>NC_061509.1:95559073-95661282 GCF_022539505.1 Lolium rigidum | reverse complement strand
TGCAACTACCTCCCCACTTGACGAAGTACTGGACGTTGTAGAGGTACCCTCGCCGGTGGGCGTACGGCGTATCGGGCTCCGGTATCTCGCCCATCCTCCCGCCCTGCGGGTCGATGTCGATCGAGCCGCCCTGATCGTCGACGATCTTGTCGAGCAGTACGGCTAGACCGGCCGTCGGAATTGGCGATGTCAGGTAGTCCAATTTGACCTTGTAGTACTCTTTGGGTTGGAGCGTTCTGTCAAGAAACACTTCTGCAGGTTGGCCGTTGGTGTAGCCGTAGAAGTAGAGCATGGACTGAATCCAGTTCATCTCTCTGCAGTCGCTCGGCTTGATTCCTAGCTCAGGCAGATGGTTGTTCAATTGTGAGATCATGCCGCTGCAATTTCCGAGAAAGAGTGACTTGAACACCACCAACGGCCGCCTCTCGCCGTCGTCGTCGACCTTGGGCTCCATGGCCGCCTTGACGAAGAGATCGTCCGGGAGGGCGTGTGCCACGAGCTGCCATCTGGTCAGAAGACGGAGCATCGCTTGTTTGTCCTCCCCTCCTCGCCGAACAAGCCGGCGGACGGTGAAGGCGGAAACGACGCTCGGGACGGGGACCAGCCTCACGGTCCAAGAAACGACGATACCGAAGCTGCCACCGCCGCCGCCCCTGATCGCCCAGAAGAGGTCCTCCCCCATGGCCTCCCGGTCCAGCAGCCTCCCCTCCGCGTCCACCACCTCGGCGTCCACGACGTTGTCGGCGGCGAGGCCGTGCCTGCGCATCATCGGGCCGAACCCGCCCCCGCTGAGGTGCCCGCCGACGCAGACCGTGGGACAGATCCCTGCGGGGAAGCCGAGCGCCCCGTCGCTCCCTTCCGCCACCGCGTAGTAGAGCTCCCCGAGCGTGACCGCAGGCTCGGCGCGCGCTTCACGGCGCGCCGCGTCGACCCGCACCGCCCGGAGCGCGGCGACGTCGATGACGGCGAACGGGCGACCTCCGCTGGGACGGAGCGCGCGGTAGGAGAGGCCCTCGTAGTCGTGGCCGCCGCTGCGGGCGCGGACCGTGAGGCCGTGGGCCTTGCAGCAGGCCACGGACGCCTGCACCTCGGGGACGGTCCTGGGCGTGACGAGCAGCGACGGCCTCGGCGTCCGCGGCGAGGCGAAGCGGAGGTTCTGGATGGTGGAGGCGAGGAGGGGTTCGTAGGAGGCTTCCGCCGGCGCGTGGACGAGCTCGGACGGGTCGTCGGTGCCCGGCGACAGGCGGGAGATGCAGAGCAGGAAGCTCTCGCGGAGGCCTTCTTCTTCTTCTTGGAGCTCATGCCGCTGCGGGGACGAAGGCGGGACAAGGAGGAGCAGGACGAGGAGGAGCAGGACGAGGAGGAGGTGAGAAAGGCGGCGTGTGCATGGCTGCATCGTCTTCGATTCTCCCGCGGCCGGCCACCTTGTGCTCTGGCCAAGCAACTTTTTTATAACTGGTGCTCCGGCTATGCACTGATTAGCAGGAGGATCAAGATAAGCTCGATTGGAGTCTTGGTGATTGGAGTGGAGAAAACGGTGAAGATTAGCTCGATTCGAGATGTTTCCAACTTGACCTGCGGCGCGCTTTCACGTCACTACTTTGAAAATTAGAGTATGGAAAAGGTTTACTAATCTTTACTATTAAATCTGGATTGGACTGGTACGTCGTACGTCGTCTCCTTCCCGCAACGTAAAAAACGGCTGAAAAAACTTGTCCCTCGTCCAGCAACGTGAAAAAAACCAGGGACGAGAAAAACAGAAACCTTCTGCACGACAGCAGGCACGACCCGCTCCTGGCGAACTATCCTGAGAAGAGCACGCACGCGTTATTTCTCCGCCGCCGCGGGCCTCGATCCGGCGAGGGACCAACCAGCCCGGCCGATGCGTTTTCTCGTGCGGCGCAGTGCCCAGGCAATTGGCTTCCTTGACGGCCTCCTGACGGCCGCCGCTCGCAGCCTTGGTGCTCTCGCGCTGGTGCACTGAGGGCACATCACGCGTTCGCCGGTGCTCGACGCGTTTTGCGATGGCAGCAGGTCTATGTGGGGCTGCGTCGCGGCGAGGGCAGCATGTCTGGCGGCGCCGCGCCTTCATGCCAGCGCGTACCTGAGATTACGGGCCGCGCAAGATGAGCTGACTGCCCTGGTAATCGTTAATGATGTTGATACCAGTGAGAGGGACCTGGTGGCTGCCCCGATCTTCATCGGTGGTCTCGCGCTGCTGTTGCTCCTTCGCTTGCATGGCTGATATAGACACATATCTGGACAATTTACATTACATTATGTACTATCAAGGCCAGTGTAGTTTGTGTTGACTAGATGGACGACAGTAAAAGCACTACCTTAGGAGGAGTTAAGATCAAGAGTTTATATATAGCTATTCAGCCACAGTAGTGCAATACCTGAATTGATAGGCATTTGTGATCTTTTGAGGGATGATCTTTATACCTACACTCTTGATGCATCTGTGATCCTAAATAACTACTCACCCAATTTTGTTGTCCTAAAGCTCTAGATCAGTCTAAAGAGAAATGCTTGTACCGCTCCGTTCCGAATTCCGATCGGCACGAGAGTGGTGGTGACACGAGCGAGTATGTACGTTCGTGCTGTCCGTTCAATGGCCAGAACCGAGAAACCCAGTCCGTTCGCGTCGATTAAATCGTAGTCATTGCCTGATACAGTGTGCTCCAATACCAGTCTTCCGTGCTGCACGGGCATCATCAGAAACGCCGCACGATGGCCATGCTTGCCGCGCGCCACGGGCTGCTCTGCTGCACAGCACCTTTGCGTGGACCCCTACAACGTTGGTGTCGCCTCCTCTGCTGATGCCATCCGGCTCGTTCTAAGGACAGTAGGACACACGACCTCGTGTTCGCTGATCGGCCTTGCACCTTGGCCTGCGAACACGCCATATAGATGGTTCGTTTGCATGCCGCGTCAAGTTGTCGACATCAAGTGCTTCTATCACCATTAACAGAGAATCTGTGAGGCTTGCATGTAATTTGGCTATGGTTCTCGCTGGTTTCTGATTTTCGGTTACAGGCTTGTAGTGTTGTACTGCTGCCAAGATCTCTCTAGACTCTAGGATCTGCACACCTGTGGATTCTGCTGTGCCCAACGAGGGCAGAGAAAATGCAAGTTCGCGGTCAATGCAAGCAGCTACCGATCAAGGTGTTACTTCACCCAAAAAACATGCATCCAAGCCTGCAACTTCCAGACACATCACACATGTAATTTTTTTTGCTGGGTCATCACACATGTAATTGGAATGATCTCTATTTAGGGAATGTGATGGATTGATATTGCGTGACTGGATCCACATACTTTCTTAATTAACTCCTGCTGACCACGGTAGGAAATTTAGGACACCTAGGTAACACATTATATTGTATCGAAAAATTGAACTGAGAAGAGGCGACGAGAAGGGATAGCTCACAGGTCCAACTCAGATACGGTCCACGTGAGCTGCCAAGTAAATTATAACGGGTATATGTGTTTTTCTATCCTGACTAAATATGTATTCCAGAGCAAACTCGGAAAATGCATTAGAAGGTAGTTGCATGGATTGAAATGTAACATAAGGTTTTTAACAAGTTGCTGAAGAAGCACATTTATCTTTATTATTTCGCGGCAACGCGCGGGCACTTAGCTAGTGGTGATAATCTCAACATAGATATAGGAAATTGTTTTTTTTTTTTACATGAGATATGGGTAATTGTTGGGTCTCAATCGACTGGTTTCAAGTCTCGGTCGACAGCAGCAAACGTCACATGCGCCTGGCGATGTACCACAATCATCTACCCCGACAGCCAGGTTGATGATCCATGGAGACTTGCATGGTGATGTTTCTACGCGTGGAGTATTAAGCAGTCACCGACCGAGTTCAATTGCCGAAATCAACAACGTATAAGCCCTAGCGAATCTAATCATATATAGCGAATCTAATCATATATAGCCAACTAAATACATCTAGCAGATCTAGCAGACCATGGTAGGAGAGTCACTTGGTGGGTACTGTTGACGAGGAAGTAGTCCAACGAAGACGAATGTATCCTAAACAAATATCGTCCATCTCCTATTGCAGGTTAGCCGCGTCCCCAAAACGTCCTTCAAAGATTTTTGGGCGCGTCGGATATTTTTTCGTTCACAATCGCGCGTTCCAAAAGTCCTTTCCGTCCGACGCTGTTCAATACGGTGTCCGGCGCCCTGAGAATGTCCCACCCGTCGGCGACCACATCCAGAACACTTGGTTTCCGCCTTTTATTTCTCGTCGCGCTTCCCCTCCCGCCTCCCACCCTTCCGTCGCTACTCGATTTGCCAGCCGTCTCGACGGCAAATCTCTTCTGAGTCAGGCACCGTCGTGACGGCTGGCTCCCTCGCCCTCATTTTCACCGATGCCGCTCCGCCAACGCGTCCCAGAACGCGCTGGCTAAACCGCCCCACCTCCACGCACAAAAGGTGTTCGACGACTTCTTTGGTAGGCGCGATAGGTCGCTATTCGTTGCCTCCTCTGCGCGGCTAAATTTTAACCATTTGTTTTACTTTAGACATGGATAGCGACGACGAGATGATTGTCCGACTATTGGAGGAAGAGCAAGTCTTCGATGACGACATTCGGGGTCATTTGTCGATCATCACGTCCAGAACATGCTTGACGCCGAGACGGATAATCGAAAGAGGCCGCGCCGCGGAGGTTCAAAGGCGGGAAGAAAGAAGTCGAAGCCCCGGCAGAGGATGGAGGGGCATACCATGTTGCACACCGATTACTTCGCAGATGAAGCAACACACATGCCGACAATTTTCGGCACCGGTATAGGATGAGCAAGTGTTTGTTCGTGAATATGCTCCACGATGTTCGAGAGTTCGACCCCTACTTCAAGATGAAGCATGACGCTGTTGGCATTGTCGAGTTCTCGTCGATTCGGAAGTGCACCGCCGCCATGATGATGCTTGCATACGGAGCACCTGCCGATACACAGGACGACTACCTTCGCATGAGTGAGTCTACTGCTATTGAGTGCATGTACAAGTTTTACCGAGTTGTGGTGGGAAAGTTTGACAAATACTACTTGAGAGGGCCAACTGAAAAAAAAAAAGGCTGCAACGATCATGGCACAAAATGCTACAGTATGAGAGGATTCCCTAGGATGCTTGGAAGCATCAATTGCATGCACTGGTCATGGAGAAACTGTCTGTTTGCTTGGCAAGTTATATACAAAGGGTGTCATGGATATTACAGTGTGGTGCTTGAAGCTGTGCCAGATTATGACTTGTGAATTTGGCATTCTTTCTTTGGCATGGCGGAATCACACAATGACATCAACGTGTTGCAGCGGTCTCCGGTGTTCAGCAAAGTAGTGGAAGGTCATGCTCTACAATGCAACTATGAGATCAATGGCCACCAATATACCAAAAACTATTATCTAGCCGATGGTATATATCCAAAATGGGTGACTTTTGTCAAAACAATCCTGGCTCCATCAGGTTAGAAGAATTGCCACGTTGCTTCGCGACGGGAGGCTCGCAGGAAGGATGTCGAGCAGGCATTTGGTGTGCTTCAAGCTTAATTTACTATTGTTCGGTACCCTACTCTAAGCTGGTCTCACGACCACGAGGATGACCACAAGAATCAGGTAAGCAGACATGTTGGTCCCTATGAGTGTCAGGGCCCTCTTACGGAGGTTGATTATGAGGTGCCTGCAGATTTTGTTGATTTACTCGCCATGCACGCAGAGATCCGTGACAGCAATGTGCACGAGCAACTTCAAAATGATCTCGTTGAGCATACGTGGAGTGTCAAAGGATTATCATCAAATGTGCCGCGGCGCCTTGATCTAGCCCCACTAATTATATTTATTTAGTTGTTTTGGATTTTAATTTTAAAACAATTTTAGCAAACATATTTATTTGTATGCTATGTTTGATAAAATGGTTGTGTTTAATGTAAAAACAAGTTTGGGGGACGCGGCTGGGGAGCGACGTCTCCCAAACGTGTCCCATAAACGCTCGATCTGGTGTCGTTTGGAGCATTGACGCAGCTTACTTGTATGGGGGGGGGGGGGAGAAAAGGGACGCGGCTGAAGATGGCAAGCTTGGCCACTGTTTTGGAGGGACGCGGCTGGAGATGCTCTAAAACCGTCGGTGGGGGTGTGGGGGGGGGGAGAAAAGGGACGCGGCTGGAGATGGCAAGCTTGGCCACTGTTTTGGAGGGACGCGGCTGGAGATGCTCTAAAACTGTCAGTTTGAGAGGCAACTATTATTTCGTATAGAGGATCCTCATGATATTTTTATTCTTACTACTGCATCCATAATAAATATTTCTTAATTGCTTTTCTCCAAGATATTGGAGGTTGGGCATGCACATAGCTTTGATATTGCGACTTTCTAAAATCGAAAAACCTCATAGATTTTATCTTTTATTTCTAGATTATTTTTGTAATGGCCGGAGCATCTCTACGGCTAAAGTCAAACTACACTAAAAACTACACCAACTTTGACCATATTTATTGGAAATTTAAATATAGATCTACAATATCAAATATATATATACCAAATTAACATATAGTTTATGATGAATGGTCAAAGTTTACACTGTTTGACTTCAAAAGAACCTAATACGAACAATATATCAGCACAGACGGAGTACTATTTGCTACTACTATATATATGGTATTAATTGTAAAAAAAACATTTAACATACTTTTCAAGATAAATGAACTTCCAAACAAGGTTTCCACGGAGTATTCTTGAACCGATGAACACTATCCAATGTGTTCATGAACCACCTCCGAGGTTTAATAAAGTAAACACTGACGTAGCAATAAAATTCAACAAGGACAGGATTCCAGAATGGCACGAACAAAGTAACACACTGACGCTAAAAGAACAGGGACAAAAATAAAGAACATAGGCAATCAAATAGTACCAGAAAGGAATGAAAGTCGGCCTTTAGCTTCCAGGTAATAGCTAAAACATCTGGCTAGAGAATTCATCGTCAATTTGCAAGGTGAACTTCTGTTTGCGACAAGAGGATAAAGGTTCTAACAGCTGCAACATATAGAGATGAGATTTCAAGCATTGTGCGACTTGTTGAGGATGACTCCCTCGTACTTGGCCTGGAACCACCTCATGGCATCCTCCTTGGTCACCCTCTGGTGGATCCCGATGCGAGCCTTGCACCTGCGGCGGCGGGACACACGGTAGCCAGCACGCTCTAGCACGACGTAGAAGTCCATTCCGTAGATACCTGTTGAGGGATCGTACCTGCAGAACATGATAGAGGTTCATCAATAAGGTTGCGCTGAAAGCATCAGTTAAAAGCACACAACAATGAAGAAGTGCATCTGCTGAAACCATAAAACTCCGCTGGCATATAGCTAGTACGAAACTGACAGAGAAAGTTCTCACCACAACCAGTCACACAGAGCATGCGTATGGGATTCAAATGAGCTCGTATCAGTGTTTAAAGAGCTAACTAAACAATCGCAATCGATCAACAAACGAGGAAAAGATATTACTACGAAACTTCTGAACAACAATAGCTGAAAATGGACGTTTCAAACAGAAAATTTCTATCAAAATGTATCATGAGAAATACTAAAAGTGTATATTGGACTGTTTAATACATAAAAAAACTGCAGAAATAAGCAATTGCAAAACAAGCATTACACTCGGCAATAATCATTTCTCAATTGATATAAGAATGTATACTACAGTTAGTGGCTGATGTTGAGTGATCTCATGACCCGCTGTAACTTTAAGTTGGCATTACCGTTAACAATGGCAATCATGTGCCATCTTTAGTTAGAAGTACATAACCATCATGTATGCCAGCAAGTCCTAGATATCGAGTGAGTGACTAGAAGACCAAGAAAAGTAGAAAATTAAGCCGAAGATTTGCTAACGTAACACAAACATGGCATCTACAACTTAGGAAAATCACACAGAAGATCATTCATTCAGTTTTATACTAGAACAAGTTGTAGAGGCCCAATCCTAGCTGATATCATGAAAATGGATACCCATAACAGAATAATCTCAACAGAGAATCAGAACGAATAATACCACAAGGCATCTGAAATTCCTAATCAATCGAAGACAATGGAACCACAGATGCACCATTTGCCATAACAGCATAACAATGCAGAAAAACTTGATATGTTGAGAGCCAAGGAAGACGGCCTTACTTCATGCCAAGGTCGATGTGCTCCTGGATACCGAAGCCAAAGCAGCCGGTCTCACTGAAGTTCCTCCTGAGCAGCTCGTACTCCTTGACCTTGAGCCCGCTCTCGAGCAGCTGCATGGCCTTCTCGCCACGCACCGTCACGTAGCACGCGATCTTCTCGTTACGCCTGATGCCGAACGAACGCACCGTGTACCTCGCTGAACAGCACAAAAAACGTCAGCACTGCCGCCATTAGACTTCGGAACAAAGCAGAGCCCTGGGCGGTAACTTACCCTTGGAGAACACCGGCGACTGCCCGCTGAGCTGCTCGAGCACCTGCAAGAACCGACAGCGAGATGAGATGGGGTTGCCCGGGTGGGAAGATCCATTCTTGGAACCGGGCGATAGAGAGAGGGAGAAGGGTGACGGGAGGGGGTGATGGCGACCTTGGAGGCGCGGGTGAGCCTGTCGCCGCTCTCCCCGACGGAGCAGTTGAGGACGAGCTTCTGCACCTTGATCTCCCGCATGGGGTTCGCCCGCTTCTTCTCCGTCGACTACACACGCAACAACAGACGAAGGTAACCGCATTAGACTCAAGAGAAGGAACCGGGATGAGGAGAGCTAGGGCGGGAAGAGAAGGGGCGCGACCATGGCGGCAGATTCTTCGGCTTCGGCGACGGCGGCGGAGAAGGAGATGGTGGTGCGCTTCTGGCGTCGAGAGGGGATTGCAGGGTGGCGGCGCGGGGTTAAAAGGCAGCAACCCTAGCTCCGGAAAGAGGCTGAGATTTGAGAGGCTTTTTCGCACGGGCCTGGTCGGTTAGATGGGCTTTAGATGGGTTATCTTCTATTGGGCTATAGCTTCATTGTCGATCCATACAAAAAATCTTCTGCGTGAAATTCAATCCATTCTCTTGGGCGTCTTTGTTTATCGGGGCTGGTTGTGGCTGACTGCGGCTTGTTGTGCTGTGCAGAACAAATTTGTTGTTCTAAGTTTTACTCTATAACAATTTAGCTGTTTGTCTGCCTATAAACTGGTGAATTGTCATCTAAAAAAGAAACTGGTGAATTGTCATCTAAAAAAGAAACTGGTGAATTGTCTAAAATACCCTTGGTAGGCATGATAGCAACAACACCATGTGGTCGTACGCGGAGCTCGGAGCATGTGTGGTGGTAGCCGCGGACGAGCCCCAGGACATGTATGTGTGTCTGACGGGGTTGGATGAGGTCGTGATGGATGAGCTCTTGGATAGGAACGAGGTTTGACTAGGTCTACGGCGGCACTCGCTTGGCGACGGAGCTCGATCTACCGGTCACGGGCGGCGCGGCTCGATATGCCGGTCAAGAGCAAAGAAGATGGGCGGGGGAAGGGTACATGTGGTGGAGGAGAGGGACGAGGGTGGAGAGGGGTTCGGGATGAACTCCGGTACGTGGTGGTGATAGGAAGGTGTGGTTGGCCATCCAGTAGCACTTTTCCGGTAAATATGCAATCTAAAAGGGGCAAAGGGTTATACCTATTCGGGTTGAGCTGGAAAAGCTTGTGAAGGACCTCCCATAAGTGCTTTTTCGTGTACGTGTGAGGACGACCTGCTTCGGAGCCCACAACACAACCATACCCTTTTTTTCGTTTACCATGCTTATTTCCGTGCTAAAAGCATAAATAAAGAGGCCCTTCTTCGGTTCCGGGCTTCCTGCATTTCTCAATAAAAAAAAGAAACTACATTACGTGGCAGCCGGAGATTGAAGCAACCAGCGAGAACTTTAAAAAAGAAATCTATCTATACACATGCATTGTATACCATCAGAACACTGGTCTTCAATGGAGGAGAGCAGCAACACCGTCGTGCAGGCAGCAAGAAGTGGTGGTGAATCGCGGGGCAAATCTCCTTTGGCAGACAGACAAAAGATCGAGCAATGTGAAGGGGTGATGAAATGATCCACGTCCATCCTTCTGCCAATGGAGTAGTTGCCCTGCAATGCACCTTCACGGGTTACTTCACACTTGCGCTAATCCCACTCGCTAACCGCTGGACGGGCATGGGTTTCTGTTCTAGCTATGGTCTTCGTCGGCGTCGGCGTCGTCCTTGCTGGTTGGTGAGAGGAGGAGATGCGACGGCGCCGCGTATTTATGCGCTGCCGGAAACAGCATATCCACCGGGAACATGCTATATATGTTCCTCCGCCTCTTTCTCATTTCGCAAGAGATGCCGCCGTGGATCGACGGATCGTGGGCATGCCATAAGGAGAAAGGGGAAAGAAAGGTTCTCGCCTCAACGAAATGCCAAGAGAAAATCCTGGCGCTCTTTATTCCGAGATCGGAGAGATCGGGATGCCGTTTCTGTTGTTGATCTCCTCGATTGCTAGCCGTTCTTGGCCACGAGAAAGCTTGCACAGGGGAATCGGTCCAGCATCAAGAGGAGAATGTCCGGCCGCGACAACCTTTCTCTTGCTTTACCGGCGAGATGCCGTGGACCAAGGCACACGGAATGTGATGTGATTGCCAGCATTTCCATCGATCTCTTGTACATTTGAAAAACATTGGATTTAGAATGCCACTTCTCTCCATCTAACTAAAAGTTGAGCCCGTTTTGGGTAAAACACTACTACTACTTATGGAGAATCTTGTCTCTTCTGAAAAGACGGGTGGATCAATAACCAAAGCGTGATAGCAACTTTGTTGCTAAATTTTGTGGACAAGCGAGCTCTAAACATGCCTAACATCATGCAAGGCTGCCAGCACACTCGTGGGTGCATGACCACTCTGCAGGTCTTTCGGTTCCGACGTTGGTCCAATACCTTCATCGTTGGAATAAGATCTCTGGCATGCTTTTGGTTGAGAACATTGCCAACTCACTTGTTTACGCGTGGATTTGGACTGCTTCCAAAGAGTTCTTGGACAAATCGCCTATCTGGCCTTCTTTGAAGGTTGCACTCTATGGCCTTGGCATGATCCATTTTGGAAAATGTAAAGCCAATCTTAAATTCAATTTGTTTGCGTGGAAAGTGGCTTGGGACCGGTGTTGGGTGAGAGAGAGGAGATTTCTTCATAGCTTGTCCAACGATGATTCGTGCACTATCTGTTCACAACAGTCTGAGACTATTGATCATCTTCTATTCCAACGTCCTTTTCCTGGGACCATTTGGTTTGAAGTCTTCAAGGGCTTGGGTCACACCTTTCTTTCCCCGATGTCTGTGGATGGGCTTCTTGAGTGAGTGCCATGGGTGCTTGACTCTTGGCCGGATAAGCTGAAGCCTCAAGTGTGATCCCTCTTTCTCTTGGTGCTTAGGTCCATTTGGATTGAGCGGTACAATAGGATCTTCAAGAGGAAGTTGAGGATGGAGGCCTTTCTTCTTGACACGGCCGTCGAAGAGGCGGATAGGTGGAAATTAGTGGGTCTTTTTTGTGAGGAATCCCCTTTTTTTTGGTCTTGGTCTGCATGTATATAGAAACGTTCCTGAAAAATACTACTATTAAGCAAAATCAAGTTTGTACCTCTTTCACTGCTATACTGTCTACTTGAACCAAATCAGGACTATATCGCATTCAGTACAGTATAAGCCATCGAAGCAGCCCGAGATGCTTACAAAACAAATTTGGCTTTTGAGAAATCGAGAATAAATTGCTAACACAAAGAAGATCGGAAAGTGGTTTGGCTTTTTGCATGACACAACCCGGGCGGCCGATGCAACGCATGCACTTTCCATGGTACAAAGCTAGAACGGCACATGTGCAAGCAACACAACACCGCTAGCTAAAAGAGAAGCTTCCAAAGAATAGTTCCCACCCGGTAGCATATGCCAGGCATATCCAGATTTCGTCTCCCTCGCCTTTCCTCTCGACCTTGCAGGATAAATTGGTAGTTGCCAAGCCATTGCAGAGAGCATGCAACACAAGACGATCTGGCTACCAAGATACACACATTGAGTCCAGGGTTTATCAGGTAGGGTGTGTGGCGCGATGACGAGGGTGAGAATCACAGTGCGGTTCTCCTCTGGCATGGAGGCCGAGAGTCGCCGGCGACAGCCGGAGGCGACGCTGCTGGTCCGTCCTGCCAAAGGAGAATTGCCCTGCCATTCATAATCCTCCCCAATTTATATGCATGCTGTGCTGGTTCGCTAAAAAAAATATGCAGGCTGCCCTTACTGTGCTGAAGATTAAGCTTCTCTTTTGCTAAAGTACTAGGCATTGCAATTTGCATATCATTTTTCAGCTCTCAGCTCTTTCAAGATACTAGTAACTGCGCACATGCAAGGCACTTTCAAACAGGACAAGCAAAAAAAATACAATTGATAGATCTTGTCAACTTAGTTTAGATGATGTAAAAGCAATGCAGCTGATGCTAGTAAGTCAGCTCATATAAAGCGTACTCGGTATTTGACTGAAATTATACATATATGAGCATTGGGTATTAACATCTATGTCTTGCTATTAGCGTTTAGAGAGTCTTCCAAGAAAGGTAAAATTGTAAAAGCAGCAATGGTGTGGCATAGCATTTGTCACATGAAAGATACATTACGCATTAGCAAACACATTCTAAAATTTCTAAATGGTCCTAGAACCAGAGAACAATTTCAAAATTCAAAAAAGAAAGTTCCATTCAATTGGCATCAATATGAAGGGCCCATGTCCTCATCAGCGTAATATAGTGACCAGTTCAACAGTTCCACTTGTCTGAACCATCACATCTGTTCAAACCAAACCCTGATTCCACTTCAACTGGATACATGGATTAAGAAGCATGACCTTTGCTATCTAGGATCATATACGTAAATACGTTGTATAATTTTATTTAGATTTTGTATCCATACCATAGGTGAAAAATATGCTTACCAGTGTGCAAAACCCAAATGACTCTTGGGATGGTAAATATTTCAGATGTCAGACCATAATTGAAAAAACCATGAATGGGACTTCTCTAGGATTTAGCTTCCAGCCTTTCATACTATCCATTTGTATGGCATGGCAGCTTACCCTTGCCAACCAGACAAGACAGTGTCTCCAACAATTAGTCAAAGTTTTAAACTGTCCAGAATAAGTGTACACAGCTGCTGTACAAAATAGATCCAACCATTATAATTGTCGAGTATGTGGAGTTGCATGGTATGCTAGTGTGGTATTCGTTGTTGCATAGATGAATTCACTTTAGGAGTTTGGTAGGATAACTCAGTGAAACATGGCTACTATGACATATTTAGCACACAGGTTGATACTAACACAGCCTCAGCTGATCCTACCAAAGATATATTTACTACAAAAGTAGTTTGATAGGATTCTCATCCACATTTCACCCAAAATTAACGTTCACATAAAACTTTAACGCAAATTTATTTTCAGGAAGAGGACCAGGTCAACAGCATGTCCATTCTAAGATTTCCCGCCCTTGAAGCTTTCTGGTGGACTGATGTTAAATTGGACAAAGCATGATATCAACAAGATAGGCCAAATCAATTGAGACGGCGTAACTCCAAACAAGATCCAGATGTGGTGCCAGGACATTCAAAGCTTAACCAAGTGTATCAAACTGCAAGTTGAGACACTTCACTATCTTTGCAGGACATATGCATGCTTCTCTTCTTAACAGTTACACATAGAGAGTAACATTAGGTTTTCACTTAAATATCTCATTAATCTAGTAAGAAAACCTCAATAACTAGTCAGGTCCTCATATCTAAATTATTGCGTTGGGAAGAGTTTTGAAACTGCAATTGAAACAAAGGTTACTGTAAATATATTAATAACAATAGCAATAAATAATTAACAAAATTATCATATTCCATCTTGTGTTAGTTGTAATACAGTCCAATTCAGGGCAGAGCCACAGGAACCAAATTAAGTTTTCAGAAAAGGCCACAATAGATGCAGAACATGCACCCACTCATACAAAACGAGAATTGAGTTTTGGGCATTATATTCTTGATAAAAGAATCTTTGGCTCCTCGCTCGAGATGTAAATGACTATGGCCTTTGGAGAAACTTTACAGCATTATAGAAATAAATATGCAAGTGCAATCAGGATTTATACAGACAGCTCTAACCTGCTGCTGAAATGCCTACACTCTAAAGGATGACAATGTTCATGAATTTCCTCTTTGCAAAAGCCAACCACCATTTGTTTGGAGTACCATTGGTTCTGTACGCGCAGTTGAGTAGCCTCCCACTTGTTTCCTCCCTTATCTGCTTCAGATAATTCCTCAACAATTCTGCAATCAAACAGCGCAATGATTAATTGAGGATCACGAACCATGGTTGTAATTAAAATCTGACCATAGATTTGGTCCTTTCTAAGTGTAGCTTAATTAGTCCACAGTTTAAACAAAATACTACTGATTGTCTCTCTCTCAAAATGTACATTACTTATGTATAACAGAGTCTCAAAAAGTACATTACTTATGTAGAATCGAGTTAGCATACTTTCATTAAAAGTGCATACACACATGCAATTGAAGTAGTGGAGCTATATACCTGCTTCCTCCTGAGATTGGGGAAGAGTGAAAAGCCCAGGGAAAGGAAATGTTGGTTCCCCAGGCACAGGGACCTTTTCCAAGCCCAAGTTAATGATTGCCTTGGTCCCAACAGCTAGTGTTCGGCAGCCTTCTAATCTTTTCAAGGCAATATTGATGTAAGATGTCAGATAGATGAGCAATTTGTCTGCTGGGCTTTTGACATGAAAGTTTTTGAAGAAAACATTTGCTCGGAAGAAAGTTATTGCTTCATCAACTATATCGGCTTTATCTGAAATAGCATCAACACAAATAAGCAGTTCAGCATAATCGATCGCACATGAATGGAAGTACATCACTAAATGTGTCTAATGCTGGTAACCGTACCTGAATCTGCGGCTGGGGCTGGGCCCCTTATATGAGTTTTTAGTGGAAGCAAAGGACACCCACAGGCTTTAGTGGTCTCGTCATCATCAACGAAACTAGAGTGATAAACCTGCCCATGAGGGAGAAATCCACATGGTGATCAGATATAACCAGTTAACGTTAATTAAGACCAAACTAGATCTAAGATAACTAGTATGGTAAACTAAATCAAGTGATGAGCACATTTGATAATTATATGATACCATTGGTTCCACCTTCCGTTAAACCATTAAAGGTGTAGCACTCTAACTGAAATACTTTGAACCACAATATTAATGTCATTGATTAGCTTTCTCCTGTTTGGACTACCTCGACTGGTATAAGCAGAAGACACCATGCAACTAGATAAAGAAGCAGCCCCTGGAAAGGTGATTTACTCTTGGAGCACATCATATGGCTTACAAGTTGGGCTCGCAAATGAAAGTGTCACATAGCTTCACCACTTGACTAGGAAATAAATCAAGTGATAAAGCTGTACGTCTACCGAATCCAGAAAAGGGTTTTCATTAGTTTGAAATCAAGAACGGAAACTGTATTTACAGCTTAATGTTTTACTAGAGGTTTTTTAGTTATTGGGCTATATTTTAGGATCAACTTCCAGGACCTCCCATACTTGCTCTGGTATGTTGTAAGTATAACCACGAAGTATGAACCGAAAGTTTGTAATGAACTGCAACTTCATTGGTTTGTATAGCAGTATCGCCTCCAGTAATGAACTAATGATAGGTTCAAAATGACACTCCAATCATCATGCACCAAATTCCCCAACCTAAAACGTTCGAAATGGAACTCCACATCCAGTTTGGCCTAATCAGACCCGATGGCTGCCGAATTTCGGCGGCGATGGCGTGCAAGGAATGAGGAGATCTAGACGAAGGAAAGGGCGCCAGCTAGGGAGAGCCGCAAGGTAGGATGCGCCGACACAATAAAAAACCTAGCATTCGATAGGGAACCTTACTTGACTCCGTTCCTGCCCAAATTCGGCGGCGATTGTTTGAGGGGCGGTAGGATATGTAGGGAAATGAGGGGCGAAGGAGCTTACCATGGCTACGGATGGCGGAGGACGAGGGTCGTCGCCCGCGTAGATCTGCCGATGGCCGAGAGGAGGAGCGAGGCGGACGGGGTGGCCGTCGATCTGGTGGCGTCTGGGAATGATGGGGCGGCGATCGATGGCCGGGGCCGTCGCTGGAGAAGGTCGCCGGTAGACGCGACGGCGAGAGGGGAGCAAGGAGACGTCGGCCCTCTGAGGGCGGCCCAGGTTCTGTTTCAGAAGGGAGCCAGGTCCTGATGTCGTTGGACTGGGCCGTGTGAGGTTTGCCGACCGGGAGTCCGGGAGTTACACTTACACCCACTAGTAAGCTTGCACGTGCAATGCACGTCAAAAAATATATAATACAGAGTATATATTTTAAAATTTTAAAATTTTGGTTTAATTGATTTTGTTGTAGTTTTGTTTATGGAGCCACTTAAATAGGTCGCATGATCCAATGGTGTAATCAATTGCTTCATGCAGGCACAACATATAGCAAAATTCACGAAGCACAAAACCAGGTACAAAATGAACAATGCCATCCGGAAAGATATTTTTTATGTGAACTCCAAAACAATATTAAATGACACAAAATGTTAATCCGGTGAAGGAGCATCGTCAACCATATATTTTTATGCCATATAATTTATATTTTATCAGATTACTTAGTGGTCTTGTATATATATAACAACATATGGAACAATATAAGGGATATTCACTTTGGGACATAGGTGTAGATGCACCCATTGTTCAAAAATTATATTTCAAAATGTCCAAAAATTTAGAAAAAAAATCAAGATGTATGTATAGACATTCTATGTTTGCACAGAAAGTTAGGCAATAAAATGACATTTTTGTGACCCATGCAAAAAAGACAATTTTCGGTGCACCAAAAAGGGTTTCCATGGAACATTTTCTTGACTTTTTTGTATAGGCCACAAACAATATCTTTTTTCCGCAATTTTTTTGTGTACGAACATATAATGTTTAAATGTACACACAGATTTTTTTTGACATTTTTCAATGCATTTAAAATAAGAAGTATTTTTTTGCATAATGGGTGCATTTACCCGCTTGTGCCAAAACACCATGTCCACAATATAATCTCAATGTTAGCTGAACCAAAGCAAATGCCTAAAATTTTATTTTGCCGGAATGAAACGGAAGAGATATTCAATCTTGTCTTGGCCTATTCCCAAAAGCTTGAAATTTACACGCATTGAGGATGTGGATAAATACATGAAAATGTCAAGTATACAAATGAAGAAGATAAAGAAGTACACATAGACCTAGGTGATGTCGCCCACCGCTAACGGTCTGGAATCTCACATACTACAGTATGATATTCTACGCTACCACTTTCACTCTCCTCTCATCGTGCTTCCCCTCCACTGCCTCCCCAGTCCCCACCGACGGCGCGTGTACCATCCGCAGATCCGCTCCCCTGCCTCCAGTAGCCGGCGAGAGGACCTCTGCCTCCCCACAGATGGCGCGAGGAACGCCGCCATCCCAACCTCCCCGCCGCCGCAAGTTCTAGCTCATCCGCCTCCGCCGCTGCTGCCATTTCCTCGCGCCGACGGAGGCCAAGGGGCGGACCTCGTGTCTACCGGATTCTCGGCCTTGGCCACCGTACGGCTGTTGGAGAGCTCTACAGTGCGCTATTCTCCTCCCGTGATAGCAAGCGTCGAGGTAGGAAGTCCTGCTCCGGCGGGTTGGCCGTGCCCCGAGTCTCCCGGAGTGGCCGGCGCACCTTCCCAGCTCAACCTCCGTGACCGAAATTTCTGCCGGAGAAGCCTGCTGCCAGGCAGATCGCCCGCATCCTACCGTTTCCGCGCTTCTCCAACGCCCCCGCATCTCCACAAGGTTCATCAGTTCCCTCTCATCTCCACACTGCAGGAAATCCCCAGTATTCGATAACACCATAATTTAGTCCTTGTTCATTTGCCTTCTCCAAATTGTAAATAGGTTGGTGTCCTGCACCACTGTAAACAATTGGTGTAAGTTTGTACTACATGGGTCCATTGCCATCTCAATGAAATATTATTGGCCAATATCTAATTGATACTGAGTACTACTGATTGTGCTCGCTCTCTAGTGTTCTTGAGTAGATTTTTATACTGACAGTTTTTGGTCATTCCAGCCCTTACAACAACCAGTAAACAGATCTTTGGTAATTGTTTTTTTTTCAGGGATCATTCTTCCTTAATGCTCTTTCATGTAAGAGCAACAAGGAGATGTTTTAATTTCATACAAACCTGTATTTAATTGCATACTACATTCACTTGTAAGATTTGGCTGTTTTCTTATTTCCTCTTAAACTAACTGGCATCTTTCCATCATAAACACATCAAGTGAGCATAACTTTTTCTGAAGGAGATCATACCCCTCAAGGAGTAGGTTCTTCAGAGATACATTGGTTTGTGTTGTACAGATGTAAGACACAGTTTAACACATCCTTTTACTATTAGTTTAGAAGAGAACATAATTACTTGGGAACTCATAGGCGATAAGTCAAGAGTTCAGTATCAAGATGATATGCTGCTTGTACATCCTTAGGCCTTGTCCTTCAACAACTGTTATTTTTTACCAAATTTTTTTGTAAAGAGTTTTTCTGTCATTTTGACCTATTTCTGCATAGTCTTCTACTTATGAACAGAAGCGGAAAAAGGACGTACCCAGTGCTGAGAGCTCCCGAAGCTGGGTAGACAAGGGATTGCGCCATATCAATGGACGATTTTATGGCGGTACACGACTAATCCTTGCTTACCGTTCTTATCATAGATACAGTTCTCGAGTAAAATGCAAATAGCTTATGTAGTGATACTATTGAACAGTGCGTCTACTACTCATTTATAAATTATGCTTACAGATCTATATTCGGTAGGATCCACTATAATTAGCATTTCTGAACTATATAGTGACCTCTGTTCTGTACTGCTGGACATGTTATGTATTGCCCTCAAATGCAACGCCTATACAGTGTGGAGTTTGTATATTTGCCCGTGTCATCTCAAATGCAATGCCTGTATGTATATATATTAGCATTTGATGGTTTACATCTTGTTTCCTGGCAGGAAACAAGTCGTTTCGACTGAATTTCTTCTCATAATATTGCAGGGAACAAGCATGTTTTTAAGAGAACTGTCCCGGGCCTAGTTGGTGCTTTATTCAAAATTGTTTTACACCTTCAAAGTCCACTCATTTTCTGTATCTTTAGTCGGTGCTGACTGAGAATACCATTTTCAGCTGGATCACTACACACTCAAATGGCTCAGATCCATTTAATGGTAACGTTTTGCTCAGTTAAATTGTTGTCCTGCTTGCTTTCTTAGACTGACAGGTGGATTCCTTGTCTACATTTAGGTCATGTAGGAGCATTAGATCCATATGGACCTGAAGTTGTGCAGCTCCGTTGAAAGTTTGGTCTCTGGAATAGTACTGATGAAGTGGGGATTTTTCGAGTAAGGAAGGAAGACCACCAACCGGGAGAAGGTCATGTCAAGGTCAGTACCAGCAACTGTTCTTATCATGAGTGCATGTGTTCTACTCAAACCTATGTTGTACTCCCCAGAGTGACAAGATTTGTGTTATTATTTGGGTTCCGTAGGGTGACCAGTATCATGAGGGGTAATTAAGAAGCACTGCGTTGCAGCACATAATTAAACTTCCAGAACAGAAGTTTGTCAAACATTCAGAAGAGCTGCTTATTTACTTTATTCTGTTTAGGAGTAAATTACAAGGATCTACCACATTTGGGGCGAAGTCGACGGATCAGTACCACTTTTACTAATTTTTTCATGTCAGTACCATTTCTGAGGCAGGCAACAACAAATCGCACTAAATTTTTGCAAACAGCGACTTAGCCATTGAGGCCCACAGTCAGTGCCTACGTGGGAAACGGCCGTCTGCTTCTGCCGTCTATCTCTGAGTCGTCAACTTCCAACTTGTTCCAGGCACTGTAGGCCGGAGCAATTGACGAAGTTCGGGAGCCTGCCGGAGATCTTTTCCCAGGCGAGGTACTGCCACCAGACTGACCCGACGTCGGCAGACACCATGACGCAGAGGTCCGGAAGCCCGCGTGCAAGAGGCGGCGAGCGCCGCGACGGAGCAGCGCAACGCGGCATTCCCGTAGAGGTCGAGGTCCTCGAGCTTGGTTCTACACCTAGAGCCGGCGGTGGCCGCGGGCGCGCCGCGAACTGCGAAGGCTAAACCTCTTGAGGGTGCTGAGCTGCAGCAGGGTGGCGCCTGGCGGCGCTGGCGACGGCGTGGAAGTCAGCATTGAGCGACACGGCAGCGAGCGAGAGCTAGGTGAGGCGGTCGCCCCGACGCGCGATGCCAGGGACGGAGCCGTCGTGCGCGACCTTCGTTGTTTGCTCGCTGCCAAAGCTCCCGCCGCTGCTGACGCACACAGGGAGGAGGAGAACGATGCTGCAGCAATCCACGCCGCCAGAGGGCCTGGTCGCCACGGCGCGGGCCGCGGCGAGGCCGCGCCCGGTGCGGCGCGCATCTTGGTGCTGCTCAGCCCGACGCGGCAGGGGAGGCGGCGCCCGGCCTGAGGCAGCAAGGGAGGCCGCGCTCGGTGCTGCGCGGCGAGGCAGGCCTGCGCTCCACGGCTCCACCTCGCAGCCAACCGCCGGGCGCCACCTCTGTCGCCAACCGATCCCCCCCCCTCCCCCCCAGCTCCTCCCACGTCGGCGTCTAAGTGGCACGCGTCCGAACCCGTGCGTGCGGTGCCGCACATCGGCTCCTCACGCCGCCGCATCAGCTCGGGCCTCGCGCATTAGCCATGCACGCCGCCGTGCCGCCGTGCCTCAGCCATGCGTCATGCGTGCCACAGCGCCCGCTGCACCTCAGCACCTGCCCACGCCGCTCTTGCTCCATCAGCACCAGAGGACGCGCCAGCGAGGCAGTGAATCGTGCCATTCTCCATGTGCCTGGATTGGGACGCCATGGAGAGATATGAACACGGTTCTTTCCCCCTTTTCCTCTTCCCTTATCTTTGCTCCACGGTCCACCAAATTCCTCCCTTGGTTATTTATTTTCTCGATTTATTTCTAGGCTTATTATTGTTCCGCTCCTTGTAAACGGCTTGATGACGGCCGTTAGGCCACGTCATCACTGACAGTGGGGCCGTAGAGGTTAAAACGCTATCAGTCAACTATTTGCGCTATTTGTTGTTGGCTGCCCTAGAAATGGTACTGACATGAAAAAATTAACAAAAGTGGTACTGACCCGTCGACTTCGCCCTAATTGTGGTAGTTCCTTGTAATTTACTCTCTGTTTAGCAACAATCATAATGAATCATGATTTGGTTTGACAAATATAGGGCCTTGATTTCATACATACATGTTTCAAAGACTTCAATCAATTTGTTTAATTGCAGCAGGTCAGAAAGCAGTAGAACCTGAAGACAGTGAGCTGCCGGTGGGGAGTCTGTCGACGTGCTAGACGTGCAGTGCGGCTACCCCGAATATGAAGAAAGTGTAGAAGCTGGCGGCGCAAGGAGTACTGCGGCTACCCTGAATATATTGGTTTAAAAATTGTGAACCTTCCAGGGGTACAGTACCTTTTGTTTTATATGATAGTGATCATTTCTTCCAGAGTTCTTTTTTCAAGTTAATTTAAACCCCTTCTCATTAGCATTAGCATAATATGTAGATATAGTCATATAGCTAAGGGTGAGTATAGATTTTAATTGTTTATCAGGAGATTCTTGCATATGATACCTGATGCTTCTTGTTTTTTGCAGGGCCGATTGTCTGAAGAACCTGAAGAAAGACATGGAGTTCGTTTGGCATCAGTCTAGTATCGTACGTGACGTTGATTCCCCTGCCAGAGCATGCAGTTCGGCCTAGTCCCCGGCGTGCCGGCGGCCTGGATTCTGTGTCGTGGACGGCGTCCTTGATTCCCTTGCGTGGAGGGCGGAGGGCATGCTCGGAAGCGATTGGTCACCAGTGTGACGACGGCGAGAGGACTGTGTCGTGGACTGCGATAGTGCAGCAGGGAGACGGCGGGGAGAAGAAGGCGTTTTGGAAGAGGAGATGTGGACGCTGCTGGGCGACCGCGGCGAGAGGAAGGCGTGCTGGACGTCGACTGCTGCTGGGCGACAATGGCGACAGACGTGCTGGGCGGAAGTCGGCGTTGGCGGGGAATCGATGGGGCGGCAGGCTGGCGAGGGCGAGAGGATGGCGCGGTGGATGGGAGACGGCGAGAAGTCCTGCTGCGGGCGTGCAGAACGGTTAGTTCAGCACGATCTTATTTGTTCGTGGATCCGTGGAGATGGTTGTGGTCCGCTGGTCCGCTCCCGTCAAAGATCTGAGCGATTTCAGGCGTTGGATATATGGTTTGAAAGGCTGAGATTTGTTGGATGGGACGCTCTCGCCCTTTTAAAGTAGGAGAGATACCGTTCAACATAACCCGCGAGCAAAGCCGTTTTCCCATCGCGTGGTCCGTGCAACCCATTGCTCTGGCCTCTACCGCCGACGCCATTGCCATCACGTGATTCAGTGATCTCTCTCTTTCTTCGCAGCGATGCGTCACACGAAAAGAACGGGTGCAAGGTTTCTGAGTAAACTAAGAGAGCTCTTTTACAGTACCTTGGAATGAATATGGGCCATCCAATCCTTAGATCGAGCCGTGGAGATGGAGGCATACTGCCAGATTTCGGCCGGTCAACACGCGAGCAGTATAGACTGTCCTGCGCCGTTCGGAACCAGCAGTAAACGTTGATGAGGGTAATTTAGGAAGTTCATATTTTGTCCCGAAAAGGCAGACTCCATCTCCTACCCCGGTCGATCACTTTGCCCAACCAAAAAATCCCCTCACGCCGCCGACCTGCAACCCCGTCGTCCCTCCTCTCTCTCCGGCCTGAGCAGCGACGGAGACGGGAACCACCCTTCCGAGCCAGGGTCCGGCCGCCGCCGCCGCCGCCGCGCAGCCCGCGTACCCCCTCCTCCTCGGTCGATTTGAATGGCCTCACGCCGCCATGGACCTGCAACCCCGTCGTCCCTCCTCTCTCTCCGTCTTGAGCAGCCGGCGGATACGGGAACCACCCTTCCGAGCCGGGTCCGCCGCCGCCGCCGCCAACGCGCAGCCCCCGTATCCCCTCCTCCTCGGTCGATTTGAATGGCCCCTACAAACTAGGGTTCCGGCCATCGCCGACGCCGACCACCGTGGCGCAGCTGGTCGATCTCCGGCCAAGATGATCCGCAGACATGAAGGTTCCGGAGGGCCGCGGCCCAGTCCGGTCAAGTATCGGGCCGAGGCAGACGCGGTGTCGCCGGCGGTTGCCGTGACCGCGGGGACGAAGCTGCAGGTCCTTCGAACAACGACAACGGACTCCTCCGAGCGAAGGTACGTTGTGGTTTCGGTCTCCGATACGAGAACCGATTTTAGGAGATATGAAGACGGATTTTTTAGCCGAGTTTTCATTTTGCTGCGTTGCTTGCTCGCTGCGGTGACATACAGTGTTTGACCGGTGTCAATTGACACCAGCGCCTCGGCAAAATGGCGGTGCTCCAGCTTCCTGCAGTTTAGGATATTTTTTTCTTAAATTT
Organism: Lolium rigidum; assembly: GCF_022539505.1. Lineage (NCBI taxonomy): Eukaryota > Viridiplantae > Streptophyta > Magnoliopsida > Poales > Poaceae > Lolium > Lolium rigidum. Next base: position 95,637,671 of record NC_061509.1, on the reverse strand, counting down.
AGGATTTCTTAGATGTCTCAAAATTTTATGATTTGGGTGGCATGAGTCAAGTAAGTATGAATTACTAATATACGTAATCTATCTTAGTTTTTTAATCTGTAATGTATCTTCTAGATTTGGAGCTTTGGTTTCTAGATTGATAATTGTGCAAGCAGAAAAAAGGTTTGGTCAATAAATGTTTCAGACTTGTTGAGCTCCTGCCTGCTAGTGCATAAAAATGCCAACACAAAATGATTTTACTTTTCATGAATTTGCAAATTTTATTATGTTAATCATTTCAATTTAAGTTTGGAACTATGAGTAATACCGACTATAAAAACTGAAAAAATAGTACTCGACTCATCTTGAGTGTTGACACCGGCGATTAATTTTACTAGCTTTGCCCCTGCTTAGGCATGTCGAGGGCTTAGATATATGATGGAATCATATTGTAGGTTAGTGAACGCAGATTTCTGAGTAACTCACATCATGCAGGATATCTGAATAACAAAATTAGTAATTGAACGAAGACCTAGGAAGAACTATGGAGCTTCTCTAGGATGGTATGATTACTCGTGCATATACTTCGTTTCTGATAAAAAAATATACTTTAATCAGGTTCGAGGCGGCTGAAGAAGGTGTGCCATGAATCGCAGCGAGGATAATAAGCGTCCCGCAGACTCTGAGCATTTTTCAGTCCCTCCGATCCATACTAGGCATATGAAGTCAAATTGTGCCTCAACTTTTGATGAAGAAAAAGAGGACATGATTCCCATCTCCTGGAGGATTAAGCGGCGCCACCTGGAAACTAAACACGAAGATACCAGCTACGAAGTGAAGCCGAAGGTGTATCCGTCTACCAGCAGTTGTTCCCAGCAAGAGTTTGGGGAAGCAACTAGAGATTCAGCTTCAGTGGTTGAGCAGCAGGGCAGCTCAGGTTAGAGATTTGCAAGCGATGACAAGCCACCTGGGTATTGGCACACGTATTAGGATGCGGCTACACACAGGTGGTAACCTCAACAGATAGAATTTTTTGTCTAGGCTTTGAGTCACCGGTTGCTACTCTTTGATGCCTGCATTGCCTGTGATGGAACTGGGCCTCACTACCTTCCATTCTGCAAGTCCTTATTTCTTTTGTTTAGGAGCTGTAAATCTCTCAGTATCTTCTTGTTTTTATCATCAACAAGAGCGGCATTAGCTGCTGCTAACTGTATTCTTTCATACGCTTGTCGATTCAAGTATCCTTGGCTTACCTGCTTCTGAAATATTCAATCAATTGAGAAAATCATTCTTTTAGGATGTTAGTTGGTTGATTTGGTTCCTGTTATGCGTGCTTACAAAGAAGTACTCCCTCAAATCCAAGTCAATTAAAAAGGAACGGAGGGAGTAGCAATTACACATTTAACTGAAAAGATATAGATAATATTGTTTTGTATAAGTGAATGATACGCTCTCTAATTGGCATATTTCATAATTTAGTTGTAAAATCCTTGTATATGATTCTAATGTCGTTTTTACGCCGACGGTGTTGACAAAGGGATTCTTGATCCTGTTCCCGTATTGGAAATCTAGCTTTACAAGTAAAGCTCAAGGATATTTTCTCAAAACCCACACCGAGTAGCCGCCTATGGTACCACAGGTATGGTACATAATGTCTACAATTGGTTCTCTATAATTTATTAACATTTCTTAGAAAAGGCAACCTATATCATTTTGCTCAAGTTTAAGCTACTCATTTGTATGAAATTCTTATTGCAAAGCAACACCTCACGTCACACTCGAAACTGAAAAAAGAAATCCTCAGTTCAATTTATAGTACACAGAGGAACACATCCATGTTAAGTTTCTTTTATACATGGGTTGCTCCAAGTCTGACCTGAATTGATATCACAACCAAGTTTTGCATTGATTGAACTAAGTGAGAGATAATCTTTTCCGTATAGTTTCAATTGGTACTCATGAACTAAACAGAAACCGCCTGTGGAGCCCAATGTCCATGAATATGATTGACTGAAAGCATGAAATGTTTGTAGAGTAGTAAAACTTATTCAACCACGACCACTAATAGGAAACCCGCTACGTGAACTCGCCTCGAGAACACACTACGGGGCAAAAACCTACTAGCAGTGCCAGGCCTAGACTATAAAATTTAGGAGTAAACGTTGGCAGAACAACCAACAACATAAACCAGCACAAAATGTTCTTAAACGCTGACGCAGCAGCAGCAATTTCTCAAAACCCACACCAGTAGCCCCCTTTTAGCATCAGCAAACAGCAACCGGACTTGTATCTCTTCTAATCTTCATTTTCTTGTTGTTTTCGTGGTTCTTCATTCAGTGGAGAATCTACTATGAGAGCTGGGAGTTCTTTCCTGAACTTGTCAATGTCGGCCTGCATAGTTAGGTGGAGACAGTTCAATACTTCTTGCAGTTTTAATTTCATTTGGTTGAAATAATTCTGAACGGCATACCTGTGTAAAATTTTGTGATAGCTCGTGTCCTATCCAGTTTGCCATGTTCTTGAGCGCATAGAGTCCACATGAAATCCTGCAAAAAAATCATGTAGATTGTATTGTAATCAATATTTAAAGTAGGAACTAGAAATCTTAAAGGTGTGGTTATAATATAATGCAATGTACCCGTCTTTTTGTTGTGGCACATTCTTGACAACTTGAACTGGCCAACTATTAACGGCGTAATCAGGCCAGCTATCACTCTTTTCGCAGTCGTGTCGAGATGTTACGTCCAGATGTGCTTCCATTCCTTTGAGCTGTAAGTATGAAAATATAATATTAATTAGCTTAGCACAATTGTTTATAGCAACGGTTCAGTGGACTTACCATATTTTGTAGTTCTGGGTGGGCTTTTTTGAAGTTTTTTGTTTGTTTACGCATGGAGTCCAAAACTTGTATTACTCTCTCTTCAGGATTCACATTGACCACGTACCAGTGTATATTCTCATAGTTCACTGGTAGACAAATCTGTAGCAAAAACATAATTAGCGATCGAGCATCTGAATATATAACGTATAGAACTGCAACAATGAGACTTACCATTTCATGGGAAATGTAGACTTTTCCCATGTTAGTACCATGATTCTTGTTTCGTACATCCCTGTTATATGCATCACTCCTGCCATCTCGAACTAGTAAGTCCACTCTCGATGCCCTCTCCATGTAGACAAGTGCGACCTGCCCTTATTTCTGGAATGGGGCGCATGTGTTGCATCCATGTTATGATTGTATCCATGACCTGAATGGCACCACAATAACAAGTTAGCATTCATGACGAAAAAATACAAACTGACTGTATTTCATAATTAAGCACTTACAGGGGTGTGCAACCATCGTTCCGTACATGTGTCAATTGCGGGAGATGTTAGACAGCTGAGTTCCTCTTTATTCAGTGTCAAATCATCTATGTGCACAAGTATTTTGTTTTCCGGTGATGCATTGATATAGTCAATGACCTCACCTTGCACATCTTCAACTCGAGTAGTACTATATGATTTTGTACTACTAGTTTTTGGAGTATTTTTTGGTTTTCTAGGTGGCTTAGATTCTCCGTAGTACACGAAGTCACTATTCTTACATGTCGATGTCCTTTTTCTTTGTTCCCTTTTCTGTAGTACTGAGGTGTCATCCCCTATCCTGATCTTCTTTTTGGGTGAGGAGAGGACGTTGTCACTTGGCCTTTTATTTTTCGTGTCAGTACGCTGTAGGTAAGATGTAGGAGTTCATTAGAAAAGGTTTGTATTTACTATCACGAATAGTGTAGCCATTTACCTCGAAATCTTGGTTCAAGTCACGGACAGGCATGGGGGAGGTTCTGTCCGGGCTGAAGTGCTTGTATTCTCTGTACTCATAGTCATACGTCGATGGTCCACGCTCAAAGTCATCGTAGTCCTGCATGAATCATGCATAAATTTTACTCCTTTGTATATGTAGCGGAAAAGTACTGCGATGCATTTCAATAAGTTTGAGTCTTACGTTGGCTCGTTGCTGACAAAAGGTATCTAGCTTCTCTTCAAATCTATAAAGATAATCCCCATGCTCTTCGATCTTTATGCGAGTCAGTAGGTTATCATGCATTACATCACGTCTCATGTTGAGGATCGACTCGTGCAGCTTTAGCACCAACTGTAGACGAATGAAATTATAGATTATTAAGTGGTTTTATTGGAAGGAAAACTAGAATGTAGGATTAAGAAAATACCTTTGAATCTGTTGGCGGCAAGTCGTCAAACGAAGGTAATGGTGATGACGGCCTGGGAGGCTCCCAAGCCTCCTTTAGATCAAAAACGTACTGAAAAAGATAGATGTCATAGTTTATTTATATACATTTTCAGTAATAAATAATACGGGCACTATAGAACATGTGTACCTCTCCAGCGTCACGACCGTGCTCATTTAAAATGGCACAGACCTTGCGTGCCTTTTTCTCATCCCAGTATTGGAGAAGCGGTGCCTCACGTCCTGTATAATCGATTGAAGCATCAAGTCTGTCCAGACGGAATTTTTCCCAAAACCAAAACTGCAAAATAATGTATGCATAGTTATTCACCGATTGTGCAGCACCTGGATGAATGTAATATGTTCAAAAAACATATGAAAAATTATACCTGCAACAAAGGAAGATTCCCCTCGAGGTTTACAATACCCTGAAGGCCTCTTTCTGGATCTTTAAGTGCTGCATTATACTGCTTTACAGACTTAACTAGATGATTAAGTGATAATCTGGCAAGGTCTATCACCAAGATTGCTTCCCTGCTAACTACATATGGCATATAATCTACACCGACCCAACGTTGGGTAGTTGGGCATAGAATACACCCGATTGTGTACAAAATAAATGCCTGAAGGAAAGGCAGCTCATCACTTAATGTTTTAATTCCTTTTCTAATTGTCTGCTCCAATTCTGTGAAAGGTATTCGCCGCTTTTTATTTTGCTTTATCTCCTCGAACATCTCTATCACTTCTGGTCTCAGAGGTGCTCTTACCCGTGCAGGAAGACCAAATAAGTGTTCAAACTCCTGTAAGGTCAACTGAGCCATATCATCCCTACCAAAAACAAATGCATCTAGTTCAGATTTGTATCGCTCTGCGATCCATCTGCATAAGTTTCGACGGATTTTGACGGGAGGAATGCGCAGGAGGCATCCAAGACCAACTGCCTCGATGGCCTTTCTCTCGGCTTCTCCTAAACCTTCAATTATTTTTACAAATAACACTAGCGAACACACTTGTGTTCCCTGTTCATCAACTAAAAGTTAGTCCTGCCATACTTGACGCTATACAATTTATTTTGCATGTATATCATGTGCATACCATGTTTCTGCTCGTTTTTGCCGGAGATTTGCCCTTATCTTCCGCCGGCTTCTTGACTTTCGGCTTGGCCTTTGCCTTCTGCGAAATCATTAACAAGGCAAATATCATAACGTTGTTGTAGACGGCGACTAAATCATCTCCAAATACTAGACTTGCAGTACTAAGATTTGACTATAATTTAGCATCACGAATCAACAAAAACAATCGTACAATGGATGCACTAACCGGAGCTGGTGGGTGAAAAGTCGGGGGATCCATTGATGTCGACGCCGGCAGCAGGAGCAGATTTGGGCGATGACTGGAGAAAGAAAACAAGAAATGTAGAACTGGCGGAGCAGACGCCGGCGTCCTATCAGATCTCACGTGAATGGGGCAGAAAGTATATATAGTTGCCGCGTCGCCGGCTTGTTTGAAGGGATTTGTTTCCAAGGAAATAGCTACCTACCAGTTTGTTACAACCGAAGACGAGTATATCGTACTTGAAAAAACAAAGCATACGTGAGCTTTGCCATAAATTACTACTATTTAGTTACGGATAAATAATCCTATTTCGCTGGTACATAATATTTTATTATTAATAATTAATCTTGTGAATGTGACGGCACGGACTAGAAAATCGTACACCTCTCTCGACCATCCAATCCCATGTACACCTCTCTCGGACATCTGGTCTCAAGTACACCTCTCTCGGACATCCGGTCCCACGTACACCTCTCTCGGCCATCTGGTCCCACGTACACCTCTCTCGGCCATCCGGTCCCACGTACACCTCTCTCGACCTTCCGGGCCCACGTACACCTCTCTCGGACATCCGGTCCCATGTACACCTCTCTTCGCCATTCGGTTCCACGTACACCTCTCTCGGCCATCCGGTCCCATGTACACCCCTCTCGGACATCCGGTCCCACGTACACCTCCCTCCGCCATTCGGTCCCATGTACACCTCTCTCGGCCATCCGGTCCCACGTACACCTCTCTCTTCGCCATTCGGTTCCACGTACACCTCTCTCGGCCATCTGGTCCCACGTACACCTCTCTCCGCCATCCGGTCCCACGTACACCTCTCTTCGCCATTCGGTTCCACGTACACCTCTCTCCGCCATCCGGTTCCACGTACACCTCTCTTCGCCATTCGGTTTCACGTACACCTCTCTCGGCCATCCGGTTGCACGTACACCTCTCTCGGCCATCCGGTCCCATGTACACCTCTCTCGGCCATCCGGTCCCACGTACACCTCTCTCCGCCATCCGGTCCCACGTACACCTCTCTCCGCCATTCGGTTCCACGTACACCTCTCTTCGCCATTCGGTTCCACGTACACCTCTCTTCGCCATTCGGTTTCACGTACACCTCTCTCGGCCATCCGGTTGCACGTACACCTCTCTCGGCCATCCGGTCCCATGTACACCTCTCTCGGCCATCCGGTCCCACGTACACCTCTCTCGGACATCCGGTCCCACGTACACCTCTCTCCGCCATTCGGTCCCATGTACACCTCTCTCCGCCATTCGGTTCCACGTACACCTCTCTCCGCCATCCGGTCCCACGTACACCTCTCTCCGCCATCCGGTCCCACGTACACCTCTCTCCGCCATTCGGTCCCACGTACACCTCTCTCCGCCATTCGGTTCCACGTACACCTCTCTTCGCCATTCGGTTCCACGTACACCTCTCTCGGCCATCTGGTCCCACGTACACCTCTCTCGACCATCCAATCCCACGTACACCTCCCTCCGCCATTCGGTTCCACGTACACCTCTCTCCGCCATCCGGTCCCACGTACACCTCTCTCCGCCATTCGGTCCCACGTACACCTCTCTCCGCCATTCGGTCCCACGTACACCTCTCTCCGCCATCCGGTCCCACGTACACCTCTCTCCGCCATTCGGTCCCACGTACACCTCTCTCCGCCATTCGGTTCCACGTACACCTCTCTTCGCCATTCGGTTCCACGTACACCTCTCTTCGCCATTCGGTTTCACGTACACCTCTCTCGGCCATCCGGTTGCACGTACACCTCTCTCGGCCATCCGGTCCCATGTACACCTCTCTCGGCCATCCGGTCCCACGTACACCTCTCTCGGACATCCGGTCCCACGTACACCTCTCTCCGCCATTCGGTCCCATGTACACCTCTCTCGGCCATCCGGTTCCACGTACACCTCTCTCCGCCATCCGGTCCCACGTACACCTCTCTCCGCCATCCGGTCCCACGTACACCTCTCTCCGCCATTCGGTCCCACGTACACCTCTCTCCGCCATTCGGTTCCACGTACACCTCTCTTCGCCATTCGGTTCCACGTACACCTCTCTCGGCCATCCGGTCCCACGTACACCTCTCTCGACCATCCAATCCCACGTACACCTCCCTCCGCCATTCGGTTCCACGTACACCTCTCTCCGCCATCCGGTCCCACGTACACCTCTCTCCGCCATTCGGTCCCACGTACACCTCTCTCCGCCATTCGGTCCCATGTACACCTCTCTCCGCCATTCGGTTCCACGTACACCTCTCTCGGACATCCGGTCCCATGTACACCTCTCTCGGCCATCCGGTCCCACGTACACCTCTCTCCGCCATTCGGTTCCACGCATGGCACAATATAACTTCATTGGAATAGAAAGACCACCATGAGATTCAGGTCGTCCACATAAGTTCAAAAAACCATAAGCTAATTAATCAAAACCTGGACACTTATCAAAACCTGGACATTTGTTCCAACGAAATATTAAAAATAAGTCTGAACTATATCACCAAATCCAGCGAAATATTAAAAATAAGTCTGAACTATATCACCAAATCCAACGAAATATTAAAAGTAAGTCTGAACTACATCAACAAATATGACAACAATACTCGTGTCTTGTCGAAGTAGCATCATTTATTTGTTTTCCACGTCTCATGCATCGGCTTCCACCTCTTATTGTTCTTCGATGGACCTCCTTTAGGAATAATTTTTTTTGGATCCAGCACTTTTCCCGTGAAGGTTTGGTCTGCCCCTGAAAAGTATGCAGGCAAAGGACCAAATGATGCCGCCTTATTTTCGCTGTTGTCCTCGCCGACATCTAGCGTAAGACTCTCTAGAAAATCAAGAACCTTCTGTGATTTCTCCGGGCTGCTTGCAGCATTAAATAGAAAGAGATTAGACCTGTTGCGGAGGTTGTGGTAACGATCCATCCGCTCAGACCAATCATGCATATTAGCTTTCCTCTCTGACTCAAATGCTGGCTTGGCTAGCATTGTCCATCTTCTCGAAATACAACAACTAGGAACGCTGATCAAGCCAAGGAACTTCAGAACAGAGAATATGTGTGTGCAGGGGATCTCCTCTGTCTCCATCTTCAGGCAGCGACAATTAACTCCCTGGAGCATTGGGCCGGCCATGGTAAGCTTCACATCATAAATGACATCCCTTCTCTCTTTGAGAGCAACATCATAAACTACTACGAGCATCCTGCTTGGTCACCTTTGCTACCCCCCATTTTGGCAATTGATCTATCTGCTCGCTTCACCTTCTTGAACATCAACTCGGAGTATAAATGTTTGCAGAACTTCTCAAAAGTGGTTCAGCATCTAATTCTGTAAAAGGTACTGTCTGTGAAGCTCTAGCATCCAATTCGGCCTCATTCTTGCGTATACGCCATAAACAGTGATCTGTATGCTCTAACAAATCAGCAAGTGACATTCGCCTATCCAAATTCTTATGAATCCTAGAGTTTAGACTTTCACTACGCTGATTACTCTGCATCCCAAGAAAATATCTATCTTTGGTATAGGCTCTAGACCACTTCTTCCGTAGCTCGTACATCCTATTAATCCATGCATCTTTTTCTGAGATTTCATACTCCTCCAAAAAATCTGCCCAACGACTCTCGAACTCGTCGACATTCCTGTAGTAATAAACAAATTTTCTAAAATCGCTGAGCTTTGTTTTGCGGAGATGGCGTATCATGTTTTGCTCGATGTGCCAGCTACACAACCTGTGATCTGCATTAGGAAATACTTTCGAGATTGCCCTTGCCATAGCATGGTCACCATCGGTGATTACTGACCTAGGATGGTTCTGCTGCGCCGACTCCAAAAATGCTTCAAGCAACCACACATAAGATTTCGTTTTCTCATCTGACACAATACCAAATCCAAACACAGTCGTGCTACGATGGTGGTTCACACCAATGAAGGGGACAAACGGAAGATTGTATTTGTTCACACGGTATGTGCTATCAAAGACCACGACACCACCAAAGGCATCGTAATCCATCCGACACCGTGCGTCCGCCCAAAATATGTTTTCCAGGTGCCCTTCACTATCGGTCTTGTGCTTGTAAAAGAATTCCGGATCTTTCTCTTGTCTTGCAGCCATATAATTGAGCATAAATTCAGCATCACGACCTTCAATCCTTTCCTTCTTGTACTTGGCAAAAAAATTATAGAGATCCCGAGGTACAAAACCTACCTTCTCGGGGCCACCATGCTGCTTCTCCATTACTTCCATAATCTCGTGTGTTCGAAGGCCACCAATCCCATACTCAATGGCATCAGCCTTTTGAGCGTCATTCAACCCACGATGAGACCTTATGAAAGTTGTCTGATCACCAATGGCGAGTGGATGGTTATGTTCAACCACGAAATCTTTTACAAACCATTCTCCACTTTCCATAGACATCTCGATCTCCATCCGAGCACCGCATCCACAACGCGAAAGTGGCCGAGGTGTTCGTTTTCGTTTAGTTTTTTCAAAGTGCTTCCTTGCCCGATATCCTTCTTTGGAGCACACATAAAGACGCCGGAAAGCTATGTTCGTGCTCTGGCTTCTTAGTCAGCTCTTCTTTTCTAACACCAAACCCCTTGGACTTAGCATATGCATTGTAGTACTTGTAACCTTCTTCCTCGCTACTAAAAGTTTCATTAACCACCATATCGTGCTCTTCATTGTCCTCCATGCCCTCCATGACGTAAACTGCAGTTATGAATCAAAGCCATATTATTACAAGTCTGATAGTAAAACTAACACATGTTTCAATATGAATATGTAATCGGTACCATTCAGTGCTTGAAGTTATGCTTTATAGTTTTTTTTTCGAAATGGGGAGAAAGACCCCTGCCTCTGCATGCTTTATAGTTTTTAATGCGACAATAAACTGTTGGCAACAAAAATGTAATGCTAGACCAGTCATGCTGCTACTCTTACATGATTTCATGAATTAAATGTTCCTAAAACATTGCGGCTACTTATGGAAAATAGCAATTGTTTCTCACAGTTTCAGTTGGTCACACCATACTAATCTCAAGTGAATTTGATGTCACATACCCTGGTTGAATATTTGAAAATAGTTTATGTTCCTATTTGTGCCATTCCGATACAATTTTTCCGGGTCTGAACATTACTTTCATCAATTTATTGTCTGCTTTTTGTCAGTCCATATTCTTACCAAAACGAAGCCGATGCTTGGACCTAGGACAGTTAAAGATCTAATTTAGCTTGCAACTAAAATTTTGCATTGCTCCTTGAACTTGTCATAAATATTTATCTGACTGCATTACTCTGATTTAGGTTCACTGAGAAAAATATACTGAGGATTTATCCCAATGGTACAAGGATTAATTCTTCTAACTATGATCCAGTAAATGCCCGGAGACTGGAGTCATGGTGCTCAGATGGTTGCATTCAACATGCAGGTTAGTTTACGATTCTTAACTGCTATGATTCATGATGGATCTGCACAGCGACTCAATCAACCTATAGATTCAGTTTATAAATCTGCTAACAGCACCCATGCAACACGAAAAGAAATAAATACTATTATCGAATTTTCTAATCTTAACTACAAAGCTTGTTGATATAATCTAACTTCATCTCAGAGTTTATATTTACTTACGCTGAGGTTTCCCGGATCAGGACCCGGAGAGGCTGCGGCCTGTTCGATAAGCGCGCGACGAGCGGGTGACCTGGCCGGCGGGCGTCGGACTTGGTTGAACACAGCGGCGATGCTGCGGCAAGGTCGACACGGCTGAGGTTTCCCGGATCAGGATCCGGAGAGGCTGCGGCGGGTGACCTGGCTGGCGGGCGGCGGACTGGGTTGACCACGGCGGCGATGGCTGGTGGTGGCGGCAAGACGCGGCGGCGCCGACGCTGCGGCAAGGTCGACGAGCGGGTGACCTGGCTGGCAGCGGCACCGGTGGCGTGAGGAGATGGCGGCACCGGTGGCGTGAGGAGATGGCGTGAGGAGAAACGGGCTAATGAGCTATCGTGTGAGGAGATACGACCCGGAACTTGTCCATCGGATTCGTTTCAAGTTTTTTTTACCCCACTAATTAAAACAGATGGAATTGTCTATTATACCCTTATCAAATACTGCAGCCTGCAGTATGGGGTACCGTAAAAACTCTCAACTAAGAAGTCGTTTGGAAGCCAGGTTTCATTTCATTTGTAGCATTTTGAAATGAATACATGTATTCATTTCATTTACATTGTAATTTCAGAAATGGACACTTGTTTGGTTGCCACAGGAATTGTAAATGACAGTAGAATTCAATATTGAATTTGTTTGGTTGCCACAGGAATTGTGAATGACAGGTTTCAGCTCGGAATTATGATTACACATGGCATCATTTTGCTGGATTTCCAAATGAAATGATGGCCCAATTCTGTGGCAACCAAACAGCCCACCTATTGAATTTTAAAATGAATTCCAGGATTCCCGGCTTAAATGATGGATACCAAACGACCTCTAAGAGGAATTTGATTATATGTAACTAAGTTGGTGGGACTTTGATAATAATATATTCAAAGTTCATCTGTCTTAGATAAAATATACAAAGGTTGTTTCGTGGCTTAAAGATTTATCTTTTGAGGACTCTTTTGCAAATACTCACCGAAGTGGGTTTGGCTTGGCCTAGATCGCTCGCTGGGAAAGCTTCCCGGACACCTCCGGCCAGATTATAGCTCATGTAGTTCTCTGTACATATCCTTTCTCGCTGTCTATCAATTCTTCAAGAAAAATGGAGTGCTAACATCAGGAGCAGAGCTTGTTCAGGCATACATGATCAATCCATGAAACTGCTTTTATGCAAGGACGGAATATTATGGATGGGGTTGTTGTCCTCCATGAAACTGTTCATGAATTGCATAGAAACAAGTTGAATGGCGTCATCTTAAAGATTGACTTTGAGAAGGCCTATGATAAGGTTAAGTGGTCTTTTTTGCAACAAACTCTCGGAATGAAAGGCTTCTCTGATGAGTGGCGTGCGTTAATCAATAGTTTTATCTCGGGTGGAAGTGTTGCCATTAAAGTCAATGATGATGTGGGAAAATATTTCCAGACTAAGAAAGTACTTAGACAGGGAGATCCATTATCGCCGAGTGCTATTTAATATAGTGGCTGATATGCTCGCTGTCTTGATTGAACGTGCAAAGTCTGAGGGCCAAATTGAAGGGGTTATTCCTCATCTAGTTGATGGAGGCCTATCCATTCTTCAATACGCCGACGATACAATACTTTTTATGGATCACGACATGGACAAGGCTCGGAACCTAAAGTTAATTCTTTCTGCGTTTGAGCTCTTGTCGGGTCTGAAAATTAATTTCCATAAAAGTGAATTGTTCTGTTTCGGCGAAGCCCAAGACCATGTTGCAGAGTATGCTTGAACTTGTTTGGCTGTGGCCAAGGCCAATTTCCAATTAGGTACTTGGGAATTCCGATTCATTATCGGAGGCTTACCAATGCTGAGTGGAAATTGGTTGAGGAAAGGCTTCAAATTAGGTTAAGTAGTTGGAAAGGTAAATTGCTGTCCTTGGGTGGAAGATTAGTACTCATAAATGCGGTACTGAGTAATATGGTACTCTATATGATATCTTTCTTCCAACTTCCCAGAGGAGTCTTAAAACGGTTGGATTATTTCCGATCAAGATTCTTCGGCAAGGGGATTGCGAGAAGCGTAAATATCGGCTGGCTAAATGGAGTGTGTCTGTGTCGGCCCAAAGATCATGGAGGACTTGGTATTCAAGATCTCCAGGTCAAGAATAGGGCACTTCTCGGTAAATGGTTGTATAAGCTACTTACCGAAGAGGGCATATGGCAAACACTCCTTAAGAGGAAGTATATTGGCTCAAAGGCTTTATCTCGAGGTTATTTGGAGACCGGGAGATTCACATTTTTGGGCTGGTCTTATGGAAACAAAGAAGTTTTTCTTTCCATATGGTTCTTTCTCTATAAAGGATGGATCGGAAATTCGTTTCGGGAGGATAAATGGTTGGGTAATACCACACTCCGAGAACAATATCCGGCTTTGTACAATATTGTGCGCCACAAAGGCGATACTATCGCCAAGGTGTTGGAAAATTTCCCACCAAATGTGGAGTTCGAGAAGAAGTCTCATCGGTCCCGGACAAGCCTCTTGGCAGGATTTGTTACGAGCGTCTTGAGTTAGTTCAATTGACGCAGGGACCGGATGTATTTCGCTGGAATCTTACCGGGAATGGTTCATTCTCAGTGGCTTCCATGTACAATGCTCTAATTCAGCCTAATATCCCGGTCGATAATAACTCGAAGGTTTGGAAGATGAAGATACCACTGAGAACAAAAATCTTTGCCTGGTATCTTCGTCGAGGGGTTATTCTTACGAAAGATAATCTTGCCAAACGCAACTGGCATGGAAGTAAAAAGTGTGTCTTCTGTCATCAGGACGAGACTATTAAACACTTATTTTTCCAATGTCAGTTTGCTAGGTCTATATGGTCAGCCGTCCAAATCGGGTCTACCTTATACCCACCACGTAGTGTTGCCAATTTATTTGGCAACTGGCTCAATGGTGTGGATGTTAGGTTTAAACGTCTTATTAGGATGGGAGCGATTGCAATTATTTGGTCGCTGTGGCTATGTAGAAATGACAAGATTTTCAATAATATTTCTTCTTCCTTTTTGCAGGTCATCTACCGGTGCACAGCTTTACTTCGTTCATGGATACCGTTACAGCGTGTGGAGCACCGAGACCTATTTACGGAGGTGTCTTCACGGTTGGAGGATACGGCGAGGGATATTTTCTCCCAACATGGGTGGCAGCGTGACCTTCGGCTAGACCCTCCTACCTAGTTGTTATTACCGTTTTTTGAACTATGTTTTCATCTTTGAACCTTTTTGTGTGGTTTTGTAACGGATTCGTGTGCGGCTGTGTGCATCTTAGTTATGCAGAGGCCGGGTCTATTGCGCAAGTAATAAAGAGCCCATTTTCGAAAAAACATGATCAATCCATTTTCTGCTAAAAAGCTAGTAGTGCATGACATAGTAATCTGATCCCAGCACATGAAAAATAGCACAAAATATTTCAAAATATCTATAAGGATGAACTATAAATAAATTGTTTTAATCCTGACAATCTGTAAACTGAGGTAAATTCACATCTCACAAATGAATGACAAAATAACTAGTACTTGAAACATCACAAACTTGCTAGCAAACAAGCTCCAATTGAAACCGACACAAAGTATCTATCTCTCACTAGTAAAACTAATATCACAGATTGAGCTTTCTCCTCTTCGGAGTCAACTTTTTGAGAGGCCTTTGCACTGACGCTGGAGGAGACTTGACTGGAGTCTTGGCCGGGCACATAGCAGCTTGACTCCTTGTAACTGGCCCTGGGGAGATGGCAGTTTGACTTCTTGTAACTGGCCCAGGGGAGATGGTTGTATGACTGCAAATATAATTCATATAAATTTTTTGCATAAAAGATGACTGCAATAAGATAGCAAGAAATTTATTTACCTCCTTTTCACAGCTCCAGGACTACATGGAGATACATTCCTTGGAGTCTTGGCAGGGGATATGGGAAACATGGTGGTTGGACTAAAAAAAGAAGGGGTATCACAAAGCTGCGTATGGACAGAATACAATAAAAGATTTCAAGTTAAATGTTAACCTGCTAGTCCCTACGGTTTTGGAGGTACTGACATATAGTCACATGTAATGCAGAACTGACGGCATACAAAAGAAATTATACAAAAAAGTAAAACAATGATGTTACCTATTAATTGATCCCATATTCACTCTCCTACTTCTGGATGAGTCTCAGTTCAGAAATATTTCATGTTACAGACCTAGGGTTCAACATATGTATTAGGTATCAATCTGAGATATAGGAGGAGAACAGAAAACTGAAAATGAGATACAGGAGATGTGTAACCTGCCGCTCCATTGTGCTCCTTTCGCTGGCCGACGTCGCCGGATCGCCCGCTTCGCCGTCCGTCGCGTATGCGAGAGAGAGAAAGAGAGGGGCAGAGACGGCGGCGTGTACGAGAGAGGAGCGAATGGATTAGCGATCAGCCGATCACACGATCTATCTAATCCTGGGTCGTGCATGAATATTTTCCCAAAGCATCTTTGTGAAATTTGATTTTCTCAACCCAGTCCCTGTTCTAGATTTGAGGAAAGCCGGATCAACTTTGTACTCCCTCCGTTCTCTTTTAATTGACTCAAATTTAGTACAACTTGTACTAAATTTGAGTCAATTAAAAGAGAACGGAGGGAGTACATATTATCAAAGTGGCCGGAACTTAGTAACAAATAGTCAATTTTCTCGTAAACTAATGGCCTGTCCTAATCATGCAGCCATGCGCATCACACACATACGGACACACCAATGACGCTCGGAGGAGAAGCACCTAAGTATCATATGGTAGTATCATGTATATGATACTTTTGTATGATACTAGATCCATAATGCATAGAATCATAGACTAGTATCATAGTTTTGCTATATTAATTGATTTGTAGAATCCTAATACAAATTTGTGTACAGATTTATTTGGTACTAACTTTTCTCGTGATGTGCGCTATGATACAGTATCTACCTATACTCTAATCTTCTCTCTCATCCATAATTATCTGCCACATCAGCATTTTTTGTGGGGTTAGGATGCATGATACTAGCTATGATACTAGCACTATGGCTAGCCTAAAACCATCCATAAAATGCTTTAAACAGAGAGAGGGCAAGAAACTCAGCATGCACATTTGTTTATTAACCTAGCCGCTTCCCGCCGCCGCCGCCGGTGGCGCCGCCGGCCAAAGGCCGCGGGGTGTGGCGGCGGCGGCGGCCATCCCTCTTTCCGCGCTGGGGACGGCGACCTAGCCCCCTTCTCGACGCCACGGCCGGTCGCGTGATGGCTGGGCGGCGGCCTGCGCCGCGGCCCTCCTATCTCCCGTCAGCTCTCCCCCGCCGGTGGTGGCTGATGGTGGTGGCTGGTGGTGGCACGCCGGTAGTGGTGGGCGGCGGCTCTGAGCCTTTCCCGCCTGCCTCTCGCCGGCGCGTGGAGGTGGTCTTCGGTTTCTCCCGCGGCACGAGGTCGCCCGAGGCAGCAGCCTCGGGTTCGACGGTGGAGGCGGCCTTCTCCTTCGCCGGAGGAGGTCGGCTGGTTGCCGGGGTGACGGATCACGAGATCCGTCTACTCCGGTGATGAAGATCTAGTCGACAACGAGATGGCGGCGAAGGGGCCACCGGTGAAAACCGAGCCTTGACTTCGTTCTTGGCCGATGATGGCGACGGCTTTTGGCGTCGTTCCCTTGCGAAGGCATCATCGTTGCTGGCCTTTTCGCTTGCTCTCGCCGAGTTGGGGTTTCGCGGCTGCCGGTGAAAACCGTGCCTCGATTGGCGGGCGATGGCGGCGTTAAGCGTCATTTCCTTCTTGAAGGCATCGTCGTCGCAGTCTGCGGCTATTCACTCGTGCTGCTCCGGGGGAAACTCTAGATCCAACCAGGATCGGACGATGACGGCGCTCCCTGCGTCGTTCTACCTCTTGGGGCATCGTTTTTGGAGCAGCGGCTAGATGGAGGTGGATCTTGGTGGTGTGGTGTTCATCTACCACGTTGTCGTTGATGATTCTCAGCGGCGTGGAGCTGCGGGGTGTCGAAGACGGGCGAGGACAGCTGGACGCGTACAGGATGGCGGGGCCGTCTGGCGTCATGGTGGCATCGACGGCAGGTCTTGCAAGGTTAATGCGATGATCTCTCTTGAAGATGGAGTCGAGGAAGACGGCGGGAGCAACTTCTGTGGCGTGTGCGTTGGCATGCGCGGAGAGTCTGCTTGACTGGATGTGCTTCTCACCTGCTGTTGGGCGGTTTGGGAAGGCATTTGGTTTTTGGATGATGTCGGTTGGTGTATTGTCACCCCCTTCATCCCACTGTAGGTCTAGTGAGGTGGCTTCGAGGTTGATTTTTTGTATTTCTTCCTGTAAGGTTTGCGAATAATCTAATAAAAAGCCGTGTGCATCCTTTGGATGCAGAAGCTGGGGCGATTTTTCCCCCTTTTCGAAAAAAAAAACTCAGCATGCACATTTGTTTATTAATTCCTCCTGTTCAAAATAATTGCCTAAAAATAGCTACATACACTCATTTTTAGGTAATTAGTTTGAACCCGCAGGGAGTAATTTTTATATAGTCTCCTTTGCTTTGACATGGTCGAATTTTTTGTGTTTGCTTCTATCATTCTCAATCTGCACTTAGAGGAATGACCAGCAGTTCGTCTTCCCTACGCCATCTCTATTGGAATTTACGCGTGATGAGAGACCCCTAATCAAATTGTTCGGGCTTTGTCTCGCATGCTTCTAGAAACTCGGGACAAACAACAAACTATATGGGTCAGCATATCAAAAAAATTGTAACCGAGTAGTATGATTTAAACCAGTAAACCGCTTAGCTTCCACATGTAAACACACCGTATATATCTTGCCTTGTACTCAAAGTACCCCTCGTATGTACCTCTACGTAGCCCCACGTGGGTCAAGCTAAGTGCGTGAAACAAATTCTATGGTCTTTAAACTTAAGGGCATCAACCATCAACCTAGCTTTAAGTGAATAAAACACACGCAACAACACCATCAAATTCATATTACATGGGTCGAACCCAGACCAAACACACGGCAAAGTCCACAGTACAACTAGAAAGATACCCCATCCGGAAGAGAAACACTTAAAATCACTTATGTCATCAAAGTGGAGTGAGGATGCCTGATCGCCCCATCATGGCATGTCTAGGAGATTCTATCTGTTGATTTCGCCAACATCCTTCATTGTTGCATGTACATAAACATTTTAAACATTGGAACAGTCGGCTTGCCAATAAAATACCTTCAATGGTTAGTTTGTTCCTAATGTTCCAAAGGGTCAAACATTACGCAACAAGGTAAAAATCTAATCTGCAGTACGACCCTGATAAGCCATGAACGATACCTAGGAATGCACCAACCCTTGCTTAGTTCCAGTTACAGACTCATAGTGGACAACTAAAGAAGATGTGGTTACAGTCCTCTAATTCTTCGTCGAGAGCACACATGCCATCCAAAGTGCCCCTATGCTTGGCCACCTGCTCTGAGTAGGGTATCTTACCACGAATTATTTGCCACACGAATATCTTTATCTTTGGTGGTACTCTATAGTTCGTGGGATCTCCTTAAAATGTGTGATTGTCGCCCCCTTGCGAAAGCCGGAGGTACATGGAACTAGTGGAATATCCTCCCTATGCTTCCAAGCACCATGAAATAACATCATTATCCTCACTTGCTTGGATAACTGCAACTCCCATGTCAGATTTCCCCGCTCCACCGCTTTCGCCAGCCCAAAAGGCCTGCGATATTGGAATAGCTAACCTATGTCGCTTTGCGTAGTCCTAACTGTGATAAAATGGGAGCATCAATAGCTAAACAGCCGGGGGAATCGATCCAGAAGGGGAGATGACGCTCGATCCAAAAGTAGGTATGTTTCCCATTCCAGACAAGATTCTTTGCTCCCAACTTGCCACTTATTTCTCTAGATTGTGTTCCAAAATGTTCTCCCTTTCGTGGGTCAGCCACGCGGCGTAAGTCATTTTCGCCCAAATATTATGCCTTAAGAAGGCCCATAGACCTTCAACATTCTGATATAATTTCTAGATCCATTTGATCATAAGGGCAATGTTCATGTGTCTTGTGTTTAGGATTCCAAATTTGCCAAATTCTTTCCATTGGAGACCTTTTCCCAAAATATCATGTGGTATTTACGCTTTTGTCCCACTCCTTCCCAAAAGAAGTGTGACCTAACCTTATCAAAGAAGGCATGAGTCGATTAAAAAAACATGATTAGGCTCATGACGAACATTGGTAGTCTAGATAGGCAACAATTGGTAAGCTCCAGCTTCACCACTGAGGCAAGGAAGTTCCCTTGCGAGGGATCCACCATGTTGCCTACTGTTCCCATAAGAAAGTCCAAATCTGAGGCCCGAAGAGTTTTATCACTCACATGCAACCCCATGTAAGTGATAGGGAATTCCCCAAGCTTACAGTTTAGAAGGCTACAGATCTTGACTTATTCAGGCTCTGTAGTCCCAACTACAATTACCCCGTTATTGCCAAAATGGATCATAAGGCCCGACATCATCCCAAAGCTTAGTAGAATAAGCTTGAGGTTGGTAGTTCCCTCTTCTGTCAGCTCAATAAGAATCATAGTGTCATCTACGAATTGCATATGGGTCGCTCCCTTGGAATGAGGTGAGATACTACCCGGCTTATGTGTCCCACGACATTAGCATGGGAGATCGTGGCAGCTAGGGAGTCCACCATGAAGTTGAAGAGGATCGGGGAGAGAGGATTTCCTTTCCTAACTCCCCTAGCATTATGGGCAAATTTCACCATCGACATTGTGTAAGGGTATATTGCCCCTATCTGTGGTTTTGGTAATTAAGTGACAATCCCTATGGACTAATGTTTTCATTGAGTTTATATGAAGGAATATTCCATAGGTACTACTTGTATTCCATGTGTTGGATTCAAGTATGGATGCCATGAAGATAAAGATATACCGTGTGTATTGGCATCAAGATCATCGATTTGAAGATATATATGTGATATGATCAAGAAGAAGAAATGAAGATGGAGTTCTTATGTGGAACTCAAGATTATCCATGCTCTAGCTTATGTGATAAGCAATGGATGATCAAGATCTTGAGTGCTTGATTCCAAGTGAAGAATTCAAGTTATGGCTCTAAGTCGGTGTCATGATAGTCTCATGAGTTGAGCTATGGTTGACTAAGATTTAGAGCATGCAAACAAATGAAGAATTCTTTATACACCTCAAGATAGTATGATAGAACATGAGAAGATACAAGGTTGACCAATACAAAGAGTGAAGAATAGATTCAAGTTTGGTCAACACATGAAGCATGAAGAATGTGCCACGTGAAGTCATGTGGTATGGTAAGACTTGTTAATTATGCTTTATGAACTAACCCACCATATATGAGCCCTTGTGTTGTCTATGTGGGTTAGGTATCTTTCCATGGGCATGCATAAAAAGGGAGATCTCATATATCCCATGAGAGGATGGCACCAAGTGGTGATCGTCATCAAGGTTGAGTTGGGAAAGTTCAAATTGAGCATCTCAAGAGGATCATATGCTTGAATCTTTCCGTCCATTTGGTGATAATGGACATGTGAACATGTGCATCAATGGAGCTTTCCCATCATGGTGTATGGGGGAGCATTTGTGAGCCTTCACGAAGCAACAATGATCAAGTAAGGCATTCCGGCTTGAGTGGAGCTTGAAGAGTTATCATCAAAATCAAGCGGGATGCGCAAGGCAAAGGTATGACCTTGCTAGGTTTTCCTTTTACTGGTCTCAAGGTGGATGTTGGGAGACCGGATTATAGGATAGATAACCGCACTATCAAGAGGGCTTTCGGTTTGGTAACTTGATCGCGTTGTCTTAGGGATCTCAATCCTTTGCATACTTTGCATATCCCTATTGCCTCTTGTTATTTCTCTATGTGAGGTTCTTGAGTTTTTTGCTAGCTTTACAACAAGCCCAAGTTCATCGAAAACGGAATCCACATGCATCTTCTATTGCGTTTTCGAGTTTGAACGTCTTCACCGTTTCTTGACGGTGGGAGACTCTCTCTAGAGTTATATAAAAATATTGAGTGAGGAGTCTCCATATTTTTTGGGGTTCTATTTGTCGTTATCTTTCCAACAAAATTGGTTTCATGTCAATCGGAGTCCGGACACAAAAGCTAACACAGTTTTTGTATAACATGTTTTCCTGCTGGTCCGGTGCCTCACCCGGCGTGACCGGCCATCCCACCGGATGGCCCGGTTCCAACCGGCTCCTGGACCGGTTCACACCGGGCACCATCCAGGGGAGTTTTCCCCTTCGCCCAGCGCTGGCCCGGCGTACGGCCCGGTCTAGACCGGCTTGGTCCGGCCTCACGCCCGGTTGGGCCGACCCCTGGATCGGACGGCCCGGCCCCAGGCCCGGTTGACCGGCCTCCTCGAATGTGCTGAGCTGAAACTCACCCAACGGTTATATTTCTCCCTAGACTATAAATAGGCCTTCTTCCACCTTGGGCTGGATAAGTTCTTACACTCTCTTCCTCCATTGTTGACTTTGAAGAACTTGCCCTATCTCTTGATTTCCCCCCATGATTCTTGCTCATTCTTGAGGGATCTAAGAGAGGAGATCTAGATCTACAATCCCCACCAATCCATTTCTCCTCTAAGTGAGGGGAACCCTTTGGATCTAGATCTTGGAGTCATTTGTTGATTTCCTCTTTTTTCTTCCTCTCTAATCTCATCCTAGCATTTGTTGCTTTGGTGGGATTTGAGTGTGAAGGATTTGAAAACCTCTAGTGTTCTTGCTTTGCATCATTGCATAGTGTTGAGCTCCCCACCATGATTAGTTCGAGTGAGAGACTGTGAGCTTGTTACTCTTGGAGGGTGACCTCCTAGTTGGCTTGGTGGCTGTCCCGGTGACCTCTTCGTGGAAGATTGTGAAGAGGCCCGGGCTTCTCCTTCGTGGAGCTTGTGAAGTGGTTGTGGACCTTGCCGTCTCCGGAGCGGAGGAAAAGCTAACCATAAGGAAAGGGTCATTATCCTTCGTGGGTTTGGCTCGGAGAATAGGGTGAGCCTTCGTGGCGTTGGGGAATCCTTCGTGGGATCTCCACCCCTCTAAATGTGACGTACTGATGACTCACAAGTATAGGGGGTGTATCGTAGTATCTTCGATAAGTAAGAATGTCGATCCCAACGAGGAGCAGAAGGTGTTGACAGGCAGTTTTGATGAAGGATTCACTGTAAATGCTCACGGACAAGTATTCGGGGGTTTTGATGTAACAGATGAATAAAGTACAAGTAAGTAAAATGCGAGAGAAATAATTGCAGCGAGTGGCCCAATCCTTTTTAGAACAAAGGACAAGCCGGTTTGTTTACTTATAATGACCAAACGTTCTCGAGGACACACGGGATTTTAGTCTAGTGTTTTCGCTACATACGACTGATTAATCTTCATTGTTTTGATAAGTGTTGTGTGGGTGAACCTATGCTAATGTACCGCCCTTCCTAGGACTAATACATACTTGTGATTATACCCCTTGCAAGCATCCGCAACTACAAGAAAGTAATTAAGATAAATCTAACCACGGCCTTAAACTGCGAGATCCTGCGATCCCTCCTCGCATCGATATACCAACGGGGGTTTAGGTTTTCGTCACTCCGGCAACCCCGCAATTGGCAAACGAGTACAAGATGCATTCCCCTAGGCCCATAAATGGTGAAGTGTCGTGTAGTCGACGTTCACACGACACCACTAGAAGAATGACACCACAACTTAAATATCATAACATTGAATATTACTCAACCATAGTTCACTACTAACATTTAGACTTCACCCATGTCCTCAAGAACTAAACGAACTACTCACGAGACATCATATGGAACATGATCAGAGGTGATATGATGATGAATAACAATCTGAACATAAACCTTGGTTCAATGGTTTCACTCAATAGCATCAATAACAAGTAGAAATCAGTATCGGGAGAGTTTCCCCTATCAAACAATCAAGATCAAACCCAAATTGCTACAGCGGTGACGATGTCCAGCGGTGGAGATGGCGGTGATGATGGTGGAGATGATGATGATGGTGATGGAGATGACGTCCAGCTCGATGGCGGTGACGATGGCGTCGATTTCCCCCTCCGGGAGGGAATTTCCCCGGCGGATTCCTGCCCGCCGGAGAGCTCTTTTCTCTCTGGTGTTCTCCGCCCCGCGAGGCGGGCTGTAACCCTTCGTGAGGATTCCTCTGTGGCTTAGGTCTTCGGACGAAGGGTTTCGCGAAGAAAAGGAGGCGAAAGAGGCTGAGGGGGCCCCACACCACATGGTGGCGCGGCCAGGCCATGGGCCGCGCCACCCTATGGTGTGGGCCCACCTTGGGTCCAGCTGGCTCCCCCTTCCGGCTTCCTTCGTCATCCGGAAAAATAGGATTTTTGGTAAAACTTCCTTCCACAGGTTGATCTTCCGAAATATTGCATCCCGACGGTGCTTTTTCCAGCAGAATCCCGGCTCCGGTGCTCAATCTCCAAATAATCATGAAACATGCAAAATAGATGAAATAACATAAGTATTGTGTCCCAATATGAAATATATCAATGAATAACAGCAAATTATGATATAAAATAGTGATGCAAATTGGACGTATCAACTCCCCCAAGCTTAGACTTCGCTTGTCCCCAAGCGAAACTGAACTCGGTAAACAGGTCCACATGTTTATGGAGTGAAGAGTAGATAAATAAAATACGGACAAGAAGCATCATATTCATTCACACAAGACATTATAGTAAACAACTTCCTCATATAACTCAACTTGAAACAAGTATAAGGTAATCACAAATAAGGGTGCATAAGAAATCATAATTGGTGATGGCAAACTTTGTTCTTGGTCAGAGAACAGTTAACAGATTATACTTATCTATTGAGCAGCGCTCTCATAATAAAGCTTATGGTAAACTTGCATACTCAATCATATTAATCATTGATGACTTTCAAAGCTATATTCATTCGGGTAAAACTTGTACTAAACAAGAAAGAGTAAAGACATGATGAAGCAAATCACAATATAATAGTTTGATCACAACAACTCAAATGCTTGCTTGAGATGGAGGGAAATAGGTTTACTCGACTCAACATAAAGTAAAAGACAGGCCCTTCGCGAGAGGGAAGCCGGGATTAAATCATGTGCTAGAGCTTTTTCAGTTTTGAAATCATATAAAGAGAATAAAAGTAAAGTTTTGAGAGGTGTTTGTTGTTGTCAACGACTGGTAGCGGGTACTCTAACCCCCTTGCCAAACAGACCTCCAAAGAGCGGCTCCCATGAAGGAGATATCTCTACCAGCAAGGTAGATCATCCCTCTTCTCTTTTGTTTACACATGTATTTTAGTTTATTTAAGGATGACACTCCCCCCAACCTTTGCTTACACAAGCCATGGCTAACCGAATCCTCGGGTGCCTTCCAACAATCTCATACCATGGAGGAGTGTCTATTGCAAAATTAAGTTGCTTACCGATGAATCGGGGCAAAACATGTGAAGATAATTATTAATGAAAGTTGATTAATTGGGGCTGGGAACCCCATTGCCGGCTCTTATTGCAAAATTATAGGATAAGTGGATGAAGCCACTAGTCCATTAGTGGAGGCTGCCTAACAAGACTCGGAAGATAAAACACCACATACTTCCTCATGAGCTATAAAACATTGACACAAATAAGAAGTAATAAGTTTTGAATTGTTTAAAGGTAGCACATGAAGTATTTACTTGGAATGGCAGAAAATACCATGCAGTAGGTAGATATGGTGGACACAAATGGCATAGGTTTGGGTTTGAGGTTTGGATGCACGAGAAGTATTCCCTCTCAGTACAGGTCTTTGGCTAGCAAGGCTAAATAGCAAGCATAGGAGTTGAGGGAAACAAACAAATACACATGTGATAGAAACAATCATGCATCTTACTTGTAAGCACAAACAGTTTTAACTTTTAGAATACTAAGCTAAGAACCGGTAAGAAAGATAATAACATCTTCTACATTTGTTTCCTCTATTCTTCTTAAACTCAAAGTGTTGTTGCTATTGACCATTGCTAAGTTTGCCAAAACCAAATAGATTTACTTAATGCTCCCAAAGTGGTACCAATACAAAAATCAAGATCAATCATATAGTAGAAATTGCAAACTAAAATAAGGTGTGCAATATGTAAATGATAAGACTTCTCATTAATATTCCATAACGATAACTCACACCAAGGGATACATAGACAAACTAAAGGAGAGATACTTCCACACTGCAACCCATCTTATACGATAACTTCCCTACTCATGATATGACACTACTTGATAGTAGAAAGTAAAAGGTAGTGATAATGTGATACCGCGGCACTCCCCCAAGCTTGGAACAAACCAAGGGGATGCCAATACCGATGATGAATTACTCCTTTGGCGATGGTGGTGATGAATTCCTCACAAGCTTCTCCACAAGCTCCTGAAGCTCGTCAATCTTGTACATAAGGTTGCGGATCATCTCCGAATTGTGCTCGACGCGATTAAGAAGTATGTCCGACGGCGAGTCCCAATTCTTGGAGTTATTTCCCCAACCTTCAGCTTCGGGCTTCGTCCTTCCTGCAGTGTTAGAACGATCTATATCCCAATTGCTAGGCAATGCTGCCTTGGGGGTCCTTTCAATTTGATTATTATAGATTAGATTGCGGAAGGGATGGTGAATGCCTGAAGAAGATGTCCTTGGAGCTAGGTAATGACGGGGAACTCCTCCTCCGGTCCTAATCCGTGCGCTCTTCTTGGCGTTGAACGAGTCTGACACCACTCCGATGCTTGCAATTGTGGTGCGCGGGCGCTCTTGCGGAACTTCTTCGATTTCCTCTTCATCCTCCTTTACTTCTTCCTTGACGCTCTTGTCCTCTTCTTTCCACTCACGGTCTTGATTATCTTCATCCGGAAGCTCCTTGCCCTTGTTCTTGGAGACCATGGTGCTTCTAAACTGAAAACAGATCCTGGCAGAAACAGCTCGAAACAAAACACGTCGAGAAAACGATATACGGACCTCCAGGGGTCCGGGGGATTTTATAATAAAAAATTTCAGAACAAACGGAAAGTACCAGATCGAACTAGAGTCGGAAAGGGGCGACGAGGCGGTGCCACCATAGGGCGGCGCGGCCAGGCTGGGGCCCGCGCCGGCCTGTGGTGTCACGCCCTCGTGCGTCTTTTCCACTCCGTTTCGATCTCGTAATTTTTCATATTTTCCAAAAA
This sequence comes from Lolium rigidum, assembly GCF_022539505.1. NCBI lineage: Eukaryota > Viridiplantae > Streptophyta > Magnoliopsida > Poales > Poaceae > Lolium > Lolium rigidum. The sequence continues at coordinate 95,611,254 of NC_061509.1, read as the reverse complement.
CAGCAAAAATATTGTTCGGAAAGTAAATCGCGAACTTTTCATTACCAGTACTGTTACCTATTCAAAGTTGAGTTACGGCGGATTGTCAATTTGTCCTTTGATGAAAGCCTCCGGTGTTTCCACTTGAATAATATCAACATCAACATTATAAGAATCACCCGAGATATAATGCTTGAGTCTTTGTCCATTCACCACTTGCGTAGCATTGCCTTGGAGAGAGCTAATTTTAATTGCTCCCGAACGGTACACCTCCTCAACAACATATGGTCCTTCCCATTTAGAGAGTAATTTCCCGCAAAGAATCCGAGACGAGACCGATACAATAGGACTTTATCCCCAATATTAAACTCTCTTTTGATGATCCTTCTATCATGCCATTTTTTAACTTTTTCTTTAAAGAGTTTAGCATTTTCATAAGCTTCACTTCTCCATTCATCTAGAGAACTTAATTGTAGCAACCTCTTATTTCCGGCAAGTTTAGGATCTTTATTTAATTCTCTAACGGCCCGATAAGCTTTGTGTTCTAGTTCTAAAGGTAAATGACAAGCTTTTCCGTAAACCATTTTATAAGGTGACATTCCCATGGGGTTTTTATAAGCAGTTCTATAAGCCCATAGTGCGTCTTTCAATTTACTAGCCCAATTCTTTCTAGATTTATTAACGGTCTTCCGCAAGATAGATTTAATTTCTCTATTTGATAATTCTACTTGACCACTACTTTGAGGGTGATAAGCGGAAGCAATTCTATGATTAATACCATACCTAGCAAGAGTTTTTCTAAAACCTCCATGAATAAAATGAGAACCTCCATCCGTCATAATATATCTAGGTACTCCAAATCTAGGAAAAATAATATCTAAAAGCATTTTTAAAGAGGTCTCACCATCGGCACTTTTTGTAGGTATGGCTTCCACCCATTTAGTAACATAATCAACAACAACAAGTATATGAGTGTTACCTTTTGAAGAGGGAAAAGGTCCCATGAAGTCAAATCCCCAACAATCAAACGGTTCAATAACAAGAGTATAATTCATAGGCATTTCATTGCGTCCGGAGATATTACCAACCCTTTGACATTCATCACAAGATAAAATAAACTTCCTTGCATCTTTGAAGAGAGTTGGCCAATAAAAACCTGATTGTAGAACCTTTTGCGCGGTTCTATCTCCGGCGTGATGTCCTCCATAAGCACTACCATGACATTTACTCAATATCTCTTGTTGTTCATATTCGGGAACACACCTTCGCAGAATACCATCCACTCCTTCTTTATATAAGTGTGGGTCATCCCGAAATAATGCCTCAAGTCATAAAAGAATTTCCTCCTCTGCGTGATACGTCTCCGACGTATCGATAATTTCTTATGTTCCATGCCATATTATTGATGATACCTACATGTTTTATGCACACTTTATGTCATATTCGTGCATTTTCCGGAACTAACCTATTAACAAGATGCCGAAGTGCCGGTTCTGTTTTACGCTGTTTTTGGTTTCGAAATCCTAGTAACGAAATATTCTCGGAATCGGACGAAATCAAGACCCAAGTTCCTATTTTTCCCGGAACCATCCAGAACACCCGAGAGCCGCCGGAGGGAGCCACGGGGGCCCCACACCCACACCCCGGCGCGGCCGGAGGGGGCCGCGCCGCCCTATGGTGTGGGCCCCCCGTGCCCCCTCCGAGGCTGCCCTTCCGCCTATTTAAAGCCTCCGGTCGCGAAAACCCTGAGGCGGAGAACCACGATACGGAAAACCTTCCAGAGCCGCCGCCATCGCGAAGCCAAGATCTGGGGGACAGGAGTCTCTGTTCCGGCACCCTGCCGGAGCGGGGAAGTGCCCCCGGAAGGCTTCTCCATCGACACCGCTGCCATCTCCACCGCCATCTTCATCACCGCTGCTGCTCCCATGAGGAGGGAGTAGTTCTCCATCGAGGCTCGGGGCTGTACCGGTAGCTATGTGGTTCATCTCTCTCCTATGTACTTCAATACAATAATCTCATGAGCTGCCTTACATGATTGAGATTCATATGATGATGCTTGTAATCTAGATGTCATTATGCTAGTCAAGTGAATTTTACTTATGTGATCTCCGGAGACTCCTTGTCCCACGTGTGTAAAGGTGACAGGTGTGTGCACCGTGTGGGTCTCTTAGGCTATATTTCACAGAATACTTATTCACTGTTATGAATGGCATAGTGAAGTGCTTATTTATATCTCTTTATGATTGCAATGTATTTGTATCACAATTTATCTATGTGCTACTCTAGCAATGTTATTAAAGTAGTTTTATTCCTCCTACACGGTGTAATGGTGACGAGTGTGTGCATCCGTGTTAGTACTTGGCGTATGCTATGATTATGATCTCTTGTAGATTATGAAGTTAACTATTGCTATGATGGTATTAATGTGATCTATTCCTCCTACATAGCATGAAGGTGACGAGTGTGCATGCTATGTTAGTACTTGGTTTAGTCGAATTGATCTTTCATGCACTCTAAGGTTATTTAAATATGAACATTGAATTGTGGAGCTTGTTAACTCCGGCATTGAGGATTCGTGTAATCCTACGCAATGTGTTCATCATCCAACAAGAGTGTAGAGTATGCATTTATCTATTCTGTTATGTGATCAATGTTGAGAGTGTCCACTAGTGAAAGTCTAATCCCTAGGCCTTGTTCCTAAATATCGCTATCGCTTGCTTGTTTACTTGTTTTACTCTGCGTTACTACTGCTGCGTTACTACTTGCTCGTTTACTGTCCTGGGCAAAGCACTTTTCTGGTGCCGTTGCTACTACTTATTCATACCACCTGTATTTCACTATCTCTTCGCCGAACTAGTACACATATTAGGTGTGTTGGGGACACAAGAGACTTCTTGCTTTGTGGTTGCAGGGTTGCATGAGAGGGATATCTTTGACCTCTTCCTCCCTGAGATCGATAAACCTTGGGTGATCCACTTAAGGGAAACTTGCTTGTTGTTCTACAAACCTCTCGCTCTTGGAGGCCCAACACTGTCTACAAGAATAGAAGCTCCCGTAGACATCAAGCACTTTTCTGGCGCCGTTGCCGGGGAGGAAAGGTAAAAGGCTCTCATACTCCGGTCTCAGGTAAAGTACTTTTCTGTTACCGTTGTGTGTGTGCTCGAAGCTATTTCCTTTAGATCCTGCAATTGCATCTTTTTGTTTCTTGTTTACACTAGTTTGGCATAATGGACAACAATGAGCTTCTTATTCTATTTCCTGATTTAAGAACATGGATGGTTTGATGCGAAAATTAAAAAACCTATGAAATCTTATTTGCATGCTGGTAGTAATATTAGTATGAACGCTTTGAACACCATTGTTGATAATAATATAGAAAGTTCTAAGCTTGGGGAAGCTGGTTTTCATGATCTTTTTAGTTCCCCAAGCATTGAGGAGAAAATTTTCTTTGATGATACTTTGCCTCCTATTTATGATGATTATAATAGTGGTCTTTTGGTCCAACCTACTATGGAGAGTAAATTTTGTTGTGATTATACTATGCCTCTTACATTTGATGAGAATAATAATGATAGCTACTTTGTTGAATTTGCTCCCACTACAACTAATAAAATTGATTATGCCTATGTGGAGAGTAATAATTTTATGAATGAGACTCATGATAAGAATGCTTTATGTGATAGTTATATTGTTTAGTTTTCTCATGTTGCTACTGAAAGTTATTATGAGAGAGGAAAATATGGTTGTAGAAATTTTCATGTTACTAAAACACCTCTCTATGTGCTGAAATTTTTGAAGCTACACTTGTTTTATCTTCCTATGCTTGTTACTTTGCTCTTCATGAACTTGTTTACTTACAAGATTCCTATGCATAGGAAGCATGTTAGACTTAAATATGTTTTGAATTTGCCTCTTGATGCTCTCTTTTGCTTCACATACTATCTTTTGCGAGTGCATCATTAAAACTGCTGAGCCCATCTTAATGGCTATAAAGAAAGAACTTCTTGGGAGATAACCCATGTGTTATTTTGCTACAGTACTTTATTTTATATTTGAGTCTTGGAAGTTGTTTACTACTGTAGCAACCTCTCCTTATCTTAGTTTTGTGTTTTGTTGTGCCAAGTAAAGTCTTTGATAGTAAAGTAAGTACTAGATATGGATTACTGCGCAGTTCCAGATTTCTTTGCTGGCACGAATCTGGGTCTACCTCCCTGTAGGTAGCTCAGAAAATTAAGCCAATTTACGTGCATGATCCTCAGATATGTACGCAACTTTCATTCAATTTGAGAATTTTCATTTGAGCAAGTATGGTGGCCTAATAAAATCCATCTTTACGGACTGTTCTGTTTTGACAGATTCTGCTTTTTATTTCGCATTGCCTCTTTTGCTATGTTGGATGAATTTCTTTGATCCATTAATATCCAGTAGCTTTATACAATGTCCAGAAGTGTTAAGAATGATTGTGTCACCTCTGAACATGTGAATTTTTATTATGCACTAACCCTCTAATGAGTTGTTTCGAGTTTGGTGTGGAGGAAGTTTTCAAGGATCAAGAGAGGAGTATGATGCAATATGATCAAGGAGAGTGAAAGCTCTAAGCTTGGGGATGCCCCGGTGGTTCACCCCTGCATATTCTAAGAAGACTCAAGCGTCTAAGCTCGGGGATGCCCAAGGCATCCCCTTCTTCATCGACAACATTATCAGGTTCTTCCCCTGAAACTATATTTTTATTCCGTCACATCTTATGCACTTTGCTTGGAGCGTCTGTTTGTTTTTGTTTTTGTTTTGTTTGAATAAAATGGATCCTAGCATTCACTTTATGGGAGAGAGACACGCTCCGCTGGTAGCATATGGACAAATATGTCCTTAGGCTCTACTCATAGTATTCATGGCGAAGTTTCTTCTTCGTTAAATTGTTATATGGTTGGAATTGGAAAATGCTACATGTAGTAATTCTAAAATGTCTTGGATAATTTGATACTTGGCAATTATTGTGCTCATGTTTAAGCTCTTGCACCATATACTTTGCACCCATTAATGAAGAAACACTTAGAGCTTGCTAATTTGGTTTGCATATTTGGTTTCTCTAGAGTCTAGATAATATCTAGTATTGAGTTTTGAACAACAAGGAAGACGGTGTAGAATCTTATAATGTTTACAATATGTCTTTTATGTGAGTTTTGCTGTACTGGTTCATCCTTGTGTTTGTTTCAAATAACCTTGCTAGCCTAAACCTTGTATCGAGAGGGAATACTTCTCATGCATCCAAAATACTTGAGCCAACCACTATGCCATTTGTGTCCACCATACCTACCTACTACATGGTATTTTTCCGCCATTCCAAAGTAAATTGCTTGAGTGCTACCTTTAAAATTCCATCATTCACCTTTGCAATATATAGCTCATGGGACAAATAGCTTAAAAACTATTGTGGTATTGAATATGTACTTATGCACTTTATCTCTTATTAAGTTGCTTGTTGTGCGATAACCATGCTTCGGGGACGCCATCAACTATCCTTTGTTGAATATCATGTGAGTTGCTATGCATGTCCGTCTTGTCCGAAGTAAGAGAGATCTACCACCTTAATGGTTGGAGCATGCATATTGTTAGAGAAGAACATTGGGCCGCTAACTAAAGCCATGAATCATGGTGGAAGTTTCAGTTTTGGACATATATCCTCAATCTCATATGAGAATAATAATTGTTGCCACATGCTTATGCATTAAAGAGGAGTCCATTATCTGTTGTCCATGTTGTCCCGGTATGGATGTCTAAGTTGAGAATAATCAAAAGCGAGAAATCCAAAATGCGAGCTTTCTCCTTAGACCTTTGTACAGGCGGCATGGAGGTACCCCATTGTGACACTTGGTTAAAACATGTGCATTGCAAAGATCCGGTAGTCCAAGAAAATTAGGACAAGGTGCGGGCACTATTAGTATACTATGCATGAGGCTTGCAACTTGTAAGATATAATTTACATAACTCATATGCTTTATTACTACCGTTGACAAAATTGTTTCATGTTTTCAAAATAAAAGCTCTAGCACAAATATAGCAATCGATGCTTTCCTCTTTGAAGGACCATTCTCTTTACTTTTATGTTGAGTCAGTTCACCTATCTCTCTCCACCTCAAGAAGCAAACACTTGTGTGAACTGTGCATTGATTCCTACATACTTGCATATTGTACTTGTTATATTACTCTATGTTGACAATTATCCATGAGATATACATGTTACAAGTTGAAAGCAACCGCTGAAACTTAATCTTCCTTTGTGTTGCTTCAATACCTTTACTTTGATTTATTGCTTTATGAGTTAACTCTTATGCAAGACTTATTGATGCTTGTCTTGAAGTACTATTCATGAAAAGTCTTTGCTTTATGATTCACTTGTTTACTCATGTCATTACCATTGTTTTGATCTCTGCATCCACTACATATGTTTACAAATAGTATGATCAAGGTTATGATGGCATGTCACTTCAGAAATTATCTTTGTTATCGTTTTACCTGCTCGGGACGAGCAGAACTAAGCTTAGGGATGCTTGATACGTCTCCGACGTATCGATAATTTCTTATGTTCCATGCCATATTATTGATGATACCTACATGTTTTATGCACACTTTATGTCATATTCGTGCATTTTCCGGAACTAACCTATTAACAAGATGCCGAAGTGCCGGTTCTGTTTTCTCGCTGTTTTTGGTTTCGGAAATCCTAGTAACGAAATATTCTCGGAATCGGACGAAATCAAGACCCAAGTTCCTATTTTTCCCGGAACCATCCGGAACACCCGAGAGCCGCCGGAGGGAAGCCCCGGGGCCCCACACCACACCCCGGCGCGGCCGGAGGGGGCCGCGCCGCCCTATGGTGTGGGCCCCCGAGCCCCTCCGAGGCTGCCCTTCCGCCTATTTAAAGCCTCCGTCGCGAAAACCCCGATGCGGAGAACCACGATACGAAAACCTTCCGGAGCCGCCGCCATCGCGAAGCCAAGATCCGGGGACAGGAATCTCTATTCCGGCACCTGCCGGAGCGGGGAAGTGCCCCCGGAAGGCTTCTCCATCGACACCGCTGCCATCTCCACCGCCATCTTCATCACCGCTGCTGCTCCCATGAGGAGGGAGTAGTTCTCCATCGAGGCTCGGGGCTGTACCGGTAGCTATGTGGTTCATCTCTCTCCTATGTACTTCAATACAATAATCTCATGAGCTGCCTTACATGATTGAGATTCATATGATGATGCTTGTAATCTAGATGTCATTATGCTAGTCAAGTGAATTTTACTTATGTGATCTCCAGGAGACTCCTTGTCCCACGTGTGTAAAGGTGACGAGTGTGTGCACCGTGTGGGTCTCTTAGGCTATATTTCACGGAATACTTATTCACCGTTATGAATGGCATAGTGAAGTGCTTATTTATATCTCTTTATGATTGCAATGTATTTGTATCACAATTTATCTATGTGCTACTCTAGCAATGTTATTAAAGTAGTTTTATTCCTCCTACACGTGTGTAATGGTGACAGTGTGTGCATCCGTGTTAGTACTTGGCGTATGCTATGATTATGATCTCTTGTAGATTATGAAGTTAACTATTGCTATGATGGTATTAATGTGATCTATTCCTCCTACATAGCATGAAGGTGACGAGTGTGCATGCTATGTTAGTACTTGGTTTAGTCGAATTGATCTTTCATGCACTCTAAGGTTATTTAAATATGAACATTGAATTGTGGAGCTTGTTAACTCCGGCATTGAGGATTCGTGTAATCCTACGCAATGTGTTCATCATCCAACAAGAGTGTAGAGTATGCATTTATCTATTCTGTTATGTGATCAATGTTGAGAGTGTCCACTAGTGAAAGTCTAATCCCTAGGCCTTGTTCCTAAATATCGCTATCGCTGCTTGTTTACTCGTTTTACTCGCGTTACTACTGCTTGCGTTACTACTACTGCGTTACTACTGCATGTTTCATCGTCCCGGGCAAAGCACTTTTCTCGGTGTCGTTGCTACTACTTATTCATACCACCTGTATTTCACTATCTCTTCGTCGAACTAGTACACCTATTAGGTGTGTTGGGGACACAAGAGACTTCTTGCTTTGTGGTTGCAGGGTTGCATGAGAGGGATATCTTTGACCTCTTCCTCCCTGAGATCGATAAACCTTGGGTGATACACTTAAGGGAAACTTGCTGTTGTTCTACAAACCTCTGCTCTTGGAGGCCCAACACTGTCTACAAGAATAGAAGCTCCCGTAGACATCACTCTGCTGAGCTGAAAAGGTTGGAGGCAAGTACTTGGAAACAATAAAGTTAGCATAATCAGCATACCAAGGACTGTCTCGCGAGCTCACCTTTATTACACCCAATTGTTCATTTGGAAAACTATCATTAACGAGAACAGGATCATAAGCAATATTTTCCAATCTAGACAAATTATCGACAACAGGATTATCGGCACCTTTCCTATCTACAATATGTAAATCAAATTCTTGCAAAAGAAGTACCCATCTAATAAGCCGCGGCTTAGCATCTTTCTTTGTCATAAGGTATCTAATTGCAGCATGATCAGTATGAATTGTAACTTTTGAATCAACAATATAAGATCTAAATTTATCACAAGCAAAGACTACGGCTAACAATTCTTTTTCAGTAGTAGCATAATTTCTTTGAGCAGCATCAAGAGTTTTGCTAGCATAATGAATAACATTTAATTTCTTATCTACTCGCTGTCCAAGAACAGTGCCTACAGCAAAATCACTAGCATCACACATAATTTCAAATGGTAAATTCCAATCAGGAGGTTCAACTATAGGAGCAGTTGTTAAGGCTTTCTTTAGAGTTTCAAAAGCTTCCTTACAATCATCATCAAAAACAAAAGGTACATCTTTTTGAAGAAGATTAGTAAGAGGCTTTGAAATCTTGGAGAAATCTTTAATAAATCTCCTATAAAACCCAAGCATGACCAAGAACACTACGAATACCTTTAACATCCCTTGGATAGGGCATCTTCTCAATAGCTTCAACTTTAGCTCTATCAACTTCAATACCTCTCTCGGAAATTTTATGTCCCAATACAATTCCTTCATTAACCATAAAGTGGCATTTCTCCCAATTAAGAACAAGGTTAGTTTCTTCACATCTCTGCAAAACTTTATCAAGGTTTCGCAAGCAACTATCAAAAGAATTCCCATAGACGAAAAAATCATCCATGAATACTTCCACAATACTCTCACAAAAGCCATGAAAAATAGCAGACATGCATCTTTGAAAAGTAGCAGGAGCATTACATAAACCAAAAGGCATACGCCTATAAGCATAAGTTCCATAGGGACAAGTAAAGGTGGTTTTCTCTTGATCTTTAGCTTTAACAGCGATTTGTGAAAACCCAGAATAACCATCAAGAAAGCAAAAATGAGTATTTTTAGATAACCTTTCTAGCATTTGATCAATAAATGGTAAAGGGTAATGATCTTTCTTAGTAACTTTATTAACTTTTCGATAATCAATGCACATTCTATACCCTACAACTACTCTTTGAGGTATGAGCTCATCATTATCATTAGGCACAACAGTTATTCCTCCTTTCTTAGGAACGCAATGCACAGGACTAACCCATCTACTATCGGCAATAGGATATATAATACCAGCTTCAAGAAGTCGTAATCCCTCATTTCTTACCACATCCTTCATCTTGGGAATTAGACGACGCTGAGGTTCAACAACAAGCTTCGCATCATCTTCCATATTAATGGCGTGTTGGCAAATAGAGGGAGAAATCCCCTTCAAGTCATCAAGAGTATAGCCAATAGCACCTCGGTGTTTCTTCAATATTTGCAATAATCTTTCTTCTTCAAACTCTGTAAGCTTAGAACTAATAATAACAGGATATATTTTCTTATCATCAATATGAGCATATTTAAGATTATCAGGCAAAGGCTTTAAATCAAAAACGGGATCTTCCTTTGGTGGCGGTGTTGTACCCAAGTCTTCCACCGGTAAATCATGCTTAAGAATAGGTTGGCGAAGAAAAATCTCCTCAAGCTCATCTCTTTCTTTCCTAAAAACTTCACTCTCGCTATCCTCCAAATGTTGCTGCAAAGGATTATTAGGAACAAGAACAATAGATGCACACTGCTCCATTTTAAAATCATTACTAGGCAAATCAGCTTTATAAGGAGTTTTGGTAAATTTAGAGAAGTTAAACTCATAAGATTCACCAGCAAATTTAGTCAAAATTTTCTCTTTCTTGCAATCTATAATAGCTCCACAAGTATTTAGAAAAGGTCTACCAAAAATGATAGGACAATAATCACTAGCAGCAGAACCAAGTACCAAAAAGTCAGCAGGATATTTAATCTTACCACATAGAACTTCCACATCTCGAATAATACCAATTGGAGAAATAGTTTCTCTATTAGCCAGCTGAATAACCACATCAATATCTTCAAGTTCACAAGAATCAATTTCGTGCATAATCTCCGTGTAAAGCTCATAAGGTATAGCACTAACACTTGCACCAATATCACATAAACCATAATAGCAATGCTCACCAATTCTAACAGATATCATAGGAACACTAGCTTGTTTGGGTTTATTTGGATGTGAAACAATATTAGAAGCATCTTCACAGAAAATAATATGACCATCCTCTACATTTTCAGTCACAAGATCTTTAACTATTGCAACAGCAGGTTCAACTTTTATTTGTTCTTCAGGTTCTATAGGTTTCTTTTCACTTTTACGAACCGCACTATTTATAACAGAGTACTCTTTCATTTTAGCAGGAAAAGGAGTTTTTTCAATATAAGCTTCAGGAATAACACGATCAGCAGTTTCAACTACAACACACTTATTAATAGATGAATCAATTTTATCTTTATACGGTTCATGATACTTATCAAAATTCTTCTTAGGCAATTCATAATGAGAGGCAAAAGCTTTATAAAGGTTTGCAGCAACTTGAGAATCAAGACCATATGTAGCACTCATATTACGAAATGTATAAGTATCCATAAAAGCTTCAATGCATTTATAATCATAAATTATACCTGATTCTCTATCCTTGTCGTTCTCCCAACCTTCAGTATTTTCTTGGATCCGATCAAGAAGGTCCCTTTTAAACTCTTCTTTGTTGCGTGTAAATGATCCAGAACAAGAAGTATCCAAGCAAGGTCTTGTCTTGAAAAGAAAGTCTTGCATAGAAATTATCAATAATAACATTACCAGGAAGCTCATGAATGGGGCATTTGAGCATTAAAGACTTCAATCTCCCCCAAGCTTGGGCAATACTCTCTCCATCATGAGGCCAGAAATTATATATGCGGTTCCGATCTTTGTGAATTTCACTTGGAGGATAAAATTTGGAATAAAATAAAGGCACAATGTCCTCCCAATCAAGAGAATCACCATTCTTCAAGCAATTTATACCAATGCGCCGCTTTACCAGACAGCGATATAGAGAATAGTTTCTTTCTAACTTCATTCATAGCAATACCCGCACATTTGAATAACCCGCATAATTCATGCAAAAACAGTAAATGATCACCAGGATGGACAGTTCCATCCCCTTCATAGCGGTTATCCATAACATGTTCAATAATTTTCGTAGGTATTTTATATGGTATTACTTCCTCACCTGGCGCCTCATCCACTACCGTTGCAGTAGTAGTAGATTTCCCAAATAGAAAGTGAAGAGAAGATCTCTCCATAATGACTTATAGCAGCGAGCAGTAAATAAAATCAGCAAAAACAAGTAAAGGTTTTCCTTACCAATTCCGCTTACCAATAGCGCTTCACTCCCCGGCAACGGCGCCGTGAAAATAGTCTTGATGACCCACAAGTATAGGGGGTGTATCGTAGTATCTTCGATAAGTAAGAATGTCGATCCCAACGAGGATCAGAAGGTGTTGACAGGTGGTTTTGATGAAGGATTCACCGTAAATGCTCACAGACAAGTATTCAGGGGGTTTTGATGTAACAGATGAATAAAGTACAAGTAAGTAAAATGCGAGAGAAATAATTGCAGCGAGTGGCCCAATCCTTTTTAGCACAAAGGACAAGCCGGTTTGTTTACTTATAATGACCAAACGTTCTCGAGGACACACGGGATTTTAGTCTAGTGTTTTCGCTACATACGACTGATTAATCTTCATTGTTTTGATAAGTGTTGTGTGGGTGAACCTATGCTAATGTACCGCCCTTCCTAGGACTAATACATACTTGTGATTATACCCCTTGCAAGCATCCGCAACTACAAGAAAGTAATTAAGATAAATCTAACCACAGACCTTAAACTCGAGATCCTCGCGATCCCTCCTGCATCGATATACCAACGGGGGTTTAGGTTTCTGTCACTCCGGCAACCCCGCAATTGGCAAACGAGTACAAGATGCATTCCCCTAGGCCCATAAATGGTGAAGTGTCGTGTAGTCGACGTTCACACGACACCATTAGAAGAATAACACCACAACTTAAATATCATAACATTGAATATTACTCAACCATAGTTCACTACTAACATTTAGACTTCACCCATGTCCTCAAGAACTAAACGAACTACTCACGAGACATCATATGGAACATGATCAGAGGTGATATGATGATGAATAACAATCTGAACATAAACCTTGGTTCAATGGTTTCACTCAATAGCATCAATAACAAGTAGAAATCAGTATCGGGAGAGTTTCCCTATCAAACAATCAAGATCAAACCCAAACTGCTACAGCGGTGACGATGTCCAGCGGTGGAGATGGCGGTGATGATGGTGGAGATGATGATGATGGTGATGGAGATGATGTCCAGCTCGATGGCGGTGACGATGGCGTCGATTTCCCCCTCCGGGAGGGAATTTCCCCGGCGGATTCCTCGCCCGCCGGAGAGCTCTTTTCTCTCCGGTGTTCTCCGCCCCGCGAGGCGGCTGTAACCCTTCGTGAGGATTCCTCTCGTGGCTTAGGTCTTCGGGACGAAGGGTTTCGCGAAGAAAAGGAGGCGAAAGAGGCCGAGGGGGCCCCACACCACATGGTGGCGCGGCCGTGCCATGGGCCGCGCCACCCTATGGTGTGGGCCCACCTTGGGTCCAGCTGGCTCCCCCTTCTGGCTTCCTTCGTCATCTGGAAAAATAGGATTTTTGGTAAAACTTCCTTCCACAGTTGATCTTCCGAAATATTGCATCCTGACGGTGCTTTTTCCAGGAGAATCCTGGCTCCGGTGCTCAATCTCCAAATAATCATGAAACATGCAAAATAGATGAAATAACATAAGTATTGTGTCCCAATATGAAATATATCAATGAATAACAACAAATTATGATATAAAATAGTGATGCAAATTGGACGTATCACGTACCTTCTTGCAAAGGAAGGGAACACAGGAATACATCCTCGTCTCCGCGTGCCTCGGTTATTTCTATACCCGAGCTTACTTTCTTGTGATAGCCATCGTGCTTGAAGTACATATATCTTGCTATCACTTGTGCTACATATATCTTGTGCCTATCGTGCTTAGCTATAGTTGTTGTAGTTGCACTTAGGTGAGCCTAGCTTATTTAGGATTTGTGCTTGTAAAATAAATGTTAGTTTAATTCCGCATTCTTACAAGGCAAATCCGTAAGAGTTTTTAAAACGCCTATTCACCCCCCTCTAGGCGACATATCGTCCTTTCACATTGACCGTAGTTTGGCCTCCTGAGACCAGCTGCATCAAATGGTGGTCTATGGTAGCTGAGAACCCTTTCTGAAGTAGGAATTCCCTCGAGGAGTCCTAGTTGAATGGTCATATGACACTTAGAAGTCTTATTTAAGAAGGAAAACCCCTAAAGTTTTTTCTTCTCGGTTCATGGGCTATCTCATGGAGAGAATGAACCCCTTCGTGGAGAGCCCGAGCCTTGATGAAAGCATATTGACTACGGTCAATAGTCATATGCGCTAGAGTGAGCCAGAAAGTGTAAGCTTTCACAATGAATTTAAAGATCATGTTGATTAGCACAATACGGCTAAATTGCTTGATTGAGTCTGCTCATTTCACTTTTAGAGTAAGGATTTCAAAATTCAAACGAGATATACTAACCCTCGATAAAGAGAAATCATTTAGAATTTGTAGAATATGATCCATAAGAATTCCCTGGAACTTCTTAAAGGAGACCGGAAGCCCATCCAGCCCGAAGCCGAATCAACCTCATGCCATTCAGGACTTCGCCTATTTCATCCGCCATGAAAGTATGTTCCATCTCCACATTCTCCTCCTAGTAGATTAGTTTGTTTGCAGGCCATATGTTATGTTGTAATAAAAATCCTTGGCTTCACCAGCCAATTCAATTAGCTGACTATAGAATGTTCGAACATGCTAAATGATGTCTTTATGATGCAATATTTATTTGTGTTCCATGATCAGTCTAGGGATGCAACATTTCCTTCTTTTCCATTCGCTATGGCATGGAAGTTAGCCATGCATGGAACACCTTTTAGGAGACATTCAGTGCGACTCCTTTGTCGTCAATACTCCTCCATTTTATCAAGAAGAACAATTATGTTCTCGAGATTTTATATGAGGGGCCATTGAAATCTGCCTCTCTATCCAGATCAGCCACCTGGGCCAGGATGTTTTGAAGTCTCGCTTCTCTTTCTGTCGCCTCACCTCTTCTCCCCTAATAGGAAACCTTAAATAAGGATTAACCAAGCATTTTCGTATCCAAAGACAAGTAGGGTAGCAGATTGGGATGCCTTCGAAGCCCATTGGGTAGGTATAGCTCCAACCTTGTCCTGCTGCAACCTTAAGCCAACAGAGGTATGCAACCCAAAGGCATCCGCATGACTCCCCTAGCCCAACGTCGTACCCTCATCCAAGAGTGAGAGTTAGCCTAGATTTGACCCATGGTTCTTGTAACACCCCAACTTTTGCAACCTTGTTAAGTGTCCAGAGTGTAAAAATCAGGGGGAACAAAAACTTTTTCTAAAGACTAATTAAGATGAATTTCCTTGATCTGCTTGCAGATGAATTGCCTTGATGTGCTTGTTAATATGAATTGCTTTGGGCTGCTTGTAGATGAATTGCCTTAATCTGTTGGTTCAGACAAATTTGTCTTGAGTTACCTCATAGCATAACCCTTCTAGGGGTAAAACCATCTAGCGACTCATTAACTAAAACCCTTCCATTTGTGGAACCATGAATGCACCTACCTTGTGATCCTCATTGTGATGCACTTTGAGCTCACCCTATCCTTTATTCAAGTTTGAAATTCATCTACTCCCCAATTTTTTATATATCTTGAACCCTAGACACCAACCTTGGAACAACTCCAAATTTGGCTAAGTTAGAAACTATTATCAGATTCAATTTTGGAACCTCTAGCTATATTCATCCTTTGCCACCTGAGGCAAAGCATTTAGCCCTTGACCTACCTCTTCATGTGCACATCCCAACCCTACCAATGCCTTGGACCAGATCACCCATCTATCCACTTTTCCTTGATGGTTTTGAAGCCAAGTCAATAACCTATTTTTTGGCACTGTTAAAATCTTCAAACTTGGGAAGTAGCTTCTTAAGCACCCACAACTTTTATAGGTATACTCAACCCATGGATCTCATCTATGCAACTCCCTATACAAATTCCTAGTCTTGCATGTCCCATGCAAGTCCTTCAACCTATATTTTCAACTTGATCTTACACCCTATTCCATGTTGTTGCTCTAGGTCTCTTCTCCCACTCTATTCTTTGGTTTTCCTTAAATTCAAGTTTTATCTTCACAAAACCAAGAGTGGGAATAATGGATACATTATGTAGTAATCATCTACCCTTGAGAAATTACTTTCCCAAAATTATTATTCTCTCGAATCAAGTTATTTCTATTTTCTCCTCCAAATTTTCAAAGCCCTATTTTACTTCTCTATTTTGACCACAAAACTACTTCTAGTTTTATTAAACTTTTTCAAATTATTTCTTCAAATAAAACAAGGGAATGAGATAGGTATGTTTATCATCTCATTTCCACCAAGTAATGATTTCTATATCGTTATTTTATTTTATTTTCCTTTCTTTTTAACAAAATGCATGTTTATGGTACTTGTACCATTTCTTGCTTATTTTTAAAATTTGAGAAAAATCTACCTTGCTTAGTAAAGCAAGTAGAGTATCTTGAAACCCTTGTACCACCTAACACCTCTCCACCCTTTCCAAAGTCTTTTTCATATACTTTTCTCTCCGATAAGCCCTAGGCATGGAAAGTGTCCTAAATTAAATTTCTATTAGGTCCAAATTCAATGGCAATCCTTGTACACCTTATGTACCTTCTTGATCCAGTCAACCTCACCACCTCATCCAGTTATACATAATCTTCCTAGGAGTTCATTTGAGCAACTTGTTGATTAATGTCTATTTTCATCTCTTATTTCTTCAAGGCATTTTTCTAATTCAATTTTTGGTCCTAGCCTTCCTCAACAAAATCACCTTGCTTTTATAACATGATCAATTGGGAAATTCCTTCACTCATATTTGCATTGCACTTGTTGAGGAAATGGTCATGCCGACCATAGCATGAATCCTGTTTTCCCTATTCTCTCTCTCATATCTTGGCCAACCTTTATTGTAGCACGAACATGCATCCCTCCAGCAACCACTACACCACCAGGCCACCTGCTACAGTGTACCATTTGTCCTTTTCCTTTTGGAGAGATTGCATGGCTGGGGCAAGGATCTTGGAAGAGAATCTGGTGCAACCCCTCTTCTCTCCCTCTCTCGCCCCTGCTTGGCTAGTGTGGTACCACGAACAGAACCCCACCTACACCCTTGCTACCCTGTCCCTCAAGCCAACCCTAGCCCTCTCTCTTGTCACCCTACTTCCTTGAAAACCCGTGATACGTCTCCGACGTATCGATAATTTCTTATGTTCCATGCCACATTATTGATGATATCTACATGTTTTATACATACTTTATGTCATATTTATGCGTTTTCCGGAACTAACCTATTGACGAGATGCCGAAGGGCCGGTTGTCTGTTTTCTCGCTGTTTTTGGTTTCGAAATCCTAGTAAGGAAATATTCTCGGAATTGGACGAAATCAACGCCCAGAGTCTTATAATTGGACGAAGCTTCCAGAACACCTGAGAGCCGCCAGAGGGGAGCCCTAGGGGCCCCACACAACAACCTGGCGCGGCCAGAGGGGGGGCCGCGCCCCCCTAGTGTGTGGGCCCACCAGGCCCCCTCCGAGGCTGCCCTTCCGCCTACTTAAGGTCTCCGTCGCGAAAACCCTATCACGTTCGACGAAACCAGAGAAAACCTTCCGGAGCTGCCGCCATCGCGAAGCCAAGATCCGGGGGACAGAGTCTCCGTTCCGGCACGCCGCCGGACGGGGAAGTGCCCCCGAAGGCTCCTCCATCGACACCACCGCCATCTTCATCAACGCTGCTCGTCTCCCATGAGGAGGGAGTAGTTCTCCATCGAGGCTCGGGGCTGTACCGGTAGCTATGTGGTTAATCTCTCTCCTATGTACTTCAATACAATAATCTCATGAGCTGCCTTACATGATTGAGATTCATATGATGATGCTTGTAATCTAGATGTCATTATGCTAGTCAAGTGGATTTTACTTATGTGATCTCCGGAGACTCCTTGTCCCACGTGTGTAAAGGTGACAGTGTGTGCACCGTGTCGGTCCCTTAGGCTATATTTTACAGAATACTTATTCACTGTTATGAATGGCATAGTGAAGTGCTTATTTATATCTCTTTATGATTGCAATGTTAATTGTTATATGGTTGGAAACAGAAAATGCTGCATGTGGTAATTGGTAAAATGTCTTGAATAATGTGATACTTGGCAATTGTTGTGCTCATGTTTAAGCTCTTGCATCATATACTTTGCACCTATTAATGAAGAAATACATAGAGCTTGCTAAAATTTGGTTTGCATAATTGGTCTCTCTAAAGTCTAGATAATTTCTAGTATTGAGTTTGAACAACAAGGAAGACGGTGTAGAGTCTTATAATGTTTACAATATGTCTTTTATGTGAGTTTTGCTGCACCGGTTCATCCTTGTGTTTGTTTCAAATAACCTTGCTAGCCTAAACCTTGTATCGAGAGGGAATACTTCTTATGCATCCAAAATCCTTGAGCCAACCACTATGCCATTTGTGTCCACCATACCTACCTACTACATGGTATTTCTCCGCCATTCCAAAGTAAATTGCTTGAGTGCTACCTTTAAAATTTCTATTCTTTACCTTTGCAATATATAGCTCATGGGACAAATAGCTTAAAAACTATTGTGGTATTGAATATGTACTTATGCACCTTATCTCTTATTAAGTTGTTTGTTGTGCGATAACCATGTTCCCCGGGGACGCCATCAACTACTCTTTGTTGAATATCATGTGAGTTGCTATGCATGTCCGTCTTGTCCGAAGTAAGGGAGATTTACCACTCATTTAATGGTTAGAGCATGCATAATGTTAGAGAAGAACATTGGGCCGCTAACTAAAGCCATGATCCATGGTGGAAGTTTCAGTTTTGGACATATATCCTCAATCTCATATGAGAACATTAATTGTTGCTACATGCTTATGCATTAAAGAGGAGTCCATTATCTGTTGTCTATGTTGTCCCGGTATGGATGTCTAAGTTGAGAATAATCAAAAGCGAGAAATCCAATGCGAGCTTTCTCCTTAGACCTTTGTACAGGCGGCATAGAGGTATGATACGTCTCCGACGTATAGATAATTTCTTATGTTCCATGCCACATTATTGATGATTTCTACATGTTATATGCACACTTTATGTCATATTCGTGCATTTTCTGGAACTAACCTATTGACGAGATGCCGAAGGGCCAGTTCCTGTTTTCTCGCTGTTTTTGGTTCCGTAAATCCTAGTAAGGAAATATTCTCGGAATCGGACGAAATCAAGACCCAAGCATCCTATTTTTCCACGAAGCTTCCAGAACAGCCGAGAGTCGCCAGAGGGGGGCCACTGGGCCCCCAGATGATAGGCCGGCGCGGCCCAGGCCCTGGCCGCGCCGCCTTATGGTGCCACCGCCTCTTCAACCCTCTAACGCCATCTCTTCGCCTATAAGAAGCCCCCAGACCTAAAACATCTGGACGGAAAAACCACGGTACGAGAAACCTTCCAGAGCCGCCGCCATCGCGAAGCCAAGATCTGGGGGACAGGAGTGTCTGTTCCGGCACGCCGCCGGGGCGGGGAAGTGCCCCCGGAAGGCTCCTCCATCGACACCACCGCCATCTCCATCAACGCTGCTCGTCTCCCATGAGGAGGGAGTAGTTCTCCATCGAGGCTCGGGCTGTACCGGTAGCTATGTGGTTCATCTCTCTCCTATGTGCTTCAATACAATAGTCTCATGAGCTGCCTTACATGATTGAGATTCATATGATGATGCTTGTAATCTAGATGTCGTTATGCTAGTCAAGTGAATTTTACTTATGTGATCTCCGGAGACTCCTTGTCCCACGTGTGTAAAGGTGACAAGTGTGTGCACCGTGTGGGTCTCTTAGGCTATATTTCACAGTAATACTTATTCACCGTTATGAATGGCGTAGTGAAGTGCTTATTTATATCTCTTTATGATTGCAATGTGTTTTGTATCACAATTTATCTATGTGCTACTCTAGTGATGTTATTAAAGTAGTTCTATTCCTCCCGCACGGTGTAATGGTGACAAGTGTGTGCATCCGTGTTAGTACTTGGTGTAGGCTATGATTGTGATCTCTTGTAGATTATGAAGTTAACTATTGCTATGATGGTATTGATGTGATCTATTCCTCCTACATAGTGTGAAGGTGACGAGTGTGCATGCTGTGTTAGTACTTGGTTTAGTCGTGTTGATCTTTCATGCACTCTAAGGTTATTTAAATATGAACATTGAATTGTGGAGCTTGTTAACTCCGGCATTGAGGGTTCGTGTAATCCTACGCAATGTGTTCATCATCCAACAAGAGTGTAGAGTATGCATTTATCTATTCTGTTATGTGATCAAAGTTGAGAGTGTCCACTAGTGAAAGTCTATTCCCTAGGCCTTGTTCCTAAATATCGCTATCGCTGCTTGTTTACTCGTTTTATCGCATCTCTATCGCTACCATATTACCACCATCAACTACACGCCAGACAAGCTATTTTCTCGGCGCCGTTACTACTGCTCATATTCATTCATACCACCTGTATTTCACTATCTCTTCGCCGAACTAGTGCACCTATTAGGTGTGTTGGGGACACAAGAGACTTCTTGCTTTGTGGTTGCAGTGGTTGCATGAGAGGGATATCTTTGACCTCTTCCTCCCTGAGTTCGATAAACCTTGGGTGATCCACTTAAGGGAAACTTGCTGCTGTTCTACAAACCTCTGCTCTTGGAGGCCCAACACTGTCTACAAGAATAGAAGCTCCCGTAGACATCAAGGTACCCCTTTGTGACACTTGGTTAAAACATGTGTATTGCGATGACAATCCCGGTAATCCAAGCTAATTAGGACAAGGTGCGTGCACTATTAGTATACTATGCATGAGGCTTGCAACTTGTAAGATATAATTTACATGATACATATGCTTTATTACTACCGTTGACAAAATTGTTTCATGTTTTCAAAATAAAAGCTCTAGCACAAATATAGCAATCGATGCTTTCCTCTTTGAAGGAACATTCTTTTACCTTTTATGTTGAGTCAGTTCACCTATCTCTCTCCACCTCAAGAAGCAAACACTTGTGTGAACTGTGCATTGATTCTTACATACTTGCATATTGCACTTGTTATATTGCTTTGCATTGACAAACTATCCATGAGATATACATGTTACAAGTTGAAAGCAACCGCTGAAACTTAATCTTCCATTGTGTTGCTTCAATACCTTTACTTTGATTTATTGCTTTATGAGTTAACTCTTATGCAAGACTTATTGATGCTTGTCTTGAAAGTACTATTCATGAAAAGTCTTTGCTTTATGATTCGGTTGTTTACTCATGTCATTACCATTGTTTTGATCGCTGCATTCGTTACATATGCTTACAATAGTATGATCAAGGTTATGATGGCATGTCACTCCGGAAATTATCTTTGTTATCGTTTACACTGCCGGGACGAGCAGAAACTAAGCTTGGGGATGCTGATACGTCTCCGACGTATCGATAATTTCTTATGTTCCATGCCACATTATTGATGATATCTACATGTTTTATACATACTTTATGTCATATTTATGCGTTTTCCGGAACTAACCTATTGACGAGATGCCGAAGGGCCAGTTGCTCGTTTTCTGTTGTTTTTGGTTTCAGAAATCCTAGTAAGGAAATATTCTCGGAATTGGACGAAATCAACGCCCAGAGTCTTATAATTGGACGAAGCTTCCAGAACACCCGAGAGCCGCCAGAGGGGAGCCCTGGGGGCCCCACACAACACCCTGGCGCGGCCAGAGGGGGGGCCGCGCCCCCTAGTGTGTGGGCCCACCAGGCCCCTCCGAGGCTGCCCTTCCGCCTACTTAAGGTCTCCGTCGCGAAAACCCTATCACGTTCGACGAAACCAGAGAAAACCTTCCAGAGCCGCCGCCATCGCGAAGCCAAGATCTGGGGGACAGGAGTCTCCGTTCCGGCACGCCGCCGGGACGGGGAAGTGCCCCCGGAAGGCTCCTCCATCGACACCACCGCCATCTTCATCAACGCTGCTGTCTCCCATGAGGAGGGAGTAGTTCTCCATCGAGGCTCGGGGCTGTACCGGTAGCTATGTGGTTAATCTCTCTCCTATGTACTTCAATACAATAATCTCATGAGCTGCCTTACATGATTGAGATTCATATGATGATGCTTGTAATCTAGATGTCATTATGATAGTCAAGTGGATTTTACTTATGTGATCTCCGGAGACTCCTTGTCCCACGTGTTTAAAGGTGACAAGTGTGTGCACCGTGTGGGTCTCTTAGGCTATATTTCACAGAATACTTATTCACCGTTATGAATGGCATAGTGAAGTGCTTATTTATATCTCTTTATGATTGCAATGTGTTTTGTATCACAATATATCTGTGTGCTACTCTAGTGATGTTATTAAAGTAGTTTATTCCTCCCGCACGGTGTAATGGTGACAGTGTGTGCATCGTGTAGTACTTGGCGTAGGCTATGATTGTGATCTCTTGTAGATTATGAAGTTAACTATTGCTATGATAGTATTGATGTGATCTATTCCTCCTTTCGTAGTGTGAAGGTGACAAGTGTGCATGCTATGTTAGTACTTGGTTTGGTTATGTTGATCCGTTATGCACTCTAAGGTTATTTAAATATGAACATTGAATATTGTGGAGCTTGTTAACTCCGGCATTGAGGGTTCGTGTAATCCTACACGCTTAGTGCTGTTCATCATCCAACAAGAGGGTGTAGAGTCTAGCATCTATCTATTTATTCTGTTATGTGATCAATGTTGAGAGTGTCCACTAGTGAAAGTATGATCCCTAGGCCTTGTTCCTAAATACCGTTATCGCTGCTTGTTTATCGTTTTACCGCATCTCTACCGTCCGCAATATTACCACCATCAACCACACACCAGTCCCGGACAGCAAAGCACTTTTCCGGTGCCGTTGCTACCGCTCGCATTTATTCATACCACCCGTATTTCACTATCTCTTCGCCGAACTAGTGCACCTATTAGGTGTGTTGGGGACACAAAAGACTTCTTGCTTTGTGGTTGCAGTGGTTGCATGAGAGGGATATCTTTGACCTCTTCCTCCCCGAGTTCGATAAACCTTGGGTGATCCACTTAAGGGAAACTTGTCGCTGTTCTACAAACCTCTCGCTCTTGGAGGCCCAACACTGCCTACAAGAATAGAAGCACCCGTAGACATCAAGCTATTTTCTGGCGCTCGTTGCCGGGGAGGAAAGGTAAACGGCACACACACACCGGACCCCGGCAACTAGCCACTTTTCTGGCGCCGTTGCCGGGGAGGAAAGGTAAAAGGCACTCATACTCCGGTCCCAGGTAAAGTACTTTTCTGGCGCCGTTGTGTGTGTGCTCGAAGCTATTTCCTTTAGATCCTGCAATTGCATCTTTTTGTTTCTTGTTTACACTAGTTAGGCATAATGGAAAACAACAAAAATATGAGAGATCTTTATGAACTTTATCTTGAATTAGGACATGATGTGTTTGAACGAGAATTAAAAACCCATGGAACTTTATATGCATGCTAATGGGAATGTTATTAATATGAATGCTTTGAACACTATTGTTGCTAATGCTATGGAAAATTCTAAGCTTGGGGAGGTCGGTTTTGATGAAAATGATCTCTTTAGCCCTCCGGGTATTGAGGAGAAAGTTTATGTTGATTATGATATGCCTCCCATATATGATGATTATAATGATAGTGGTCTTTTAGTACCGCCTGTTATGGAGGATAAATTTGATTATGATTACAATATGCCTCCTATATTTGATGATGAGAATAATAATGATAGCTACTTTGTTGAATTTGCTCCCACTACAACTAATAAAATTGATTATGCTTATGTGGAGAGTAATAATTTTATGCATGAGACTCATGATAAGAATGTTTTATGTGATAGTTATATTGTTGAGTTTTCTCATGTTGCTACTGAAAGTTATAATGAGAGAGGAAAATATGGTTGTAGAAATTTTCATGTTACTAAAACACCTCTCTATGTGCTGGAATTTTTGAAGCTACACTTGTTCTATCTTCCTATGCTTGTTACTTTGCTCTTCATGAACTTGTTTATTTACAAGATTCCTATGCATATGAAGCATGTTAGACTTAAATTTGTTTTGAATTTGCCTCTTGATGCTCTCTTTTGCTTCAACTACTATTTCTTGCGAGTGCATCATTAAAACTGCCGAGCCCATCTTAATGGCTATAAAGAAAGAACTTCTTGGGAGATAACCCATGTGTTTATTTTGCTACAGTACTTTTATTTTGTATTTGTGTCTTGGAAGTTGTTACTACTGTAGCAACCTCTCCTTATCTTAATTTTGTTGCATTGTTGTGCCAAGTAAAGTCTTTGATAGTAAGGATGATACTAGATTTGGATTATCGCGTAGAAACAGATTTCTTGCTGTCACGAATCTGGGCCTAATTCTCTGTAGGTAACTCAGAAAATTCTGCCAATTTACGTGAGTGATCCTCAGATATGTACGCAACTTTCATTAAATTTTAGCATTTTCATTTGAGCAAGTCTGGTGCCTCTTAGAAATTCGTCTTTACGGACTGTTCTGTTTTGATAGATTCTGCCTTTTATTTCGCATTGCCTCTTTTGCTATGTGGGATGGATTTCTTTGTTCCATTGACTTCCAGTAGCTTTGAGCAATGTCCAGAAGTGTTAAGAATGATTGTGTCACCTCTGAACATGTGAATTTTTGATTATGCACTAACCCTCTAATGAGTTTGTTTTGAGTTTGGTGTGGAGGAAGTTTTCAAGGGTCAAGAGAGGAGGATGATATACTATGATCAAGAAGAGTGAAAAGTCTAACCTTGGGGATGCCCCCGTGGTTCATCCCTGCATATTTCAAGAAGACTCAAGCATCTAAGCTTGGGGATGCCCAAGGCATCCCCTTCTTCATCGACAAATTATCAGGTTTATTCTCTTGAAACTATATTTTTATTCGGTCACATCTTATGTACTTTACTTGGAGCGTCTGTGTGCTTTTATTTTTGTTTTGTTATTTTCATTCTCTGAATAAATACATGCTTGTGTGGGAGAGAGACACGCTCCGTCGTTGCATATGAACACATGTGTTCTTAGCTTTATCTTTAATGTTCATGGCGAAGGTTGAAACTGCTTCGTTAATTGTTATATGGTTGGAAACAGAAAATGCTGCATGTGGTAATTGGTAAAATGTCTTGAATAATGTGATACTTGGCAATTGTTGTGCTCATGTTTAAGCTCTTGCATCATATACTTTGCACCTATTAATGAAGAAATACATAGAGCTTGCTAAAATTTGGTTTGCATAATTGGTCTCTCTAAAGTCTAGATAATTTCTAGTATTGAGTTTGAACAACAAGGAAGACGGTGTATAGTCTTATAATGTTTACAATATGTCTTTTATGTGAGTTTTGCTGCACCGGTTCATCCTTGTGTTTGTTTCAAATAACCTTGCTAGCCTAAACCTTGTATCGAGAGGGAATACTTCTCATGCATCCAAAATCCATGAGCCAACCACTATGCCATTTGTGTCCACCATACCTACCTACTACATGGTATTTCTCCGCCATTCCAAAGTAAATTGCTTGAGTGCTACCTTTAAAATTTCTATTCTTTACCTTTGCAATATATAGCTCATGGGACAAATAGCTTAAAAACTATTGTGGTATTGAATATGTACTTATGCACTTTATCTCTTATTAAGTTGTTTGTTGTGCGATAACCATGTTCCTTGGGACGCCATCAACTACTCTTTGTTGAATATCATGTGAGTTGCTATGCATGTCCGTCTTGTCTGAAGTAAGGGAGATTTACCACTCATTTAATGGTTAGAGCATGCATAATGTTAGAGAAGAACATTGGGCCGCTAACTAAAGCCATGATCCATGGTGGAAGTTTCAGTTTTGGACATATATCCTCAATCTCATATGAGAACATTAATTGTTGCTACATGCTTATGCATTAAAGAGGAGTCCATTATCTCGTTGTCTATGTTGTCCCGGTATGGATGTCTAAGTTGAGAATAATCAAAAGCGAGAAATCCAATGCGAGCTTTCTCCTTAGACCTTTGTACAAAGCGGCATAGAGGTACCCCTTTGTGACACTTGGTTAAAACATGTGTATTGCGATGACAATCCCGATAATCCAAGCTAATTAGGACAAGGTGCGGGCACTATTAGTATACTATGCATGAGGATTGCAACTTGTATGATATAATTTACATGATACATATGCTTTATTACTACCGTTGACAAAATTGTTTCATGTTTTCAAAATAAAAGCTCTAGCACAAATATAGCAATCGATGCTTTCCTCTTTGAAGGACCATTCTTTTACCTTTTATGTTGAGTCAGCTTTACCTATCTCTCTCCACCTCAAGAAGCAAACACTTGTGTGAACTCGTGCATTGATTCCTACATACTTGCATATTGCACTTGTTATATTGCTTTGCATTGACAAACTATCCATGAGATATACATGTTACAAGTTGAAAGCAACCGCTGAAACTTAATCTTCCATTGTGTTGCTTCAATACCTTTACTTTGATTTATTGCTTTATGAGTTAACTCTTATGCAAGACTTATTGATGCTTGTCTTGAAAGTACTATTCATGAAAAGTCTTTGCTTTATGATTCAGCTTGTTTACTCATGTCATTACCATTGTTTTGATCGCTGCATTCATTACATATGCTTACAATAGTATGATCAAGGTTATGATGGCATGTCACTCCAGAAATTATCTTTGTTATCGTTTACCTGCTCGGGACGAGCAGAAACTAAGCTTGGGGATGTTGATACGTCTCCAACGTATCGATAATTTCTTATGTTCCATGCCACATTATTGATGATATCTACATGTTTTATACATACTTTATGTCATATTTATGCGTTTTCCGGAACTAACCTATTGACGAGATGCCCCGGGCGACCAACCAGTGACCATCGATGCCTCCACACACTCCCCTCTCACTCCTAGACACGCTCCTTCGAGCCCTCCTTCGCTGACCCACGCCTGCTGACCCCCTATGACCACCGAGCATGCCACCCTGGACACGTGCAGGCTGGCAACCCCATGGCCCTCCTCGGTGACCAAAAACCCTGTGGGGTGGGCAAGGAGAGAGTCACTCTCTCTCACACACACACACGAGAGGTTGTTGCCCAGCTCCGCTATGCCCCCACGCACCTGCTCCACATTTGGACTTTTCTGTCGAGCACCTTTCGAGCGTCTGGATCCGTCGGTGGATACGCCCAAGCACCGCCATGTCTGAGCCCATCTCCGCTCCCTTGCAACCTCTGCACGATCCTATACCACGGGCCACCGCCTCCCTCGCCCAACCAAAGCTCGCCAACCTCACTTCATCTCAGGGCATGCACCCGGAGCACCGGGGATGCCGGTGATTCATTTTAAGCCCCCAGGACTCCTCCTTCACTCCTCTGTCGCCACTATAGTCCTCCACCCCTCCACTGACCTCTACCGAGAGGAGAGACCCCATCTCTCTCCCTATCGCTTGTGCTCACCGTTGAGCACCTGCAGAATGATGAAGTTGACGTCGCCCTGCTCCGTTGTTCCTCTACCTCTCTATTCCCTTTTTTCGCATTGAAGTTCTCATCGTGACGCAAGTTCTGGTTTCCCTTTTTGTGCCCTGTACGTAGACGCCACCGTCGACCCATTACTGCCACCGATGTGCTCGTCGTTCTGAAGCAAGGAGGCGCCGCTGCTGGTGTGGCGCGGCTCCCCGTCGAAGACTTCCCCTGCAACCTTAGTAACCATCGCCAGCCCCTCCCCAACGCCCTAGGTGAGCATTCTGTCGCGGCCCGTAGCTAGGGTTTCGCCTCCGTTGGCCTGCGTGTTGCGGCGGAGAAGACGGGCAGCGTGTCGACGCCCTAGGATTAGATCCAACGGCTGCATGCCATATCCCGCGGGCCCCGTGTGCTGACGAGGCTGGCCACGTCCCGACGGTTTCAAACCACGCACCGTCGCACGCTCGCGGAAGGTTTCGGGCCGGCCCTGGGAGAATCCAGCACGAGCTAGGGTTCCGCCCCAATTTCTTTTCGTGTTTAAAATCTGGAGATTACCCTGTCGATCACATCTGTAGGTTTTAAATCCTAGAAAATTCCTCAAGTATCCAAAAATTGCCATTCAAATTCCTAGATATTACTAATAAAATTCTCAATCACCTACACTTTCTTGCATGTGAATTTATGCAGTAGGTATTTACTGGTATTTATGTTTCTGAAATGTTGTTATTTCTGTATATTATTTAGTGTGTGAAATGTGTGACTCCTTTTTGCACGAAGTCAATTTTTTTGTGCAGCAGAAGTCAATACCTTTCTTTTGGCATAGGTTTCACGTGTAGGAGTTTCCTGGATTTTGTATTGTTTAGGATTTTAGATCTGAACAGTGGGTCCTTGTGTGATTTTTAGTTTGAAAAATATAAATGTTTTTACACCCAAACCAGGTTTCAGTGATTGGTATCACATTTTTTTATCAGTGTGCTAGAGGGCATATTTTTGTGAGCTTCATTCAATTTCTGGGCATTTTATAACCACAACAGTGTCTCTTTTTAGTATAAAAACTATGGTAATTATTTTATAGCTCAGAAAGATGTCAAACCAATTTTGGTGGATCACATTTTTCAGTACCTATATGTTGGTATATTTGTTACTGGTTTACTTTGCTTTAATGTTTGTGTACCTTTTTCAGGGACAAATAGCCAACCAAGGCAAGCCACCTCTTGATGCATACTTGTCCTAACTATCTTACTCTTGCATATCTTACAGGTTTTATAAAATGCATGTCTTTATTTATTTATAAGAGGGGTCATGCCACTTGGAGTTTTACTATTCCACCCTTACGGGTGCCACCCTCGTTGATACCTACTGAACAAATCCGTGTTAGTGATATGCTGCTTACCACCCTATCCCCCCTTGTCGACTCTTTACAAATAAGTTTGGACTATAGTTTGGGAGCCCATTGGAAAAAGGAATTTGGAAAAGATTTTAAAGAAAATGGGTTCTTTTAAAACCTTGGAATGGGGCAACCCTGCCCAAGTGGGAATTTTATAAGATGTTTTGAGAAAGATGGTGCTGAAGGAAAAAGGAGGAACTTGTGTTTTTGAAAAACTGTGGTGACCATAGTACGAAAGCAGACCTAGCCAGTGCAACCACATTACCTTGAAGTGGGAAGAGGCGTAGTGTAGTAGTTTGTCTCGCCTTAGTTTGGGTCCTGCAAGTGTAAGGGGTAGTCCGAGCATGGACACCTATCGACCGTGGCCTTCCCGACGAACCGGGGAGGCCTTTCCATTGCGTATCAATGGTAGGGGTACATCCTATGAGCTCCCATTGAAATATGCCCCACAGTTGGTCGTGGCATTCCGGAGGGTCGAGCTGGTCGAGGACTTTGCAACTCCTGGGTAAATGACCCCTCAGACTCTGGTGTTGGGAGGTACAACTCTAGGTGGCATGTCTTAGGCTAAGGCGAGCAGGCGAAAAGCTATGATCGAGTGCTTGTCGTGGCATATGTTGTTATGCAGGGATGATGCCCACACGATTAGTATTCAGATCTTGTGGGGAAAGTGTACAACCTCTGCAGAGTGTAAAACTATTCGAATAGCCGTGTCCACGGTTATGGACATGGGAAACGCGGTGCTTGGCATTAGAGGAATTTTTTACAAAGTGTTTTCCAAAAGGTTTTGGAAGAGTACCCGGGAGGTATGGAAAAATACCAGTGGGACTGGAGAAATGTACCTGGGAGGTACGGTGGAAAGTTGATAAAGTTGTTTTGGTCATTCTGATGGCCGGAAAGGAAATTGGGTCATCCTTACCTATTAGTCTTCAAATAAACTTGTTTTCAAAAAGGTTTTCAACAAAGATATAGAGGTGTCATACTCTCGAGAGAAACTATCTCTCACTCCTTGTAACCCTAGTTTAGTGCATTTTCCCTGCTACTGCCAAATATTGCATATTCTTTATTTCTCTCTAAGGTGGTTTGCGAGTACATTCAAAAGTACTCATTGGCATTGTTGTCCTGGTTATTTACTTGGCCAGACTTGGTGGAGTTCGATAGATGAAGACGGAGTTGACGACGTCTATGTGAGCCAGGAACGTTCTCCCAATCAGTTGCCTGTAGGGTTATGGCATGACTTGCGCCATGTGAACGCTTTTGTCTGAAGTATTTCCGTTGTGTGGTTGATGATATCCTGCCATTATGACTCTTATGTGAGTATTGGTCATGTGACCCGTTGTAATCTTTTTATTCGGTACTGTAATGGATGTTGTATTTGATACCAGTTCGGTTATGCCTTCACGACACACTGATCATGGAATCGTGAATGTGTATGCATAACGGGTGTTTCAGACAACTAGTTCGGGGCCCCACAGTTCTCTTCCTAGTCCAGGACCACAACACCATAGAGGGAAGGGGAACGAACCTCAAGACTATGCCCGCTCGCCGCTGCCGGCTTTGCCTCCACTGAGGCTATGAGGGGTCTGGTTCCAAGGCATCCAGGAATGGTGTTGGCCTACTCCAAGTTAGATCCCCCAAACGGGAGAAATTAGAGAGGCTCCCCTCCTAGAACATGGCCCCCCTTCCTCTTCGAATGAAACACGATGTCGATGGCGAAGCGAGCCCTTGAGCTACTCCATGACCATCTACATATTGCTACCTTGACCCCCTTCTGAAAGGACGAGATGTCGCCTAGAGGGGGTGAATAGGCGTTTTAAAAACTCTTACGGATTTGGCTTGTAAGAATGCGGAATTAAACTAACGTTTATTTTACAAGCACAAATCCTAAATATGCTAGG
This sequence comes from Lolium rigidum, assembly GCF_022539505.1. Taxonomy (NCBI): domain Eukaryota; kingdom Viridiplantae; phylum Streptophyta; class Magnoliopsida; order Poales; family Poaceae; genus Lolium; species Lolium rigidum. Next base: position 95,580,832 of record NC_061509.1, on the reverse strand, counting down.
CTTTACTAAGTGCAACAACAACAACTAGAGCTAAGCAAGATAGGCACAAGATATATGTAGCACAAGTGATAGCAAGATATATGTACTTCAAGCACAATGGCTATCACAAGGAAAGTAAGCTCGGGTATAGAAATAACCGAGGCACGTGGAGACGAGGATGTATTCTCGTGTTACGTTCCTTTGCAAGAAGGTACGTCATGTTTGGAGGGGTGGAGGTCCCACGAAGGATTCCCCAACGCCACGAAGGCTCACCCTATTCTCCCAGCCAAACCCACGAAGGATAATGGCCCTTTCCTTATGGTTAGCTTTTCCTCCACTCCGGAGATGGCAAACTCCAAAACCACTTCACAAGCTCCACGAAGGAGAAGTCCGGGCCTCTTCACAATCTTTCTTGAAGAGATCACCGGAGCACCAACCGCCAAGCCAACTAGGAGGTATCCCTCCAAGAGTAACAAGCTCACAGTCTCTCACTCGAACTAATCGTGGTGGAGAGCTCAACACTATGCAATGATGCAAAGCAAGAACACTAGATGTGTTCAAATCATTCACACTCAAATCCCACCAAAGCAACAAATGCTAGGATGAGATTAGAGAGAAAGAACAAAGAGGAAATCAACAAATGACTCCAAGATCTAGATCCAAAGGGTTCCCCTCACTTAGAGGAGAAATAGATTGGTAGGGATTGTAGATCTAGATCTTCTCTCTTAGATCCCTCAAGAATGAGCAAGAATCATGGGGGGAATCAAGAGATAGGGCAAGTTCTTCAAAGTCAACAATGGAGGAGAGAGAGTGGAAGAACTTACTGAGCTCGGGGTGGAAGAATGCCTATTTATAGCCCAAGCCGAAATCTAACCGTTGGGGAAGTGTCAGTTCAACATCAGTCGAGGAACCCGGTCAACCAGGCCCGGGGCCAGGCCATCCGGCGCAGGGGCCGGTCAGACTGGGTCACAGGCTGGACCGTCCGGTCCAAACCGGGCCGGGACGTGACCGGGGCGGGTCTTGGTCATGCAGTACATGTCTCCGGTTGTCACCGGAGCAGGAGCCTGTCCGCGCCGGGGCAACCGGTTCACAGGCCGGTCCGACCAGGCGTGGGGCCGGACCAGTTCGGTCCAAACCGGACATTAGGCCAGGCCAGCACCGGGCGAAGCTGAAAACCTTACTGGATAGTGCCCGGTGTGCACCGGTCCAGGGGCCGGTCGGTGCTACGGCCGGTCCAGCCGGACCCCTAAAGACCTGTTCTTTTCCTTTTGAACATAAAATGCTCCCGAACTTCGATTGACATGAAACCAATTTTGTTTGAGACCAATTTTGTTGGAAATATGGAGACTCCTCACTGGATATTTTTAGAGATTCTAGAGAGGGAGTCTCCCACCGTCAAGAAATGGTGAGGACGTCCAAACTCGAAAACGCAATAGAAGATGCATGCAGATTCCGTTTTCGATGAACTTGGGCTTGTTGTAAAGCTAGCAACAAGCTCAAGAACCTCACACAGAGAAACACCAAGAAGTAACAGAGATATGAAAAGTATGCAAAGGGTTGAGCTCCCTAAGACGATGTGATCAAGTTACCAAACCGAAAGCCCCTCTTGATAGTGCGGCTATCTATCCTATAATCCAGTCTCCCAACAACCACCTTGAGACCGGTAAAAGGAAACCTAGCAAGGCCATACCTTTGCCTTGCGCATCCCGCTTGATCTTGATGATAACTCTTCAAGCTCCACTCAAGCCGGAATGCCTCACTTGATCATGGTTACTTCGTGAAGACTCACAAATGCTCCCCCATACATTATGATGGGAAAGCTCAATTGATGCACATCTTCACATGTCCATTATCACCAAATGGACGGCAAGCTTCAAGCATATGATCCTCTTGAGATGCTCAATTTGAACTTCCCCAATTCAACCTTGATGACGATCACCACAAGGGAACATATATGATGGGTTAGTTCATAAAACATAATTGACACGGCTTACCATACCACATGACTTCTCGTGGCACATTCTTCATGCTTCATGTGTTGACCAAACTTGAATCTATTCTTCACTCTTTGTATTGGTCATCCTTGTATCTTCTCATGCTCTATTATACTATCTTGAGGTGTATATAGAATTCTTCATTTATTTGCATGCTCTAAATCTTAGTCAACCATAGCTCAACTTATGAGACTGTCATGACACTGACTTAGAGCCATAACTTGAATTTTTCACATAGAATCAAGCACTCAAGATCTTGATCACTCATTGCTTATCACATAAGCTAGAGCATGGCTAATATTGAGTTCCACATAAGAACTCCATTTTCATTTCTTCTTCTTGATCATATCACATATATATCTTCAAATCGATGATCTTGATGCCAATACACAAGTTATATATTTATCTTCATATCATCCATACTTGAATCCAACACATGGAATACAAGTAGTACCTATGGAATATTCCTTCATATAAACTCAATGAAAACATTAGTCCATAGGGGTTGTCACTAATTACCAAAACCACACATAGGGGCAATATACCCTTACAATCTCCCCCATTCTCACGAAGATTCAACACGCCACCATTGTATGCCTAGTTGCCAGGAGAGGAAGTTCCAAATTAACACTCTATCTTGCTACCTTCAACATATGAAATATATGTCATCTTCACGCCCTATCAACTTAATTATACATTTGGCACACCCGTTAGTCCATCCAGAATCTCGCAACTAGGATTTTCAAAGATAAATATAACTACTTATACTAAAATATTGTCTATAACTCTCCTTTTTTGTTTATACATAGTCATGGCCTATATGGTTTCCAAAGTTACATTGTATTTTTTTTCCAAATGTTTCATTAGTTTTCATACATTGAAACTTAGAAATATATATTCAACCAAATTAAATCCTCTCCAACGGTTTCCTCGTACTAATTTGTGTCACTTGCATGAGCATAGATTATATGTCTATGTGCGCATCCTTATATATCCTGATAGAGATCTCTGAATTGTATGATATACGATTATTGATGGAGGTTTCTAGTTCATAAATAGGTATACTCAAATAGAAAAATATATATAGTTGTTAAGAGGATATTGTTTTGACATGTTGATATCATTTTTTTGGTGACATACGTCTTAAGTTTTTTATGACGTGTATAATGTATTTGTCAGGTAGGCACTGAAATATCATCTCTCTAACTACGATAGCCTTTTTGGACTAGTCACCACGGCTGATCTTTTTGGTTTATTTATTTTTGCTTGGTCCACACTAATATTTTGTGGTGTGGACTGTAGTCCTAGTCCTTAAAATTGAATCTTTTATTTTTTACTGGGCTTTATAAAATTTCCTCATGTGTCTCCCTCCTCACGGCTCTCTCGCATGTCACTACTGCTGCCCACTAGCCGCGCCTTCTGCCACACTGGAATCATTCCTCCATCGATAATTAGCGTTACACCTTGTCGGAGTGGAGTGAAGCGGGTCCGCTCGATCTACTAGTGTCAAACTTTATATAGTAGCCAACGTAACTAAAAGTTTAAACTGATAAAAAGAATTAGGCAAAACACTTCTCACATGTAACGTATAAGGTGTGTCAAGCCAACACGTGTAAACTCAGAGGTAGACTCAAGAAGTCTTATACATGGATGGAGGGTGCACTAATAATTTTAGGATAAATCGTGCCATACAGATGTCAAACTCAAGACGTATCTCATATCATGTGAAGCTTCGTGCACTGACCACCAAAATCAAAAATATGAATAAATGAAAAGGGCTAAACAATTGGGAAATGTAGAGTGGCTCTAGGGTGCCACACACCCCCATACTTGGAAAAAAAAGTAAAAAAAAATCGAACTTTTTTGAAATCAAAGATGATCAGGTAATGTACTTGTATAAAAATATTTTTAGGAAATATTGTATCCTGGGTTTAAAAAAACTCGAACTGCCCCATTGCCAGGCACTATTCACTTTATAGTCGTCGTAATTTTTTTGATGAAGACCACGGGAATCATTTCTTTTCCAAATATTTTTTTACAAGTACAAACTTGATCATCCTTGGTTTTCATGAAGATTTAACTTCTTTTTTTGACCTTTTGAAATTACTACAATTTTTTGGATGTATGGGGGTGTGTGGCACCCTACCCTAAACAATCCACATGTGCACTTCAACACGGGGAACGACGTTTGTCGCCACAACGTCGTCCTCATCCTCTTCGTCATATGATGCCCTCCTCTTGCTCCTCCCGCGTAGCAACCACTACGGTTTCTTCCTCGCCGCGACACATGCATCTACATGTTTTCTTCCTCTCGCCCTCCTCCTCCACCGTATGTTGTCGGCATCGGTTTCCTCTACTCGCCGGCTCGGAACGCCTCGACCGGAGAAGGGAAGGGAGACATCAGACACGGGAGAGGAAAAAAAACCTGACACGGTGGACCCACGCGATGCAAAGAAAATTGGGACTATCGTCTGTCATTGGTGTTTTAGCTAGCGTTTTGGACCGCAGAAATTGGAGCAGATATGTTGTCAACAGAGTTTACCCTAGCTAAAAAACCGTTTAACATGAACCCGCGAGGAAGCCTTTTTTTTTTGCATCGGTCTATTCGTGCCATGCCTTAACTGTACTGCTGCATCTTAAATGCAACCAATGCTCTCGCATCTGCCATCGCCATCACGTGATTCAGAGGTCTCTCCCTTTCTTCACAGCGATGGGTCACATGAAAGAACGTAAGAAAGGTCCATGTCTCCATGACTGGCTGCTTAGTCATAAAAGGTAGGAGTTAAATAGACATGTAACCTAATTCCCTGTCCGAACTAATCATGCAGCCATCGCGCATCAACACACGCCCATGATGCACCTAACCATAAAAAACCGAGATAAACAAACAGAGGCATCCAAATCAGGTCCTTTTCCCCTCTTAACCGCAAGCCCAAAACACACTGCAGCAAAGAGATTCTTCCTGTTTTCTCACTCTCAGCCCCACTAGTCCTCACACTCGCACGCCCTGGGTAGTGGCACATTGCCCTGCACCCAAGCAAACACAACGTCTCACCTATCTATCTTACCTTAGCTTACCTTACCTATCCATCCATCTTGCACCCCCATGCATTCGTCTATCTCGATCAGGAGAAATTCAGCATATGGCGGCGTCACCATCGCTCCTGGACCTCCTGAGCCTCCCTCCTCCGCCTTCCCCCCCTCACGATTCAATATCACCGGCGATATCGCCCACGGTGGTGCAGGTGGTGCCGGTGGACGTCTCCGAGGAGCTCATGGGCAAGTTCATGGACACCAGCGAGTTCGGCTTCGACTACGACAGGAGCGGCCTCTGGTCACCGCTGGCGCTGCGGCCGGAGGTCCTCGCGTTCGCCGCGGGCCAGGCGAAGCGCCGCCGCCGGAGCTGGAGGAGGAAGGTAGGCTGGCACTGCAAGTGCAAGCTTCGGCGAGTATGGCAGTTTCTCTCGCTTGCTCATCCTGACCGTTCTTTGTTTTTTTTTTGCTGATGCAGATATGTTGCTGCTGGTGACCCGCAGCGTGCATGGGTGTTTTGAGCAAGAGTAGGCTCATGGATCGTTCTGCAGTTTAGGGAAGATTGTAAAAAAAAATGCGAACATGACTATACTTCGTTTTCTCTGTAAGAAATTATTAAGTAGTTTAGCACTGGTGTACTTTAGGCCCGAAATGATCACCCAATTTCACCCTTTACTTCGATGGGCAAATGTAAGCATACGAATTCATGTATGTGCTGTTGATTCTTTCATGTGCAGTTTAGTCAAGTCCGAAACTTCTGAATGTACTGCTGTAACTATTTTTATTTTTGAAAAAAAGGAGGCTGGAGTAACTATTTTGTCGTTTGAAACTTGACTGGCATCAACTTTCTCTGTTTTCAAGCTCCCATCCCCCCCCCCCCCCTACTCTGAGGACATTAATCTTAGAATCCACGCTTCCAAGTTGTGCAACCAAAAATTACGCAGGAAAAAAAAGTATCCTCTGAAAGTGAAATCAGAAAGATGGGGAAGTTGTAAACCTCCTTTTTCAATACGCTTCCAAGTTGTGCAACCAAAAATCATGCAGAAAAAATGAGTATGCTCTGAAAGTGAAATCTGAAAGAAGGAAGGGCAGAAGTTGGAAACCTCCTTATTCTATGTACTGATGATTCGCATTTCACATTGCGAAAAATGGTCTACCTAGACACATTACCTACATTACAAGCTTCAGTGAAACATCTTCTAGAAATAGAATTCAGCGCAAATACCAGAAATCTGCTCTATGGAAATTCCATAACCTAGATCTACCTTCACAAGTCCTCTGCACTTTCACGCAACTTCTTTTTGTTTGTATATACTGAGCACCAAATATAAATCAAACTGAGAGAATATAGTCGCCAGTGGTTCATCCAGCACTGCACTTCTGCATACAAGCACCCCTCTTATATTACACTGTCATACTGCAAAGAACACACTGTTAAGATTATGGTACAGATCAAACACTAGAGCTAATGACACTGCAGTCTCAAACTACAGGTTTCAGTTCAGATAAAAAAGTGTAGCACTACTTCTACATGAAAACTGTAACATCACATATTTCCTGGTTGTTATTATGACTTAGAGAGAGTATACCCTGTCAGGATTTCTAAAGCAGAGGGCATTCTGCATTCAACATAATCTTCAGACTAGAGCAGGCGTTCCTTCAAGCGCCTCTTTACCCGTGATGCCGTCTTTCAGATCTTTGAAGTACACTTCGTAGTCCTTCTCGGGAGGAGGGTTTGAAGGATCAATCACAAACGGTTCACTGAATGGAACAGTGCTCTTGACCTGATCACGAAGGAACTACATTAGTTGGATTTCTTCCTGAGATAAATGAATGATGTTTCACATTGTTCTTATTTTGCCTTCTGTAATTTTAGTGTCATACGTAATTTTTCACAAGTGAGTTACAGCAATTTAACCTCAAAAGTCTTGCCGACTGCACTTGGGCTTTCTAGAGCTGCGACGCAAATGAGTGCAACTTCTTCCCGTGATATCTTTCCCTGAAATATTACAGTAATTGTTAAACGTATAATTTTTTTTTGGTATGTAACAGAGGAGGAAAAGAGTGTCATGGAGTTTGTTCATGGCAATGACACGATGCTGCCTCTACTTACAGTGATATTATCCCCCTGTTCAAATATGAGGTCAGCTCCAGCTGGTTCTTCAGTCAGAGCACATGGCCGTACGATAGTGTAGGGAACACCACTTTCCCGAATTAAATCCTCTCCCTGAAAGGACACTACAAAGATTATAGAAGGCCTTCATTGTAACCATGTGTAAGCATTTACATGCAAGCATGATTTCTTTGCACATGTAAGAAATGATACTGAACTACATGTGCAGCTGTGCAAGTCTTTTAACTTTACCAAAGAAGATTCCTTTAAATATATTTTAACAAGTAAGATAAGTTACATGCCTTCAGCTTGTATGTTAGAATGGAGCCAAGCTCTTTGTTCATGCGGACAGCAGGAGGTTGCTTGCTTAAATCCAGCCCTGGTCTTTCAGGTCTTGTAACTCCGGCAGAGCTCACATGAACGAACCTACCAAAAAAAAGATCAATTAGTCTTGATGAGTTCAGGAGAATTGAATAATAAATGGATCACCTATTTTAATGTCCTGATATTTACTTAAAGCTAGTACATAAACAAACCCTGGAGTTCAATGGAAACAGGTTGCTCGAAAGACAAACCTTGGAGTAATTGGTTCATTTAAGTATGCTTTAATACTTGAAAAAGGAAGCTCGAATTGACCTTCCGCAAATGTTGGGTTGAGCTTTCCATCATATTCAAATTTGCTGAACATGAGCTACAAAATTGTCAAACCAGATTAATTTAGACCACTGTTACGGTAATTCCTCAAAAGTTTACACAGCACACATACAAACAAAAGAGAGAAAGAAGAATAAGATACCTGTATTGCAGTGATGTTGCTTGCATCAAAGGGTGGCGCATCAAGTTTAGTACGGGCACGAAATACAGGTATCAGTGAAGAGAAAGGTATTTTAACCTGATACAGAGATATGGAATACAGTTGTAGTCACTGAAACAAACAAATAATATATTTGCGCCACAATGAATTGATACAACATACACTTTGCCATTCTCCCTTTGTAGTGTCAAAGCTTGCTGTATAGCCAATAGTATCCCATTCGTAGCTAGTTCGTATGATAAGTTTGTACCTCCGGCCATCACCCTTAACTCTTAGTTCAACACCATCGTATGCTGAGAGGTCCTCAGGAACAGTAAAATTCTACACAGTAACACAGCCTGTTCAGATAAAATACTTGTTCGTTTCCAACGGCATAACGCACAATTAACAACGATACATATGTATCAGTAATTTTCCTTTTCTGGAAAAATATATGGCAGTAAATACCTTTGTCCTTATACTAGTGAAGCCACCGTTATTTGAAGTGGACACAGTGCCTACAAAGTCAGTGCACAGGTCAGCTTAGGCTGGAGATTAATCAAAGGAACTAAAATTTATATACAGGTAAGCTTAAAGAAAACAAATCACCTTTGAATAATCCAGTTGCTTCACCAGTTTCACTTCCTGTTGGTTGGATTTGGAATGCACTTTCACTAACACCGCCCATTACTACATCATCAAGTGCTCCCCACACAAACTTTCCCGATAAATTGCCTACGTTGAGACGACTAACATGTAACAACGGTGGTAGAAACATATCCAAGAAAAAAATAAACACACTGATGTAAGACAGGAAACAGTGCCATTTAAATGAATTTACAGCTGATTCATTTGCAAAAAATCTTATTTATTAATATAGCCTGCGTATATTACAAATGGTGGATTTCTTGCACCTTTTACACCACAAGACTTTACTAATATTATGCCACAAAAGAATAGCCAAATAACCAATTTGACCATGACACACTTTTTTTTTACGCAGGGCAACCAGCGTTGCTTTCATTGATATTAGAGACCTTTGCTAACACGATAGTGCCAGACTACGGAGAATATGACTTGAACGGACAATTTATTTTGATCAAACAATAAAAGGTATACCTTTGAACCCAAATAGCAGTTTCCCTTCGCTCAGTCCAACACTATTCTTTATAGCACTAAGCAAGTTTTGCATACCAAGGTACTCTACCATTTCAGGGGAAGGTCCTTTGATCTGATTGGTATAACAAATAACATAGTGAACACGAATTTTTAAGAGAGCAAATAAATCTAATATTTTAGGATGTATATTGAAGGATAAGGATGCCATAAATTAAGTGTTGCTTATTATACATGAGACGAGAAGATCGATTGATGACGCTACCTCGGGTTCAAAAAACTTGATGCCCTGCATGAATGAGATAAAATGTCATTCTGTGTACATGTGATACGCTGACAAACATGTGGCACTTTGTAATCTAATTAGCAGAACAATTCTTGTGACCACATGTGGATAGCACTAGAGCAGTAGATGGTTGGAAATCAGAAGCATAAGGTGCCCAGTTTACTGTATTTCTACGTCCAATTCAACCTATGGAGACTCACAGAAGCACGGATCTAGCTATTTACTAGACGACTTACTTGAGAATACTTCTGCCTGTCCGGTGTATCGCCTTCCTTTGGCCCTACAATGACTGAAACTGCATTGATTACTTTCTTGATCCCTTTGAAGTACTTAGGATCAAGCGTATCTCCCTTTGTAACATCTCCTATAATCTGAAATGCAAATTTAGATCTGGCTGACATGATGGTTCGCATTTAAGTATTGACTATAATTATCAAGAACAACATATAGCCAGAGAATTCAGAGTATACGCTGTAGATACATGCATCATGTACATAATATATTTATATCCATTTCTGAAGAAAGAATATCAGGACCATGGACTTTAGGTTCCATTATCAACAACTAATAGCTTCTCAGAGTCACAAAACGAACTAACAGCTTTTTGGAACCTGTAACATTTTCCTTGCCTACATTTTCTCTGATAGTTCAGATTGTTGCTCGGTCTCTCTGAACTAACCGTGGTAGATGGAAAAATCCCACAGCAAAAACATAATCCAGAATTCAGCTAAAATAAGTGACCTACCAAATCCACATCCGGCCCCAACATTTTCCTTGCCTTCTCTTCATTTCTAGCCTGAAATAAAAAAATGAAATCAATATTTCAGAGACAGAGCTGTAAAAGAAGAGAAAAAAATGAAATGAAACAGGGGAGCAACACCCTCCTAGAGAGTAGTAAAACCAAAGAGGAAAGTGTTCATGCAATCAAATGCCATAAAGGATAGTTCTCAAAAACAGAAAGTAGGTGGAATACCAATACTCGAACAGGCAGCCCTTTCTTCCGTAGGACATCGACAACTCTTCGTCCAACACCACCAGTAGCTCCAGTGACAAGTACCACATCAGAAGTTTCCATTTTCTTTGGAGGCTCGGTAGGAGCAGAGGCTGTGAGACTGCTCAGTATGGACTCCACAACCTAGAATGGAAGAAACGCATAAGCACAGAACAAAGATAACATATCGACAAAGGAAGAACAATATTAAATCAGTGACAATACCTTGAGAGGGTTTGGAGGCCCGTTGAAGAAAAACAAAGTCTTGGCAAATCTGCCGATATCCCAAGATTGCTTCCCGGCAAAAGCAATTACCTCTCTCCGCGACAAACGCAAGGATGCACGGTTTGCTGGATTGTGGATGCCACGAGGGAATTGTTTTGATCCGAGGAAATGCGCCTTTTGACTTGTTCTTGAGCAGCTAGCAGCGAATTCCCCCTAATAATGACGAAAAAAAGTCACTAACACATTGCCATGATATAATTTGTTCCAGTACTAAGCATTGATTGCATTCCTGAGCTGAGCAAAATAATGCAAAAAATGAGGTCCCACCGAGACTTGAACTCGGGTTACTAGATTCAGAGTCTAGTGTCCTAACCACTAGACCATGGGACCGTTGGTGTTCACTCGCTCTAGCAAGCATACTAGAACATTCCTCTCACTACCGCGTGAATGGTAAAGCGTGGCTGGTAAAGGTCCCAGTTTATCTACTGCCACTGGCCACTAAGTCGCCAAATCCCTGACGATCTAACTTCAGAAATTACTCTCCGGGTTCTAATTTTTCTCTCATCGTCGAGAACTGGAAAAGATTCAGGCATGAAACGTACACTGTCACATCAATGATTTTGTTTTTGTTTTTTTATCAACTAGTGAAATGCAATGGATTAAAAAGAAGGAAAATCTGGCCGACAGATTTCTGCAGAACTTACTCAGGTCAGGAAAGAAGATGGCTATAGGAGGGCGAGAGTTTTACTCACCCGGGGATTGGCGAGAACCGGAGGAGAAACGCCGCAGCAGGAGGAAGCGGAGGAGGGGCAGTTCATCTTCCCTTCGTGGACGCCGCGACGACTGAACACGCAGGAGCCGAGGCCACTGGGCGCTGGGTACTTATCGCACGGCGATGATGGCGATGCCGATGCTACTGGAGGCTTGGACTGGGAAGAGGAGAGTACCCCCGCGGCCACACAAAATCGCGTGGCCTGGTGAGACCACGTGGCTCGGGCCCTGCGGTTCGGTTCATCTCACAGAGAACAAAGAAAGGGTGTTACTAATTGTCAGTTTTTGGTTAACCCAATCTAAGACTCACGATTAACACAAATCATGAAGTAAATCTAACTATCCAAGATATTATTTAGATATAATCTCATTTGTAAATAAAAAATCTTAGTTCTTACTTAATTGGACTCATTTTTTTTGAAATGAGGGTCTTCCCCGGCTTCTGCATCATGGTGATGCACACAGCCTTTTATTAAAAATATTTAAAGTATTATTGTTTACAAATCACTCATCATCGAGGATTGATACAAGAATCAACCATCGAAAGAAACACATAGCAAGACTACAAATCAACATAGTCTTCTAGTATGACGCCAACCAGCCTGGCACAAGATATCCTGAGCGACCATCAGGAGCCGTTTGCATCCAGAAGCCATGGCATCCCGCTGCCCCTCCGGAGAGAGTAGGGCCCAGAGCTGGACCCAATGGGAAACCATATGGATAACCTGCAAAAAATGAAAGGAAGGTTTTTTATTAAAAATTATATCATTCATGCTCCTCCAAATAGACCAACATAAAGCGGAAATCCCAATCCGGATAAATGCCTTAGATTGTCTATCTACTCCATTCAACCAGTTACCAAACATATTAGTAATATTGGTGGGAGGTGGAAGAGCATAAGTAAAATTCACAGTACGCCATAAGAGTTTAGCTAAAGGACATTCAATAAAAAGGTGTTGAATGGTCTCCTGTTTCCCACAGAAAACACACTTTGTACACCCATTCCAATGACGTTTAGCTAGATTATCTTTTGTTAGCAACACCTTATTACTCAAAAACCACATGAAAATCTTAATTTTTAACGGAACTTTAACCTTCCATAAATATTTTCGCAAGAAGGGGGTATGATCGCACATAAGATCCTCATACATTGACTTCACTGTAAACAAACCATTAGATGTCAAATTCCAAATAAAACGGTCCTCATCTTCATTCAGATGTACCATCATTAATTTCCGACATAGTTGTAACCAGGAAGACCACTTATTACCATTTAGCAATCTTCGAAATGTAATATTTAAAGGCGATTGACCAAAAACTTGTGCGACCGTGACATTCTTATGGTGGGCAATATTATATAGTGACGGGTACTGTTGGGCCAACGAAGTCTTGCCTAACCAGGTATCTTCCCAAAAACGAGTACTGCTACCATTACCCACTTTGAAAAAACCACTGGAAAAGAACTCCTGTTTGACCTCCATTAGTCCTTTCCAGAAAGGCGAGTCAATAGGTCGCGCCTGAACCTCCGATAATGTCTTATGTCTCAGATATTTATTATGTAGCAAGTCCTACCACACCCCATCCTCATTAAGAAGTTTAAACAGCCATTTACTCAATAAACATCTGTTTTTGATTTCTAGGACTTCAATACCTAAGCCTCCCTGATCTTTAGGTCGACAAACAATGTTCCATTTTGTAAGCCGGTATTTCCTTTTGTTTTCATCGGACTGCCAAAAGAATCTAGATCTATAGTAGTCCAAACGTTTCATTACCCCAACAGGTATTTGAAGGAAAGACAACATAAACATCGGTAAGCTAGTTAGTACTGAATTGATAAGCACTAACCTATCACCATAGGATAGTAACTTCCCTTTCCAGCATCCTAATTTACTCTCAAACCTTGTTTCTACCGGATACCAGTCAGAGTTCTTGAGTTTCTTGTAATGGATTGAAATACCTAAGTATCTAAAAGGGAGTTGTCCAGCATCACATCCAAAGATCTGTTTATACTGTTCCTCCTCCTCCTTTGCCTTGCCAAAACAAAAAATCTCACTCTTATGAAAATTAATCTCGAGTCCCGATAATTCTTCAAAGAGACACAAAATTAATTTCATATTAACTGCTTTGTTTAGGTCATGCTCCAAAAAAAGGATAGTACCATCAACATACTGTAGTATAGAGAGACCTCCCTCAACCAAATGTGGAATGAGTCCTCCAACTTGACCATCTTCTTTGGCTCGCTCAATTAAGATGGCAAGCATATCCACTACAATATTAAAAAGCATTGGAGACAGCGGATCCCCTTGTTTTAAGCCTTTTTTTGTTTGGAAATAATGACCAATATCATCATTCACCTTCACACCAACACTAACACCTTGAACAAAATGTTGCACTAATCTACCCCATTCTTGAGCAAAACCTTTCATTCGTAATATTTGTTGTAAAAAGGGCCATTTCACTTTGTCATATGCTTTTTCGAAATCTATCTTAAATAAGACACCATCCCACTTCTTACCATTCGCACATATCTAATAGCCACCGGCCCCGTTTTTTCTCGCGTTTTTCTCCCGTACCAAGACAACACTCCCCATCCCCCTCACCCCCGATCAAAAACCGCCACCAAACTGGGCTCACCCAAATACATGTGTTTCTAATCCGGCCAACCTACACCGCCGGTGACGACAAGTCCGTCGGAACCACTAATAGCCATATCTTTTTTTTTTCACGTCAATATCCACAACAGTACTATAGGACGGCCAGATTTATCTACATACAACGAGAACATGATGCAAAGAACAAGTCATAATACGGAAACAACGGTACTAGTTTAACAATTCGACATAACTTAACAAAACACATTATAACAGCTTGCCAAACTTAAAGAATTACATCAGTTGACGGAGCAGAAATTCCAAACACTTAGTAGCCTAAGACAGGTGGTTCGCCACAAAACGTGAAACGATGGGCAACAATGTATCAAACATGAAGGGCCATAGCTTCAAACCGCGAGGACTGATGGCAGGTTGTATCATTCCATCACTTATGGACCAGACTACGAGGCACGGGCATTTGGGTGGCCGCGTAGATGCTCGAGATATTCGGAACTTTCATCTTGTTGTCATCCAGGTTAACCACAGTGTAAACCATGTTCTTGGTGCACTGTGCCATGTTAAAATGGTCGATAGCGATTTCACCAGTCTTGCAATCAACAACCTTAGCTGCCAAGACGGAGTACACCCCTGTTGAGTTCCTGTATTTGGCCAAAAAAGGCAAATCAAGACAGAACCCCGTTCGCATAAAACATTTTTGTAGTAGGCTTGAATTAAAGACAAAGCACGGTGAATAACCTCAGTCCAGGGAGCATCTCTGATGGCAGGGATGGCATGCATAATAAGCTTCTGGAACAATGCCTCGTACGTGTGTCTGTGCTTGTTCTTCACCTCTTGGACAGTCATCCCGCGAGCCAAGGGATCGATCAGGGTGAAGTTTCTGCTGTTAAAACCCCAAGCATAGCAAGCCCAACCATTACCGACAGGAACAACAGCAACGAACTGCAGTGATAAATTAGAGGTTAGCTTAAAAAACAATATCATGGGCATTAAACATCCTGTTTTATGTTTCTGTACAGATGAAATCAAAATCAGAAATACATTGCTGCACACACACCTCCATGCAAGCACGGACGTTGAACTCGATGCTTGAATTGGCCAACATGTCCACCAATGCCACGTCAGATTGAATCCTGGACAAAACACGAAGCTGCACGGGAAAAAAAAAGTAAGCCATTTTTTTCCAATAATGTTGTACCTACGGACAGCTTCTTATGGAAAGAATGTTACGCGCAGACGTGTGAATCTCAGGTTGGTGCATGCGTTTATTCCTCAACTGCCAACCTTCTTTGCTCAAATTACACAGCTCCACGTTGTGCCCGTAAGTGATTCCGTAAGAAATCTACGCGTAAGTGTAGCATTACTGTTTTTTTCCAAACTTCAGGAATAAGCAGACAGTTTTTGCTACAGGGGATGTTTTAGCCTATCATACCACGAAAGTAGCTGGCAAGAAACGGCGAGGAGCTTCAGTGATGGCACAAGCGAACTTACAAGCCTCAACCCTGTTCATCACAAGTGATGCAGCATCGCAGAAAGCTTCGTCGATATCAGCTTCCCCAGAAACAATCATTTTGAGAGCTATCCCGGTGAGATACACAACGGGGTTCCCTTGCAGCTCCACCCAGCACCTGAACATTTAATTGCGCACACCGAATAGAGTATTAAACAAGTGTCGATGTTTTCTATTTTCTGCACAAGAGCATGGCAAGACAGCAACCTGTCAAGGAGACGGTTGTTGGTGACCCCGTTGACAAGCAAGGAAGCAAGCTTGTCGGCCTTGCGCGCTAGGTCGGCGCCATGGCTGGAAGCTTGCATCGGCTCCTCGGGAGCCTTCCTCTTACCAGAGGACGAAGAACGAGGGTGCGGTGTTAAACATGGAGCATTCAACATACCAAGAGCAACCAGCTCGTCTACAGTGACACCTCGGGCATCAAGAGCAGCCAAGACGACAACTTTGAATTCGTTCATACTGCACATTTTTATTACTTGCTTTTGTTAGTGTCATTTTCATAGGTGGGTAGGCAGGAGGAGAGCAAAGTATCTTTTTTTTCATCCAATATTATTGCTTTCGTTGTTCAGCTAGCACGCAGAATATGTTTTTCGTACCTTGTTATTAGCCATTTGATGGCAGTAGAAGCAGCTGGAGCAAGACAGGGAGCATCCAAGTAGTCCTGAGTGGTCGGCTCGCGTTGGGGAGGCATTTCTTCATAAAAACTGATAGATCAGTCACATCACGGCGAGTCTCGAGCAAGGCAATCTCATGCCTATCCGCATCATCTTTGGCAGATTTAGAGTATCTCACTGCCTCCTTAATCTCAGCCATGATGGACTCCAGACCAAGCAGAAAACCCTGCCGCAAAAAGGAAAAAAACAAGCGGCGTCAAATTGATGTGCAGCATATTAGGAAGAGCAAGTATGGGAGTATCTAACATTTGAAGCACCAGCAGCATCATTGTGTCGCGGATCAGAAGAGCCAGCAACAGCAACCGGTGCACCATCCTAGAGAAAGAAGCATGGTGGTCAGATTTAGAGAAACAAGGGTGAAACAACGAGCTACACGAAACACCAATAACAGAGTAGCATGCAGCCCGTGGGAGCGGAGAAACCTGCAGACAAGCGCTGCTAGTGCCGCTCGCAACTTGGCCGAACGATAGACTCACGAGACATCAATAGAGCTAGGCATGACGATGAGTAGAAGCAGACTACGAGAGCTAATGAGGAGTGTTTGCTTCCTTTGGACACTAATTTTTTTTGTTTTTCTTCAGCGGCGAGGAGGTCTAAAGTGCAAGAGAGGGGTGGGGGAGGTGTGAGGGGACTCGGGGTAACCAGCCTTCACTTTTCCCCTTTGTAGATCGGAAGAGGATTCCATGCCTTTTTAGATCCAACAAAAGATTCTCACAGGGAGGACATGTGAAAAGCAGCCCCAATATAAATCCAAAAAGGCAACATGTGATCTTTTTAGTTACTGGCACTAAGCTAACCACAAACAAACACAGAGTGCAGCAAGAGACACCAGTCAGATAAGACAATAAGCAAATCACCTGGAACTCGCTGTCGAGGGCATGGCCACTATCTCCCGCAGGAACCCACTGTCAAAATAGGAACATTCTTCATGTCAACGGAGTCGGGAATCTAAGCGAAGATACGAACCAGGCAGGCACCGGTGGTAGAGAAAATACCTGGCTATGCATAGCTGCGGTCAACACCACACGGTGCAAAGCCGTGGAGGAAGCCCATACGGAAAGACTCTCCGACATCAGCGCCATCAATGGCAGGCCCCTGAGATTTTTCAAACGAATTTAATGCGCATTTATGACAGCAGACATGTTTTTGGCAAGAGGCAGCATGTGTAGGCAATCTTCAAGGGAGGGGAAGACATAAATTTAGTGCGAGATTTGGTCGAATGCATTTTCTGTTACCTTAGGTATGCAGGCACCAGTTACAAGCGCGTCGAGTAAGCTTTCCTCTCCACACCCCTGGTCGTGCAACACCGGTTCGGAAGGTCATAGTCGGAGAGGGAAATGGAGCCCGCCATTGAGAAGGAGAAAGAGAAGAAACAGGACGGGGGAAAAGGGAAGACATAGATAGGAATAGTGAGATGGAAGGAGAAGAATTTGGGGGGAATATGCAAGGAAGATAGGTGGGAAAGCCTGCACATCTATTTATCTGTTCGAGGCAAGAGGAAGTCCACCACTCACATCTACCATCCTCTCTCTCTCTTTCACCACGAGACAGCACACACCAAAACAGAAGCTAGCACGGTGGTGGGGGGAGAGGGGCCAACGCTGCAATGTTATGCTTAAGGGGAGCAATTGGGCGGCGCCAAGGGAAAAGGCAGGACACCGCACCCAATGACTCATCATGAAGGGTCCACGTGAGACCCGCTTCACGAAATATCAAAGCAGAAAGAAATAAATTACGATAAGCCGTTTTTACCCCGTCTTTCGACTCCATGAACAATTCTTCGGGGACCACAATTTTTTGTAAGAGATTGTCCAGTTTCGTTGGAAGGGTTTTTTTCGTGTGAGTTTCAAGATGCAATAGTCTTAAAATAAACATATGCTTTGTCTCTAATCTTCTTCCGTTGTTCCATTCTCCTAGTGACGGTACAAGCAAACTTACAAGCCTCAACCCTGTTCATCACAAGTGATGCAGCATCGCAGAAAGCTTCGTCGATATCAGCTTCCCCAGAAACAATCATTTTGAGAGCTATCCCGGTGAGATACACAACGGGGTGCCCTTGCAGCTCCACCCGGCACACTGAACATTTAATTGCGCACGGCTGAATAGAGTGTTAAACAAGTGTCGATGTTTTCTATTTTCTGCACAGGCGCATGGCAAGACAACAACCTGTCAAGGAGACGGTTGTTGGTGACCCCGTTGACAAGCAAAGAAGCAAGCTTGTTGTCTTTGCGCGCTAAGTCGGTGCCATGGCTGGAAGCTTGGGTCGGCTCCTCGGGAGCCTTCCTCTTACCAGAGGACGAAGAACGAGGGTGCGGTGTTAAACATGGAGCATTCAGCATACCAAGAGCAACCAGCTCGTCTACAGCGACATCCCGAGCATCAAGAGCAGCCAAGACATCAACTTTGAATTCTTTCATACTGCACATTTTTATTACTTGCTTTTGTTAGTGTCATTTTCACAGGTGGGTAGGCAGGAGGAGAGCAAAGTATCTTTTTTTCATCCAATATTATTGCTTTCGTTGTTCAGCTAGGGCGCAAAATGTGTTTTTTGTACCTTGTTATTGGCCATTTGATGGCAGTAGAAGCATCTGGAGCAAGACAGAGAGCAGCCAAATAGTCCTGAGTGCTCGGCTCGCGTTGGGGAGGCCTGTTCTTCATAAAAACTGATAGATCGACCACATCACGGCGAGTCTCGAGCAAGGCAATCTCATGCCTATCCGCAACATCTTTGACAGATTTAGAGTATCTCACTGCCTCCTTAATCTCGACCATGATGAACTCTAGACCAAGCAGAAAACCCTACCGCAAAAACGAAAAAAACAAGCGACGTCAGATTGGTGTGCATCATATTAGGAAGAGAAAGTATGGGAGTATCTAACATTTGAAGCACCAGCAGCATCATTGTGTCGCGGATCAGAAGAGCCAGCAACAGCAACCGGTGCACCATCCTAGAGAAAGCAGCATGGTGGTCAGATTCAGAGAAACAGGGGTGAAACAACGAGCTACACGAAACACCAATAACAGAGCAGCATGTAGCCCGTGGGAATGGAGAAACCTGCAGACAAGCGCTGCTAGTGCCGCTCGCAACTTGGCCGGACGATAGACTCAATGAGACATCAATAGAGCTAGGCATGACGATGAGTAGAGGTGGACTACGAGAGCTAATGAGGAGTGTTTGCTTCCTTCAGACACCAGTTTTTTTGTTTTTCTTCAGCGGCGAGGAGGTCTAAAGTGCAAGAGAGGGGTGGGGGAGGTGTGAGGGGACTCAGGGTAACCGGCCTTCTCTTTTCCCCTTTGTAGATCGGAAGAGGACTCCGGGGCTTTTTAGATCAACGAAAGATTCTCACAGGGAGGACATGTAAAAAGCAGCCCCAATATAAATCCAAAAAGGCAACATGTGGTCTTTTTAGTTACTGGCACTAAGCTAACCACAAACAAACACAGAGTGCAGCAAGAGACACCAGTCAGATAAGACAATAAGCAAATCACCTGGAACTCGCTGTCGAGGGCATGGCCGCTATCTCCCGCAGGAACCCACTGTCAAAATAGGAACATTCTTCATGTCAACGGAGTTGGGAATCTAAGCGAAGATACGAACCAGGTAGGCACCGGTGGTAGAGAAAATACCTGGCTAGTTCCTTCTGCATAGCTGCGGTCAACACCACGCGGTGCAAAGCCGTGGAGGAAGCCCATACAGAAAGACTCTCCGACATCAGCGCCATCAATGGCAGGCCCTGAGATTTTTCAAACGAATTTAATGCGCATTTATGACAACATGCATGTTTTTGGCAAGAGGCAGCAGGTGTAGGCAATCTTCGAGGGAGGGGAAGATAGAAATTTAGTGCGAGGTTTGGTCGAATGCATTTTCTGTTACCTTAGGTATGCAGGCATCAACTACAAGCGCGTCGAGTAAGCTTCCCTCTCCACACCCCTGGTCGTGCAACACCGATTTGGAAAGGTCGTAGTCAGAGAGGGAAATGGAGCCCGCCATTGAGAAGGAGAAAGTGAAGAAACGGGACAGGGGAAAAGGGAAGACAGAGATAGGAATAGTGAGATGGAAGGAGAAGAATTTGGGGGGGGGGGGTACATGCAAGGAAGATAGGTGGGAAAGCCTGCACATCTATTTATCTGTTCGAGGCAAGAGGAAGTCCACCACTCACATCTACCATCCTCTCTCTCTCTTCACCACGAGACATCACACACCAAAACAGAAGCTGACACGGTGGTGGGGGAGAGGGGCCAACGCTGCAGTGTTATGCTTAAGGGGTGCAGTTGGGCGGCGCCAAGGGAAAAGGCAGGACACCGCACCCAATGACTCATCATGAAGGGTCCACGTGAGACCCGCATCACGAAATATCAAAGCAGAAAGAAATAAATTACGATAAGCCGTTTTTACCCCGTCTTTCGACTCCATGAACAATTCTTCGGGGACCACAATTTTTTGTAAGAGATTGTCCAGTTTTGTTGGAAGGGTTTTTTTCGCGTGAGTTTCAAGATGCAAGTCTTAAAATAAACATTTGCTTTGTCTCTAATCTTCTTACGTTGTTCCATTCTCCTAGTGACGGCACAAGCAAACTTACAAGCCTCAACCCTGTTCATCACAAGTGATGCAGCATCGCAGAAAGCTTCGTCGATATCAGCTTCCCAGAAACAATCATTTTGAGAGCTATCCCGGTGAGATACACAACGGGGTGCCCTTGCAGCTCCACCCAGCACCTGAACATTTAATTGCGCACGCTGAATAGAGTGTTAAACAAGTGTCGATGTTTTCTATTTTCTGCACAGGAGCATGGCAAGACAACAACCTGTCAAGGAGACGGTTGTTGGTGACCCCGTTGACAAGCAAAGAAGCAAGCTTGTTATCTTTGCACGCTAGGTCGGCGCCATGGCTGGAAGCTTGTGTCGGCTCCTCGGGAGCCTTCCTCTTACTAGAGGACGAAGAACGAGGGTGCGGTGTTAAACATGGAGCATTCAGCATACCAAGAGCAACCAGCTCGTCTACAGCGACATCCCGAGCATCAAGAGCAGCCAAGACATCAACTTTGAATTCTTTCATACTGCACATTTTTATTACTTGCTTTTGTTAGTGTCATTTTCACAGGTGGGTAGGCAGGAGGAGAGCAAAGTATCTTTTTTTCATCCAATATTATTGCTTTCGTTGTTCAGCTAGCGTGCAAAATGTGTTTTTTGTACCTTGTTATTGGCCATTTGATGGCAGTAGAAGCATCTGGAGCAAGACAGAGAGCAGCCAAATAGTCCTGAGTGGTCGGCTCGCGTTGGGGAGGCCTGTTCTTCATAAAAAACTGATAGATCGATGATACGTCCAAAACGTATCTACTTTCCCAAACACTTTTGCTATTGTTTTGCCTCTAATTTGTGTATTTTGGATGCAACTAACACGGACTAATGCTGTTTTCAGCAGAATTTCTCTGGTGTCTCGTTTTTGTGCAGAAATTCAACTTTCAGGAAAATCCTCGGAATTTATGCGAAAGGTCCTATTTTCCCAGAATATTGACGGAGCCAGATGGGCAAGCCAGGTGGGGGCCCGAGGGCCCCACACACTAGGCCGGCGCGGCCCAGGAGGGGGGCGCGCCGCCCTATTGTGTGGCCGCCTCGGTTGGCCCCCGACGCCCTCCTTCGGACTACTTAATGCCTTCGACCTAAA
>NC_061509.1:95508740-95558973 GCF_022539505.1 Lolium rigidum | reverse complement strand
CCATCCATGTGTGAGTAATATGCAGCGCGTGCGCGGGCTAAAAAAATGGTCCTCCGCCAGGCGCGGCAAAATACAGCGCGTGCGGGCGCGGAAAACAGATTTCTAGACTATTTTGCATTCACAAAGATCAAATAAACACACATAATTCATGAAACAAATGACACAAAGTGCAACAACATCACATAGTTCAACAACGACACACAAAATGACGTAGTTCAACAATGACACACGACATATGGTTCAAATGGACAAAGTGGAACACATAATGCATATCACAAATGCCTATCACACTTCCGCATTTTCCAAGTCAACACCTTCTTCTTCCTCCTCGTCATCTTGGGTTGAAGGAGGAATAGTAGCATTCATGGAAGACACGAAGCCTCCCGGTGGTGCTCCCATACTCCCATACACACCACTCACCGAGCCTCCCATGGTCCCTCCAAACACTCCTCCATAGCTTGGTCCTCCCATGCCGGCAATGCCTTCATAGCCTCCCATGCCGGCCATGCCTCCCATGCCGGCCATGGGTATGCTTCCCATGCCGGCCATGCCTCCCATGGTGGGCATGGGCATGCTTCCCATGCCGGCCATGCCTCCCATGCCTCCTCCAAACGTCGGCATGCCTCCTCCAAACATGCCTCCTCCAAACATGCCGGTAGTGGAAGTGTTCATGTTGGCTACCAACAATCTCTTTTTGGCCAACACTTCATCGCGAAGAAGGTTGATGTACTCCTTTTGCCTCTCATCCATATGGGAAGTATCCATCAAGAAAAGCTTCCTCTCCTCCTCCGCTAGGCGTGCATGCTCCTCGGTGGTTTGCCTCTTCTCCTCCAAAGCCAACTTCCTCTCCTCGTTGGCGGCAATCCTCTCCTCCAAAGCGGCTCTCCTAGCTTCAATAGCATCCATAGCCTCTTTCTCCAAGTTTCGTTGCATCTTTCTATCTTCATTTGCTTGCAACCTTGCATTTGCAATTCTTTCCATAGCCATGGCAATGTCATCATCTCCGGCCTTCTTTCCCTTCATTTCCTTGGCGGTCTTCCTACCATGCACATTCCTCCGCCCATTGTTGACGGAGTGAGGAGTGGAGCTTCTCTTCTTCCCTTCATCACTTGAATCATCATCATCGGTGATTGTTGCATCACCGGTAGCATTGGCCGCCATAGTTGCCGCATCCAACTTGCCGCGCGTCTTCCACTTCTCTTCATTCCCTAGCACGTCATAGCAATGATGCAAGGTGAATGGCTTGCCAAGAATCTTGTTGCCTTTCTTGTTCTTCTTTCCCACATCCCTAAACAATCCTTGAGCCATGGAGTTCTACACATATGCGGAAAAGAAAATAGATGAGCCATATGAAGTAGAACCGTATTCTTCTCATATGAGACATATGGTGAACATAGTAGAATGACTTACCCTATCATTCTCATTAGTGCCACTTGGATTGAGAACATCGATGTTGGCTTGCACGCCCGCCCATTTTTGGCAATCGGTGTTGATACCAGACCAACGGGACCAAAGTGAGCGCATGGTTCGCTCGATCCCACTTGTGTTGTGTGTGTTGAAGTACTCCGTCATCCTCATCCAATATGTTTCTCTTGTTTGATCGGTACCGGTTGTTGGATTCATTCCAATTGTCAACCACGTCTTGCAAAGCAACTTGTCCTCCGCTATGGTGTAGTTGGCGGACCGGCCGGGAGGGCGAGGTTCAATCAACCCTTCTCCTTCCTCATCTACATCCTCATATTCCTCCTCCCCATCGGCGGCTTCATCATGCAAGAACGAGGATCCAACATTCATTGTCTCCATGAATGTCGCATCATCCACTCTACATTGCAATGAAATTCATTACTATAAGGCTAGGTATGCATCTTATAAACTACAATTCGACAAAAAGTAGTGTTTTTTACCTCTCGGGCATTTCATCATCCACCATATGTGCGCCCGCGCGGTTGCCGGACGGAGGCGTCGGCTGGGTCGGCGGAGGAGGAGGAGGAGGAGGCGCCTGGTTCGGCGCCGGAGGAGGAGGCTGCCGGCGGGGGACGGGCGCCTTCGCTTTCTTCGGCGGCGCGACGGCGGCGGGACCGATGTGCGGCCGTTTGTTCGACGGCGCCTTCCCCCTCCTCGGCGCGGGCCGCGCGTTGCCGGCGCCCCGCGCGGCCATCTGCGCCGCGGCAGCGCTCGCGTGCGGTGCCCGCGCGGCGGGACGAAGAGCGCGCGCGCAGCGGCCGTTGGGTTGCCGCCGTCGGCGCGCCGCTAGGGTTTGGCGGTGGCGCGGCGGAAGTGGCGGTGGCGGAGGGTGGGACAGAGTAGGGAGGGGTCGGTAGGTTGCCGGAGGGGTCGTCCATCGTCGGGATCGCCGGCGGCGCGCGGAGACAACGGATTGGGCGCTCGGGGCAGCGACGCGGAAGAGGAAGTTTCAGCGCGGGGGATTTTTCACGCTTGGACGAGCGTTGCCGCGCGCTGTAGTCGACGCGCCAGATATGCCGCTCCGGTTTGTGCAAAACGCCGCGCGCTCTAAAATTTTTACAGCGCCGCGCCGTTTACCGCGCCTGCTGGAGCGCCTCATTCCCTCCCGCGCGCGCTATATCGGACGTTTTTATGCCGCGCGGCCTATATAGCGCGCCTGTTGGAGATGCTCTTAAGGAGGGGATGGCCAGTGGATCGAGACATTGGGCACTAAAAAGCAAGGCTGTTTTTTTGTCGCAGGTCCAATACTTTTGTCTATATCTGCAACAAGTATTTAGGACCGGAGGAATTAGTTTAAAAAGCAGCAGTACATAATAGTTTAATATTATAGGCTGTGACTAATTCGGAGTCAAATTCCTAGTCAGGTGATGTCATCAAATCTCAGCTGCAACTCACGATGCAACTCATGACTAGCACAAATCATGAAGCAGTCCAACGGTTCGGGAGCAGTTGCAATCCATGTTGCAACTCATAACTAGCACAAATCACAAAGCAATCCAGCAGCTCAGACATATTTCCTCAGCTGCAACTCATGCTAGCAGCACGGATCCCAGATGCAATCCTATGGTCTAGGAGTTCGACTAAGAATTAGCAAAACTGCAAATTATAATATAATAATTGTAGATAGTAAATAATAGAAATAATTATATGTTCTTTGCCAAATCACCTGTTTTTTGTCCACTCGCGAATAGCTTAAAATTATAATATAATTGTAGATAGTACATAATAGAATAATTAAATGTCCTGTGCCAAACCACCTGTTTTTTTTGTCCACTCGTGAATAGCTTTTACAATCGCCAAGCCTGTCCATTTCAAGCGTTGCGAGATTGGAAATAACATGTTCTTTGGTTCTGTTTGCAGAGATTCTGTGCCTGCAAATTTTGATTCCAACTTGGCTTTTCCCAGCTGAAACTTGAACTAATGCACAAGAACATTTGCCATATGCGTAACCTCAACTATAACATATCAATTACAGCCTGCTACATTTTTTTTGGATGTACAGCCTGCTACTGATGGGTGAGAAAATTGATCGGTTGAATGGATGCATGCATGGTTGTCACCCATAAAGGGTAAACCGTAGTTTAATGCTATTGATGCTTCCCTTAGAATGACTGATGTCTAAACGCGTAATTGTGCAACAACACACCAAGCTGCTGCATGCATTTGTGCTAACACCTACATTATCAGGAATAGCCGACGCTAGTGGGAGGGTACACTACTAGGAAACTGCATATCTGTGACGCACGTTTTTGACTTTCTGTAGCGCATATTCTGTGCGCCACAGAAGTCACGCCACTAAATTTTATTGGCGCACACTAGGTAGGCATGCACCACAGAAAACTTTCTGTGGCGCACCCAGCGGTGGTGCACCACAGAATTTTTTTTTGAACTTCAAAAAAAAATGGCGGCCAGATCTAGATCTAGATCTGGGGTCGTGATACGTCTCCGACGTATCGATAATTTCTTATGTTCTATGCCATATTATTGATGATACCTACATGTTTTATGCACACTTTATGTCATATTCGTGCATTTTCTGGAACTAACCTATTAACAAGATGCCGAAGTGCCAGTTCCTGTTTTCTGCTGTTTTTTGTTTCAGAAATCCTAGTAACGAAATATTCTCGGAATTGGACGAAACGAAGACCCAGGGGCCTATTTTTCCACGGAGCTTCCAGAAGACCGGAGAACATTCGAAGTGGGGCCACGAGGTGGCGACACCACAAGGCGGCGCGGCCCGGGGGGCCCGCGCCGCCCTATGGTGTGGCCCCTCGTCCGGCCCCGACTCTGCCCTTCCGCCTACTTAAAGCCTCCGTCGCGAAACCCCGATGCGAAAAAAACCACGATACGGAAAACCTTACCGAGACGCCGCCGCCGCCGATCCCATCTCGGGGGATTACGGAGATCTCCTCCGGCACCCTGCCGGAGAGGGGATTCATCTCCCGGAGGACTCTACACCGCCATGGTCGCCTCCGGAGTGATGAGTGAGTAGTTCACCCCTGGACTATGGGTCCATAGCAGTAGCTAGATGGTTGTCTTCTCCTCATTGTGCTTCATTGTTGGATCTTGTGAGCTGCCTAACATGATCAAGATCATCTATCTATAATTCTATATGTTGTGTTTGTCGGGATCCGATGGATAGAGAATACCATGTCATGTTAATTATCAAGTTATTACATATGTGTTGTTTATGATCTTGCATGCTCTCCGTTTCTAGTAGAGGCTCTGGCCAAGTTTTTACTTTTAACTCCAAGAGGGAGTATTTATGCTCGATAGTGGGTTCATGCCTGCATTGACACTGGGGGAGTGACAGAAACCCCTAAGGTTGTGTTGTTGCCACTAGGGATAAAACATTGGCGCTATGTCCGAGGATGTAGTTGTTGATTACATTACGCACCATACTTAATGCAATTGTCTCGTTGTTAGCAACTTAATACTGGAGGGGTTCGGATGATAACTCTGAAGGTGGACTTTTTAGGCATAGATGCGGTTGGATGGCGGTCTATGTACTTTGTCGTAATGCCCAATTAAATCTCACTATACTTATCATGTCATGTATGTGCATTGTTATGCCCTCTCTATTTGTCAATTGCCCGACTGTAATTTGTTCACCCAACATGCTTTTATCTTATGGGAGAGACACCTCTAGTGAACTGTGGACCCCGGTCCATTATTTAATACTGAAATACAAATCTGCTGCAATACTTGTTTTTACTATTTTCTCTGCAAACAATCATCTTCCACACAATACGGTTAATCCTTTGTTACAGCAAGCCGGTGAGATTGACAACCTCACTTGTTTCGTTGGGCAAAGTACTTTGGTTGTGTTGTGCGGGTTCCACGTTGGCGCCGGAATCTCCGGTGTTGCGCCGCACTACATCCCGCCGCCATCAACCTTCAACGTGCTTCTTGGCTCCTCCTGGTTCGATAAACCTTGGTTTCTTTACGAGGGAAAACTTGCTGCTGTGCGCATCATACCTTCCTCTTGGGGTTGCCCAACGAACGTGTGAAATAAACGCCATAAAGCTCTTTTTCTGGCGCCGTTGCCGGGGAGATCAAGACACGCTGCAAGGGGAGTCTCCACTTCTCAATCTCTTTACTTTGTTTTAGTCTTGCTTTATTTTATTTACTACTTTGTTTGCTGCATTATATCAAAACACAAAAAAATTAGTTGCTAGCTTTACTTTATTTACTGTCTTGTTTGCTGTATCAAAAACACAAAAAAATTAGTTTACTTGCATTTACTTTATCTAGTTTGCTTTATTTACTACTGCTAAAATGGTCAACCCTGAAAATACTAAGTTGTGTGACTTCACTAGCACAAATAATAATGATTTCTTATGCACACCTATTGCTCCACCTGCTACTACAGCGGAATTCTTTGAAATTAAACCTGCTTTACTAAATCTTGTTATGCGAGAGCAATTTTCTGCAGTGTTAGTTCCGATGATGCTGCTGCCCATCTCAATAATTTTGTTGAACTATGTGAAATGCAAAAATATAAAGATGTAGATGGTGACATTATAAAATTAAAATTGTTCCCTTTCTCATTAAGAGGAAGAGCTAAAGATTGGTTGCTATCTCTGCCTAAGAATAGTATTGATTCATGGACTAAATGCAAGGATGCTTTTATTGGTAGATATTATCCCCCTGCTAAAATTATATCTTTGAGGAGTAGCATAATGAATTTTAAACAATTGGATAATGAACATGTTGCTCAAGCTTGGGAAAGAATGAAATCTTTGGTTAAAAATTGCCCAACCCATGGATCGACTACTTGGATGATCATCCAAACCTTCTATGCAGGACTAAATTTTTCTTCGCGGAATTTATTGGATTCAGCCGCTGGAGGTACCTTTATGTCCATCACTCTTGGTCAAGCAACAAAGCTTCTTGATAATATGATGGTTAATTACTCTGAATGGCACACGGAAAGAGCTCCACAAGGTAAGAAGGTAAATTCTGTTGAAGAATCCTCTTCCTTGAATGATAAAGTTGATGCTATTATGTCTATGCTTGCGAATGATAGGACTAATGTTGATCCTAATAATGTTCCATTAGCTTCATTGGTTGCCCAAGAAGAACATGTTGATGTAAACTTCATTAAAAATAATAATTTCAACAACAATGCTTATCGGAACAATTCTAGTAATAACTATAGGCCATATCCTTATAATAATGGTAACGGTTATGCTAATTCTTATGGGAATTCTTACAACAATAATAGGAATACACCCCCTGGACTTGAAGCCATGCTTAAAGAATTTATTAGTACACAAACTGCTTTTAACAAATCTGTTGAGGAAAAGCTCAATAAAATTGATATTCTTGTTTCTAGAGTTGATAGTCTTGCCTCTGATGTTGATCTTTTGAAATCGAAAGTTATGCCTAATAGGGATATTGAAAATAAAATTGTTACTACAGAAAATGCCATCCAAGTTAGAATAAATGAGAATATAAGATTAATGGCTGAACTGCGTGCTAGGTGGGATAGAGAAGAAAATGAAAAACTAGCTAAAAAGGAAAATGTAGCTAAAGTTTGGACTATTACCACCACTAGCAATGTTAATGATTCATATGTTGCTGCACCTCCTAATATCAATGGTAAAATAATTGGTGTTGGCAATGCTTCTACTCCTAGTGCAAAGCGCGCAAAATTACCTGAAACTGCTAAAACTGCTGAAACTGCTTGTGATAAAACTGCTGAAATTTTTTCCAACCTTGGGGATGATAATCCCATTGCTTTAGATTGTAATGATTTAGATTTTGATGATTGCCACATCTCTGAAGTTATAAAGTTCTTGCAAAAACTTGCTAAGAGTCCCAATGCTAGTGCTATAAACTTGGCTTTCACAAAACATATTACCAATGCTCTCATAAAAGCTAGAGAAGAGAAACTAAAACTTGAAACTTCTATTCCTAGAAAGCTAGAGGATGGTTGGGAGCCCATCATTAAAATGAGAGTCAAAGACTTTGATTGTAATGCCTTATGTGATCTTGGTGCAAGTATTTCTGTTATGCCTAAAAAAGTCTATGATATGCTTGACTTGCCACCATTGAAAAATTGTTATTTGGATGTTAATCTCGCTGATAATGCTAAAAAGAAACCTTTGGGGAAAGTTGATAATATTCATATTATGGTTAACAATAACCTTGTCCCCGTTGATTTTGTTGTCTTGGATATTGAATGCAATGCATCTTGCCCCATTATATTGGGAAGACCTTTTCTCCGAACCGTTGGTGCTACTATTGATATGAAGGAAGGTAATATTAAATATCAATTTCCTCTCAAGAAAGGTATGGAACACTTCCCTAGAAAGAGAATGAAGTTACCTTATGATTCTATTATTAGAACAAATTATGATGTTGATGCTTCGTCTCTTGATGTTACTTGAGATACACTTTCTGCGCCTAGCTGAAAGGCGTTAAAGAAAAGCGCTTATGGGAGACAACCCATGTTTTTACTACAGAATTTTTGTTTTATATTTGTGTCTTGGAAGTTGTTTACTACTGTAGCAACCTCTCCTTATCTTAGTTTTGAGTTTTGTTGTGCCAAGTAAAGTCTTTGATAGAAAAGTAAGTACTAGATTTGGATTACTGCGCAGTTCCAGATTTCTTTGCTGTCACGAATCTGGGTCTATCTCCCTGTAGGTAGCTCAGAAAATTACGCCAATTTACGAGCAAGATCCTCAGATATGTACGCAACTTTCATTCAATTTGAGCATTTTCGTTTGAGCAAGTCTGGTGGCCTAATAAAATCCATCTTTACGGACTGTTCTGTTTTGACAGATTCTGTCTTTTATTTCGCATTGCCTCTTTTGCTATGTTGGATGAATTTCTTTGATCCACTAATGTCCAGTAGCTTTATGCAATGTCCAGAAGTGTTAAGAATGATTGTGTCACCTCTCAACATGTGAATTTTTATTATGCACTAACCCTCTAATGAGTTGTTTCGAGTTTGGTGTGGAGGAAGTTTTCAAGGATCAAGAGAGGAGTATGATGCAATATGATCAAGGAGAGTGAAAGCTCTAAGCTTGGGGATGCCCCGGTGGTTCACCCCTGCATATATTAAGAAGACTCAAGCGTCTAAGCTTGGGGATGCCCAAGGCATCCCCTTCTTCATCGACAACATTATCGGGTTCCTCCCCTGAAACTATATTTTTATTCCGTCACATCTTATGCACTTTGCTTGGAGCGTCGGTTTGTTTTTGTTTTTTGTTTTGTTTGAATAAAATGGATCCTAGCATTCACTTTATGGGAGAGAGACACGCTCCGCTGTAGCATATGGACAAATATGTCCTTAGGCTCTACTCATAGTATTCATGGCGAAGTTTCTTCTTCGTTAAATTGTTATATGGTTGGAATTGGAAAATGATACATGTAGTAAATTGCTATAATGTCTTGGATAATTTGATACTTGGCAATTGTTGTGCTCATGTTTAAGCTCTTGCATCATATACTTTGCACCCATTAATGAAGAAATACTTAGAGCTTCCTAATTTGGTTTGCATATTTGGTTTCTCTAGAGTCTAGATAACATCTAGTATTGAGTTTTGAACAACAAGGAAGACGGTATGGAGTCTTATAATGTTTACCGTATGTCTTTTATGTGAGTTTTGCTGTACCGTTCATCCTTGTGTTTGTTTCAAATAACCTTGCTATCCTAAACCTTGTATCGAGAGGGAATACTTCTCATGCATCCAAAATCCTTGAGCCAACCACTATGCCATTTGTGTCCACCATACCTACCTACTACATGGTATTTATCCGCCATTCCAAAGTAAATTGCTTGAGTGCTACCTTTAAAACTCCATCATTCACCTTTGCAATATATAGCTCATGAGACAAATAGCTTAAAAACTATTGTGGTATTGAATATGTACTTATGCACTTTATCTCTTATTAAGTTGCTTGTTGAGCGATAACCATGTTTCGGGGACGCCATCAACTATTCTTTGTTGGATATCATGTGAGTTGCTATGCATGTCCGTCTTGTCTGAAGTAAGAGAGATCTACCACCTTCATGGTTGGAGCATGCATATTGTTAGAGAAGAACTTTGGGCCGCTAACTAAAGCCATGATTCATGGTGGAAGTTTCAGTTTGGACATATATCCTCAATCTCATATGAGAATAATAATTGTTGCCACATGCTTATGCATTAAAGAGGAGTCCATTATCTGTTGTCCATGTTGTCCCGGTATGGATGTCTAAGTTGAGAATAATCAAAAGCGAGAAATCCAAAATGCGAGCTTTCTCCATAGACCTTTGTACAGGCGGCATGGAGGTACCCCATTGTGACACTTGGTCAAAACATGTGCATTGCAAAGATCCGGTAGTCCAAGTTAATTAGGACAAGGTGCGGGCACTATTAGTATACTATGCATGAGACTTGCAACTTGTAAGATATAACTTTCATAACTCATATGCTTTATTACTACCGTTGACAAAATTGTTTCATGTTTTCAAAATAAAAGCTCTAGCACAAATATAGCAATCGATGCTTTCCTCTTTGAAGGACCATTCTATTTACTTTTATGTTGAGTCAGTTCACCTATTTCTCTCCACCTCAAGAAGCAAACACTTGTGTGAACTGTGCATTGATTCCTACATACTTGCATATTGTACTTGTTATATTACTCTATGTTGACAATTATCCATGAGATATACATGTTACAAGTTGAAAGCAACCGCTGAAACTTAATCTTCCTTTGTGTTGCTTCAATACCTTTACTTTGATTTATTGCTTTATGAGTTAACTCTTATGCAAGACCTATTAATGCTTGTCTTGAAGTACTATTCATGAAAAGTCTTTGCTTTATGATTCACTTGTTTACTCATGTCATTACCATTGTTTTGATCGCTGCATTCACTACATATGTTTACAAATAGTATGATCAAGGTTATGATGGCATATCACTTCAGAAATTATCTTTGTTATCGTTTTACCTGCTCGGGACGAGCGGAACTAAGCTTGGGGATGCTTGATACGTCTCCGACGTATCGATAATTTCTTATGTTCTATGCCATATTATTGATGATACCTACATGTTTTATGCACACTTTATGTCATATTCGTGCATTTTCCGGAACTAACCTATTAACAAGATGCCGAAGTGCCAGTTCTCGTTTCTCGCTGTTTTTGGTTTCGAAATCCTAGTAACGAAATATTCTCGGAATTGGACGAAACGAAGACCCAGGGGCCTATTTTTCCACGGAGCTTCCGGAAGACCGGAGAACATTCGAAGTGGGGCCACGAGGTGGCGACACCACAAGGCGGCGCGGCCCGGGGGGCCCGCGCCGCCCTATGGTGTGGCCCCCTCGTAGGCCCCCGACTCTGCCCTTCCGCCTACTTAAAGCCTCCGTCGCGAAACCCCTGATGCGAAAAAACCACGATACGGAAAACCTTACTGAGACGCCGCCGCCGCCGATCCCATCTCGGGGGATTCTGGAGATCTCCTCCGGCACCCTGCCGGAGAGGGGATTCATCTCCCGGAGGACTCTACACCGTCATGGTCGCCTCCGGAGTGATGAGTGAGTAGTTCACCCCTGGACTATGGGTCCATAGCAGTAGCTAGATGGTTGTCTTCTCCTCATTGTGCTTCATTGTTGGATCTTGTGAGCTGCCCGACATGATCAAGATCATCTATCCGTAATTCTATATGTTGTGTTTGTCGGGATCCGATGGATAGAGAATACCATGTCATGTTAATTATCAAGTTATTACATATGTGTTGTTTATGATCTTGCATGCTCTCCGTTTCTAGTAGAGGCTCGGCCAAGTTTTTACTTTTAACTCCAAGAGGGAGTATTTATGCTCGATAGTGGGTTCATGCCCGCATTGACACCTGGGGAGTGACGAAACCCCTAAGGTTGTGTTGTCTTGTTGCCACTAGGGATAAAACATTGGCGCTATGTCCGAGGATGTAGTTGTTGATTACATTACGCACCATACTTAATGCAATTGTCTCGTTGTTAGCAACTTAATACTGGAGGGGGTTCGGATGATAACTCTGAAGGTGGACTTTTTAGGCATAGATGCGGTTGGATGGCGGTCTATGTACTTTGTCGTAATGCCCAATTAAATCTCACTATACTTATCATGTCATGTATGTGCATTGTTATGCCCTCTCTATTTGTCAATTGCCCGACTGTAATTTGTTCACCCAACATGCTTTTATCTTATGGGAGAGACACCTCTAGTGAACTGTGGACCCCGGTCCATTCTTTAATACTCGAAATACAAATCTGCTGCAATACTTTTTTTTACTATTTTCTCTGCAAACAATCATCTTCCACACAATACGGTTAATCCTTTGTTACAGCAAGCCGGTGAGATTGACAACCTCACTGTTTCGTTGGGGCAAAGTACTTTGGTTGTGTTGTGCAGGTTCCACGTTGGCGCCGGAATCTCCGGTGTTGCGCCGCACTACATCCCGCCGCCATCAACCTTCAACGTGCTTCTTGGCTCCTCCTGGTTCGATAAACCTTGGTTTCTTTCTGAGGGAAAACTTGCTGCTGTGCGCATCATACCTTCCTCTTGGGGTTGCCCAACGAACGTGTTAAATACACGCCATCAGGCCGCCAGAATTTCGCCGGATTTTTTTTTTTTGAAATTTGCCAGAGGTGGGTGGGTTGGGTGGAGGAGGAGGAGGAGGCCGAGGAGGCCGGCCGGAGGTTGTGGGTGGGTGGGTGGAGGAGGAGGAGGTCGCCGGAGGTGGGGGAGGAGGGGGTCACCGGAGGAGGAGGAGGAGGAGGAGGAGGAGGAGGAGGAGGTGCCGGAGGAGGAGGAGGAGGAGGAGGAGGAGGGAGGAGAAGGGTGTTGGAGATATGCCCAAGAGGCAATAATAAAAGTGGTTATTATATATCTTTATGTTTATGATAAATGTTTATATACCATGCTATAATTGTATTAACCGAAACATTGATACATGTGTGATATGTAAACAACAAAGAGTCCCTAGTAAGCCTCTTAACTAGCTTGTTGATTAATAGATGATTAGTTTCATAATCATGAACATTGGATGTTATTAATAACAAGGTTATATCATTATATGAATGATGTAATGGACACACCCAATTAAGCGTAGCATAAGATCACGTTATAAAGGTGGGATTAAGTATCCGGAAAGTATGAGTTGAGGCATATGGATCAACAGTGGGATTTGTCCATCCCGATGACGGATAGATATACTCTGGGCCCTCTCGGTGGAATGTCGTCTAATGTCTTGCAAGCATATGAATAAGTTCATAAGAGACCACATACCACGGTACGATTAAAGAGTACTTGTCAGGAGACGAGGTTGAACAAGGTACAGAGTGATACCGATGATCAAACCTCGGACAAGTAAAATATCGCGTGACAAAAGGAATTGGTATCGTATGTGAATGGTTCATTCGATCACTAAGTCATCGTTGAATGTGTGGGAGCCATTATGGATCTCCGGATCCCGCTATTGGTTATTGGTCGGAGAGAGTTCTCACCCATGTCCACATAGTTCACGAACCGTAGGGTGACACACTTAAGGTTTGATGTTGTAATAGTAGAACTTGAATATGGAATGGAGTTCGAAGTATTGTTCGAAGTCTCGGATGATATCCCGGACATCACGAGGAGTTCCGGAATGGTCCGAAGAATAAGATTCATATATAGGAAGTCATATTCCAAGTTTGGAAATGATCCGGTGCATTTATGGAAGGTTCTAGAAGGTTCTAGAAAAATCCGGAAGAAATCACAAAGGAAGGAGGAGTCCCGGAGGGACTCCACCTCCCCATGGCCGGCCAACCCTAGAGGGGGGAGTCCAAAGTGGACTCCACCAAGGGGGCCGGCCACCCCCTTCATGGAAGGGTGGGAATCCCACTTGGGTGGGAGTCCCACCTTGGGTAGGTTTCCCTACTACATGGAAGGTTCTTGTGTTGGGGTCTTATTCGAAGACTTGTAGTCCAACACTTGGGGTTCCACCTATATAATGAGGGGCATAGGGGAGGGGCCGGCCACCACAAGCCACCAAGTTGGCCGCACCCCTTGAGGCCGGCCACCCCCTCTCCCAAACCCTAGCCGCCCCCTCTCTCCTCCACCTCTCCCGCACGCTTAGCGAAGCTCCGCCGGAGTTCTCCATCGCCACCGCCACCACGCTGTCGTGCTGCCGGATTCAAGGAGGAGCTACTACTTCCGCTGCCCGTTGGAACGGGGAGAAGGACGTCGTCTTCATCAACACCGAACGTGTGACCGAGTACGGAGGTACTGCCCGATCGTGGCACCGTGATCAAGATCTTCTACGCGCTTTTGCAAGCGGCAAGTGATCGTCTACCGCAACAACAAGAGCCTCATCTTGTAGGCTTTGGAAATCTTCAAGGGTGAGTCTCGATCATCTCCTCGTTGCTCCCATCTTCTAGATTGCATCTTGTCTTGGTTTGCGTTCTCGCGGTACGAAATTTTTTGTTTTCTATGCAACGTATCCCAACAAAGGGAAAGTGGAGGTGGAGGAGAAGGTGAAGTGGAAGTGGAGGTGGAGGTGACGGAGAAGTGGAGAAGAGGAGGAGGAGAAAAGAGAGAGGGAGAAGAGGGCCGCTAGATTTCAAATTTCAGCCTAACAATTCTGTGGCGCATGTGTATTTGGTGCGCCACAGAGTTTTTTTCGAATTTTTAATTTTTTTTATTCAAAACCTAAAACCTGAAAATTCTCATACTTCCCTTTGGCAGTTTGAAAATATAAAAATTGTCTGACCGGGTAAACCCAGGTGAATTCGAATGGGAAATTTCGAGTAGATATATTTTCATATATTAAACGTTTTTTTTCGAGTTCGTATGCAACCAGAAATCCAGTTTTACCAATACATGACGGAATTTTGCGAAAAAAGTCAAAATTCATGTTTGTTAATTCTCATTAAAACTAGATGACATAATACATGGGCACCTCGAAGGATTTTATTATTTTAAATTTCTATCTATTTCTTTTGTATTTTACAAAGCTAAAAAAGGCGATCCATGGGTGTGTGAGTGTGTGTGTGTGTGGAGTGCATGGGGACACAAAAATATGTGCCACAGAAATGTTCATTTCTATGGCGCATATAGCAATATGCGCCACATAATTGTGTATTTCTGTGGCTCATGTGCTATATGCGCCACATAATTGTGTATTTCTGTGGCGCATATGGTTTGCATGCGCCACAGAATTCCAAAAAATTTGTGGAGCATATTTTTTTATGCGCCACAGAAATATTTTTGTGGAGCACGCATTTTTAAATGCGCCACAGAATCCATTTCTATCTATAAGGGTTTTTCTAGTAGTGGTATACCCGGCGGCGCTATGCCGTTTCATCTATAATAAGGTTTTCAATATGTGTAAAATTTTCTTTAGACTTCTCTTTTATTGTTGAATACTGAAGTATATGACATGTTATTTAGCATATTGTAGTGTGGAAGTCCTATAATTACTACCATCACCTGAGCTTTGATGCAGGTTTTTTTTTCCTTTCCAGCATATCTTCCCCTTCATGTACTGGCTATGTTGCCATTTGAGCAAAAAGTTAGCTTGATCTCAGTAAAAGTTAGTTTGCTCCAAATACAAGACACGTACTTCATACTAAAAGAATAAAAGATGCTAAATGATAGGATCTGCAGTCAGCCCTTAGAAGCGCACAAGAGTTAGAAATGAGCATTCCTGAAAACACTTCCTGCTCGGAATTCAACCGTAGTGTTTCTCACAACTTGCCGTTACCACTTCAGCTGGAATAGTAGTTGCTCATAATATGCTTCCTGTTTTGATGTGCAGGTTCCAACAGTTTGGCTGGAGAAGGGTTGGGGCGACACCGCAATGCCTGTACATGGTGTCGTCCACTTGGTTCTTCGGGCCCCTGATCTGGAGTAGTTCCTGAGAACTGAGTGCTAGCTCAGTGGCAAGGCTAGCGAGTGCGCAGCCGGCTCACCCGGGTTCGAATCCCCACCTAGCAGTAATTTCGTTGGGAGGGGCGGACTAAAAACCGGGTTATCATCCATAGTGTCCATCGAGTCGCATCCTACTTAACAGCGTATATCCAAGGCAGGGATCATTCCCCCGTTGGTCAATGTTTTTGGAGTAGTTCCTTGGTACTATACCAGTGATGGTCACATGGATGCTTTGGGCAATCCAATGTTTTCGGAGACCATACTGATACTGGAGCCAAGTAAGGCAGCTTAACATCTATTTTGTTTCTGTTAGCTCTAGTATTTCCAGGCTTTCTAGTTTTGATCTGCTATGCTATTGTTTACATGTTCTTTACATGTTGGAGAATGAGATGTTCATGAGAAGTAAGCAGCAAGGACTTGGCATAACTCCTAAGACCCTCATTGTATGTTTGAGAGAACAATGTTGGATGCTTGTCAGTGTGTTGTGAGCGACTAGCTAAATATGACCACCCAAGTTTCATTTATGCAGGTAACCAGGCTGTTGCCTGATGCTGTTGGAACTAACTAGATGCACGCAGCGTCTTGAGTAGGTTATTGGAACTGAGCATTCCGTGTTGCGTTCAGAAATGAGAATGGGATCCTCCGTAAGTGGATATCGCCTTTTGATGTCTGGCCATTCTTGGAGACATACACCAAGGTAAGTGCTTAGAGCGTCGTACAGAGCTTAACATAGAATGCAGACAAAGTCGGTAGAGATGCAGAACAAGCCTGATCTCATTATTTTCAATTGTCCTCGCGTACTGGTTGGGAGCTACCCTGCAAGTGTGTTTTACCCGCACCTGTCTCACTAAACACTTTTCCCCCTCTCACACGTGCAGGGTACAGCCCAAGTTCATTGAAATCATCAGCGCCACCACAGTGAAGGCGTGGAAAATGCTGAAGAGGAGCCAACTCCTTTTCTCCTGTACTATGTAGGCTGGTAATTTCATGGAGGAGCCAACAAGCTACTGCTCTAATTACTTGTTAAGGATTTGCAAAATTTTGCTTGAAGAGAAATGAAAGAACACGACTATTTGTGGACATGTAGGGGAAAGATATATATGATACATATGAAGAATATAGAATTTCCTAAGGATGGCAATCAAATACATTATGCATATTAGTGGTGGAAACAAAAACGTAAGTGAAACTACCTCTATGTTCTGCTATTGGTTTATGAAACTCTGAATTAAGAAAAGCTCTATGTTCATTTGTACATTGCATATGTTAAGAAACAAATTTACAGAAGAGTGTCACACAGTAGTTGCAACTTAGGAATCACGACCTTTCTTTGATTTTAACCTACATTCCCTAAAGCATGTCATCTTGCTGATACTGGCACGGGGGAGAGAGGGGATGAAGCGTCAAATATCTCATCTCTGCTAGTTGTCTCAAAGCTTGCGGTGCTTTCTGTATCCATGGCACCTTCCAACACCTTCACGACCTGTGACATTGCTGGTCGTTTGCTGACCTCACGCTGCAAGCACCAGACTGCAAGCTTGATTACTTCAATCATTTCTGCTCCATGCAATTGGACATCTTCATTATGATTTTCCACTATATCCAGGACTTGCCCAACCTTCATTTTCTCTTGCAGTAGGTTAATCAGATTGGTGCCTCCTTCAGGCTGGTTACTGTCCAGGATTTTCCTTCGGCTTACAATTTCCAGCAGCACAACGCCAAAGCTGTATATGTCAGCCTTCTCAGTAATTGTTGATGTCAACCACTCTGGTGCCAAGTAGCCTCTTGTTCCTCTTACTTTGGTCATCACATGGCTTTGATCTCTATCGATAAGCTTTGCTAAGCCAAAATCAGAGATCTTTGCATTAAATTTTTCATCAAGGAGGATATTTCCAGGCTTTATATCAAGGTGAACAATCTTCTGTCGACATTCTTCATGAAGATAGGCCAATCCCTTTGCAACGTCAAGGATAATTTTGTATCGAGATGCCCAACTGAGGGAATCACTTTGGTTTTTCTTGAAGATCCATTTGTCCAGAGACCCATTGCTCATATGCTCGTAAACAAGGAGCCTGTGTAATTTATCAGAGCAATAACCTATCAATCTAACAAGATTGATATGATGAATGCTGCCAATTGTGATGACTTCGGCCATGAACTCTTCCTTCCCATTCCCAAGGTCACGCAGGCATTTGACAGCAATTTTGACGTTTCCAAGTTTTCCTTCATACACTGGTCCAAATCCTCCTTGCCCAAGCTTTTTGCTGAAGTTATTGGTTGCTTTCTTCAGCTGTTTATAGGTGAACCGTGTTGGCATCCCAGGGATTCCTTTAAATGGATCGTCTTCTTGCATCCGCTTTGATATTGCCCTCTTAATGACGAGAATCAGCAGGGCGATAATTGCTACTAGAACAGGAACACCAACATGGTAAGCAGTTAAATGCAAGTCGTTACTCGGTGCTGGTGGAGGTAGCATCTGCACTTTGATATATGCAGACAAGTTATATCCAATAGTTCCAGGCTTGTAACTAATAAGTGAAAAAATCTTTGGCATCAGATAGCAAGAACCATATGAATCATTTTGATACCGGAAAAATACTGCTTTGCATGTACAGGCCTTCAAGCATGCCTCCTTGCAACTTTCTTCATGAGTAGCCCAGCTATTTCCAAAATTGAAGTATGTGACGCCCGTGAGAGGCAGAAGCTGTTGATGCTGTATAAAGTCACAAGAGAGAGGAATGGCTAGTGAACAGCCCATATCAGGGTGCCGAACATCCAGCTGACGAAAAGGTGCATCTCCTGAATTTCCAGTTGGGCAACTACACTGTCCTTGTGAACAAATTCCATACTCTCCACATACTGTAGGATATGCACATCCATCAGGGTAAACATCCAGAACATCAGCCAGAGACTCCCATGAGATGCCACCCCAACCATAAACCCTTAGATGCCCATCATCCTCGAGGCTTATGAGCTGTGCTGAAGATGGCCACGGCAATGGTATATCGAACAACTTGATGTCCGTGTTGTTTAAGCCGCCAAATGCTGAGAGGCTACCTTTCAAGAAGGAAATATAAGCTGTGCCATTCTTCACTTCACCAGAGGATATGTTCATCTTTGATTGAACCATTGCATCAGTAGCATTGAACCTTTTCTGATAGTAGAACTCTGGAGGATCTCCATTGACGAAAGAATACAGGCCATGATCAAGCACGGTGAGGTAGAACTGACCTTGAGTCCAATTTGTGGAAACTGAAGTAAGCCTCTGCCCTTGCCTCAGCGACTGCCCAATAAGGAGCGTGTCGGTAGGGTGCTCGAACGATTCCCACACCGTCTTCCCCACCGCATCGAAGAGAATCAGGTTGCCAGTCTGAGCAAGATTCATACCGACGACGGGGCTGCCTGATGTGTTTGTGGACCAGACCGGTGAGCCATCAAAGTCTCGGAGTACAAGATTGCCGTCCCTGGTGATCTGGACTGATGCATTCTCCCTCACCGGATGGTACCTGTTGGCTGCCCACACGACCCTTGGTGGTGCTGAGGCATTGATGGCTGCGGCGCTGGTATCACCAATGGATACAGAGAAGACGGCGAAGAGGAAAGTCTCGCAGGGAGCGGTGCAAATGAAGCCGCAGGCAAAGGATGGACCATACCCAACCGGGTTTTGCCTGAAAAGAATGGCTCTGATCATCGAACCGGAGGCGTAGGTCGCGTTGTAGGGGACAGTGGCATTGTTGTTGGTCCAGAGAGAAGGAAGGTTGGCAATGGGGCTGGGGTAATCAATGGACCAAGCTTGGGAGAAGGGAATGGATAGGGTGAAGAGGAGGAGGAACATGCTTCCTGCCCAACGCATGGCCAGGTTGTGAGTTCTTGGATGGAACATGGAGGTATTTGCAGATTGTGTGATCTTTTGGTCTGTACAATGGAAGTTGTAGAGATGATATCAGAGAGGGGGCGAGATGTCTAAGGAGAATAAATGTTGCCCGTGTATCAGGTTAAAGAATTGGCATATGGATGAGTGGAGACTTAGTGGTGTTCAACTCCTTCTGATGCTTTGCCAGCATTTGACAACGTTGTTCTTGCTTTCTTGGCAATGCACCAATGCAATGTACCAATGCCATCAGACGCAACACCCTCGTCAACCATCCAAATTAGTAAAAAGCCTGGAATCAGCCATGACCATGTGATTTATTGAAAGCAAGCCGGCATTTGAGTTGAGTCTTATTGTGCAAGGTCTATCATTTAGTACGGCCGACACTGTGGGGTTCAAGGATCAGCTGAGCTTCGGATTGGAGAGATATACTTGTTCTGGTTATCGGAATTCAGTCGTGCCGGGCA
The DNA here is from genome assembly GCF_022539505.1 of Lolium rigidum. Taxonomy (NCBI): domain Eukaryota; kingdom Viridiplantae; phylum Streptophyta; class Magnoliopsida; order Poales; family Poaceae; genus Lolium; species Lolium rigidum. The sequence goes on along the minus strand of NC_061509.1, from coordinate 95,539,285 downwards.
CTATTTTTGGATGAACTAAAAAAAAGTCATGTACAGCACTCATGAAGGGTTCAACTTCCTCACCGGCATATGCATTTGTTTGGGACCATGCTAGTTCATCCTGGCATCCTACCGTGCGATCTTCTATGCCAACCTAGTACCTATCTATATTTATTTGCAAAAAAAAGTACATATCTATATTTCAACAACGTAGCAGGTCAGCGACAACCTACCACAAGCAACATTATTTGGTCCTTGCTCCCCTATTTTTCTGATATTAACCTGCAATGCTTCGAAAGAAAATAATACAGACAAACTTGATGAAATGTTTTAAATGCTTCTGGATGGAAAAGAAAGTCTCTCCATCCAACTACTCATATTGTTAGTTTAATGGGCTGATTTGGTATAAAAGTATATCTTGTTATATTATTGGTTCCCATGAATATGCAAGCATTTATATAAGAGATCTTTGTTTCCGTGTGTGCCTGCGTATTTTGTGACATCAGACTCAGAGAAGCTGCTGCGTCAAGAACGACGAGGGCAAATATCGCGCCAGTCATTCAGATCTTTCGGTACAAAATTCAGAAGTAAACATGCACGAGAGCCCATACGAACGGAACTCCGCCGATGACACAATTTTATTTATGGATCATGACTTGGAGAAAGCAAGAAAATTGAAGTTAATTCTTCTAGCATTCGAGCAGTTGTCAAGTCTTAAGATTAATTTTCGTAAAAGTGAATTATTTTGTTTCGGTGAAGTCAAAGACGATGCCAACCTATATGCCGAGTTATTCGGATGTGGGCTTGGGTGTTTTCCAACTAGCTATCTTGATATTCCGATTCATTATCGGAGACTGACGTTGGCTGAATGAAAAATTATTGAGGAAAGACTTCAGAATTCTTAGTAGCTGGAAAGGAAAATTATTATCCCTCAGGGAAAGATTAGTTTTCATAATTTTAGTACGAATATGGTGATGTATATGATATCTTTCTTCCAGTTACCCAAAAGAGTCTTGCATAGGTTGGATTATTTCCGATCAAGATTTTATTAACAAGGGGATAATGAGAAAAAAAAATCGGTTGATGAAATGGAGTGTTGTTTACTGTCTAAAAGATCACGATGAACTTGGTGTTCATGATCTTGAAGTTAAAAATAAGCCTTGCTATGCATTGTTAACTGAGGATGGAGTATGGCAGTAACTATTGCGGAAAAAGTATGTGTGCTCAAAACCAATATCTTAGGTTCTTTGAAAACTTGGAGATTCACGCTTTTGGGCTGACATTATGGCAACTAAGAAGTATTTTTTACCATTTGGTTCTTTCTCCATTAGGGATGGGTCTGAAATAAGGTTTGGGGAGGATAGATGGTTGGGTAAAACTACTCTTCGAGAACAATATCCAGCTTTAGAATATTGTTCGACATAAGGGAGATATTACAGAAGGTGATGGAAACTTCTCCACCGTCTATGTCATTCATGCGCGATCTTATTGGCACCCGACTGGCTACTTAGAATGAATTGCTACAGAGGTTAGTTTCAATCTAGTTGGTTCAGGGAGCCGATGAATTCCGTTGGAACCTTACCAAGAATGGTATATTCTCGGTAAGCTTCATGTACAAAGCTTTAATTATACCTAGTTAACTGGTTGTTAATAATAAATCTATTTGGAAGATGAAAATATCTCTGAAAACAAAAATATTTGCATGGTATCTTCGTCGGGGTGTGATTCTAACTAAATATAACCTTGCAAAACGCAACTGGCAGGATTGTACGAAATGTGTTTTTTGTCATGAAGAAGAGATAATAAAACAACTTTTCTTCAACTGTCGGGTTGCTAGGTCTATATGGTCAATCATTCAGATAGGTTCTACCTTATACCCACTAGCATTACAATTATTTTTGTCAGTTGGCTAAATGGGATAGAGTCTAGGTATAAAACGCTTCGTATGGTCGCTTTGGCTATGTAGAAATGACAAGGTTTTTAATGATAAAAAATCTTCATCTTGCAAGTTGTTTACCACTCTACGGCTTTGCTCCGTTCATGGTCGTCACTTTAACAATTGGTGGATTGCGACCTCTCTATAGAGGTGTCTACACGGTTGGAGCATACGACCAAGGAGTTTATTTCCCAACATAAGTGGCTGCATAATAGACGTCTTGCGGCCAATGAAGCTTAGCCGTGTTCGCTCTTTTCATTTTCTTCTATGGATATTTTTGTTCGTTTATTTTGGATACTTGAATGGCTGTGTGTGTGTATCCTGCGGAGGCTCGGTGTAATGCTTAATTTTTTTGAGTAATAAAGCATCCTTTATCGAAAAAAAAAGGTGTGGAACGTATGCTAGCAAGTTATCTAGGGGGTCAAGCAACTTTCATTTTGTAAACTCTTTTGCCTTTTCAATAAAAGTGAAAAAAAAATACACAGCCACTGTTCAGCTTCAAAAAAAGTTATCTCGGCGGTCAGGTAACGAAGCAGTTTGACTTTCTTTCCTTTGAACTAGTAAAAAATAAATAAATAAGCTGAGTCGTGGCAATGGAATGACCTCATCACAGCCTTCCGCTTCTGGAGTTCCTATTCTTCCTCATTCCTATTCTTATAAGTGACCGTGTTGTGATTCACATGGTTAGGTTCGGGGTCCTGATGAAATCCTTCAGCTCCGACCGTCTTGTAACCCTTTCTGCATAATAAAGCTCATTTTTACCCATAAAAAAAGGTTGCCTGAAGTTTTAAAAAAAGCAGTTTGACTTTCTTTCCTTTCGTTTCTGGCTTTCTGCAGTTCTGATTGCTTCCGGATTGCAATGTCTAATGGTTTCTTTGTTGTAAAAGAAAACAATACCTCCATTATCCCAGGAGCTATTCAGATCTCCAGTACAAAATTCAGGAGTAAACATACACGAGCCCATACGAACGAAACTCCTGTACTTAGGTGTGAAACGCATGCTAGCAAGTTATCTCGGGGGTCAAGTAATTAAGCAGTTTGACTTTCTTTCCTTTGTACTAGTAAAAAATAAATAAATAAACTGAATCGTGGCAATGGTATGACCTCATCACAGCCTTTCGCTTCTGCAGTTGAGATTGCTTCCGAATTGCAATGTCTAATGGTTTCTTTGCTGTAAAAGAAAACAATACCTCCATTATCCCAGGAGCCTTCTGCCATACGAAAGGGTCTCAGTTTTGGTCTCTCAATCTCAGTCCCTGTCCAGGATGATGCTTTCAGATTACCGCGCGCCATCGGCAGGTGACATTGGGCCCCACATGTCAGCCACCTGAACTACGACAACCACGAAATCAGCGCTACGAATAATCCTCTTCTACCGCACGAAAAATGCCCTGTGTATTTGGTCACTCAACTTCATGTTGCTCTCCAGGATGATGCTGTCGAACTCCAAGCGCCGTCGGCAGGTGCCATTAGACTCCATCCACATGTCAGCGAACACAACTAGAAGAACCACACAATCGGCGCCATGAATAATCCTGATACGTATCTCCAGTTCCACGACGAAGATGCTCCAGTCCAGCACATCGCCCTCATGGAATAGAAGAAGTTTCAGAACCAGTTCTCCTTGTCCCTCCCAAGTCAAACGCAGGGTCCAGCTCAAAAACGACACCCCCAGGGCGACATGTATGAAACAACTTGGGGACTTGCAACCGGTTTATCTCGTGAACGCGGCGAAAAGACGAACGGCGAGGTCTTCCTCGAGCACAAAGCTGCTGAGGATTTTACACGTTTTGCGTTTTCAATATGACCCTGGGCCGAAAAAGTTGCTGCAAAAACAGATTATCGTGGAGCACGTTTTACACCAGCAGGCGTTGCTGTGTTACCTTTCTGCAGATAATGATCAAGCGAACCGCAGCAACCTTTTCAGATAGGGATTTGCGTCCCATATGTGAACTCGTTCAGCCAAATTTCCCGCCTAATCAGAGCATCAGGTGCTGCAAAAAGGCCATACTATAAAACCTGGGTTATCTTGCAAATATGTGACGGTGGAAATACTTTCGAAGATGACTCTTTGGGTCTGTCCAACTTACCAGGCTGCCCCTCCAACTAGGTCTTCATCTTCAACCATGGTGGTTGCAACTTGGAAACAGACAAGTGGATCTCCATAATTCAGACGAAAAACAGGCGATTTCGATCACCAGGGAACACAGTATTCCACACGGTTTGCCATGAAGGACCCCCAAAGATGGTGACTGGGAACCAAGAACATAAAGCAATGCAACTGTTGTTAGCAGGTCCCCTTGAAGATCCTGTTATCCTTCCAGATCAGCGCCTTCATTACATTACATGAGCATGATATATGGAGAAGGGTCACTTCCAATAATAGGCTCATGACAGCGAACAAAGATGCCTCATCTCCAAAAGCTCCTTTTGGGAACAAATAAAGTTGGCACCCAGATTTCTTCTACAAAGCTACCTGATATTCAATCTGTTTTTCTGTTACAACTTTCTATTACAATGGTACAATCCCACCAATGAAATGATTTGTCATTCCCTTCCATTGTTGCCTCAACACAAGCTACAAATTATTATCCCAGTAGTTTACAACAAGTAGCATAGTGTTTTTTTTTCCTTAAATTGAACAAAAATGGAACAATGTCCAAGCTTGCAAACAAAACATCAAGCTGGAGCTCTACATGTACATCTAGTAGACTAGTACTATATGTATGTGCACCAGTTATCCACATTTCCCCCCACACACAGCCAGACACAGGCAACATGTGATGTATCGCAAGTATTAATTCCTTTGGATTAAATTTCGTATACCTTTTCATCCTGAGCATGAAATGAAAGAATCTTTGGACAAAACTCGCCAGCCAGCCAGATGTAAGATTATGCCGGGATGCCAGATTCACCTACGGCACGGGCACTGATATTGAAACAGGGTTTGACAGCTCTCCGCTGCCAAAGCTCGCGGCGCGCCTCAGCGAGCTGTTCCCTACCAACGAATGATCGACCACTCTTAAGTTAGTCCCTAGGGACATTGCTGACGGCATTTGGCTCCTCTGGCACATCTTGACGATCAAGCTCGCTTTCTTCTTGGCGCGCTTCGTTCCGGTCAGCGTGATGTTCTGTATTACCGTGTTCAGCCCTGGGAGCTTTGCTACTCTCCGCACCAAGGTTGTGCCTCCACGGCGACAGATCTCGTATAGAGCTGACACAGCGTTCTCCTTGCCCTTTGGAGTTCCCCGCCTCATTAATCCGACGAGGCTGGTGATCACGGTTTCGGAGCTCCCAACAAGATGCACGACGGAAGGTTGCTTCATCAGCAGAGCCAGAGCACCGGCGGCTTCCTCCGACACGGTGTCGTTCCTCAGGGCTTCGATCAAGGCTACAACCGCGCTCGACTCAAGCATCCGGCTTGAGCTCTCTGGATGCGTCGAGAGGTTGAATAGCGCCATCACCGCATCTTTCCTCCCCCTCGGCGTCCCCTTTTTCAGCATAGAAGCCAGCTTCTCCAGAGCCCCTGGCTCGTTGGTGATCATCTTCTTGTAATCATGGACAACAGAGAGGCTAAACAGAGTTGCTGCTGCATTCTCCTTGGCCTCCGTAGTCCACCCATTCTGCAACACGTTGACGATAAGCCGCAAGCAACCCTCCTGCTCCATGATCCGTGTCTTGTTCGGCTCGTAGATGGACAGGTTGAGCAGCGCGGTCACCGCGTTCTCCTGCGCCATCTGATCCGTCGACGGGAGAAGCCTGCATAGCAACGGGATCGCGCCGAGCTCGGCGATGAATGCCCGGTTCTGCTTCCCGGCCTTGGCCAGCAGCCTGATCTCCTTGGCGGCGACGGCCTTTGCGCTGTCGGAACTCTCCACCAGCATCCTGACCAGAATCCTGGCGGTGGCCTTGTTGGCCTCGACGGCCGCCTTGCTGCTGCAGGCGGTGGCGACGCATTCGGCCATCCCCTCGTTGCTCTCCGGCGAGTCGTACTGGAAGCAGTAGACTCCGCACCACTGCGAGATCAAGCTGCGGAGCGCGCGGTTGGGCACCAGGCGGTTGTCCGCCAGCACCTGGCCCGAGTTGGGGCAGGTGGAGTGGCCCTCCCCGATCCACTGGATGATGGAGGGGCGGTCGTAGGTCTGGCCGGTGGAGACCACCACGGGGTCGCGCATGAGGTCGAGGGAGATCGGGCAGGAGAACTCCTTGGGCACCGAGAAGGAGGTGTCGTCGCAGCCGCTGCCGCCCCAGGACGGGAGGCGCTGCACGTTGCCGGCCGACGGCCAGTAGCGGGCGGCCCTGGCGTTGGCGGGGTCGAAGAGGGAGAAGAGGCTGTAGCGGAGCAGGGCGAGGACGCCGCCGACGAGGAGCAGGTCGGTGTCCTCCTCCTGGCTGAGGATTTGCTCGTCGAGGTACTCGATCTCGGCCTGGCAGGAGGCGGCGTCGGAGATTCCGATGCTGGAGAGGAGGGATTTGAGCAGGGTGGGGTCGGGCGGGTGGCCGAGCTCGAAGTGGTGCAGCGCGGCGAGTAGGCGGTCGCGGAGTGCGGCCTCGTCCGGGTCGTGGTACTGCGCCGGCGCGCGCCGGCGGCAGTGGGCGCGGAGGAGGTTCAGATGGCCCGTGGCGTCGGGGGAGAGGCGGAGGGAGGCCGCGGGGAGCACGTCGAGCACGACGGCCAGCTCGGCGTCGAGGTCCCGGAAGGAGGCGGCGAGGTGCGGGCCCCGGAGCAGCGCCCAGGCGCGGCCGGCGGAGGCGACGTAGGAGACGAGCAGCTCGGCGCGGAAGAGCACGACGTAGAGCTCGCGGAAGCAGAGGTCGGCCGCGTCGGAGAAGCGCGGCGGCGGCGCCGCGCCGGTGTCGTGGTGGAGGAGCAGCGAGGAGAGGAGCGCGTCGAGGAGCGCCAGGCGGCGGGAGAGGGCGGCGAGGTTCCGCGGCTGCGAGGGTGGGCGCGGCGCGTCGAGCAGGCCCGCGGCGAGGGAGGAGAGCGCGCTGAGCAGCGGCGCGCCCGAGAGGCCGCTGGGCGCGAAGAAGGCGCCGGCGAGCGGGAGGCGCCTCCGGCGCGGCGTGGGGCGGCGCAGCAGGAACTCGACCGGCGACGAGGCCGACGCCGGCGCGTCCATGGCCTCCCAGCAAGCGAGGACCACCTCTCCTCCACCCTTCCGAGAGAGAGAAAGGGAAAAAATAGAGTAATCCTTCCGGCTTTTGTTGGATCCTTGCGTTTGACGAGCTGATTAGGTGGGCGGTAGAGGTTAGGTGGAGAGCCGCGACTGCTCGAGGAACGGCGGAAATGGTCAGTCAGGCGCGAGCGCACCTGCCCCCTCCGTCGCGTTGCGCAGCCCAGGCGAGCGGTGGAGCGGTGGCGGGGAAGTCGGAGAAGAAGAAGGCGAGCCGGAGGAGGAGGACGGCCGAGCACGGTTTGGGCTTTCTAGGGCGCTGACATGTCAACCTTCTTCGCCTCGGCTTTCATCGGGATCTACGGTTTTCTTTTTTCTTTGTTCGGCTATGGCGCCGCGCGGTCATTGTGGGCGTGACGCTACGCGCACAGCTGTCGCGACCCGCCGGTTTCGTTGACAGGTGGGACCGCGCGCGCGTGGGCGTTTGGAATAAACGAGTGGTGCGCTTGCGTTTCGGGATGCCGTCGGTTCATTTTTGCCAGGGTATCTATTAACTTCGATCTCTTTGCACCACAGAAAACACGAGGATAATAAAGTGCCTGCGTTTCAATTCATCCACACCAAACTTGGCCAATCAATTTGTCAATTTATCCGCAAAGAAAAATCAATTCATCCAGACCAAACTTCGGGCTATAAGACTGCTCATAGTGGGAGTAACTTAGGTAGTAACATCACACATTTCAAGATGTTTTGGTGACATGGCATATCAATAAATGAAGAAAGAGAGGAAGGTGGTAACTAGCTATGTTACCATAACATCACACACCCCAAGGTAAAATGAGTCTACAAACTAATAAATAAGACTTTGTATGATACCATCTCTAAGTTACTTTGCACTATGAAAGTAGTAACATGGACTAGTAACTTATGCATGACACCACCTTATGTTACTTCCCACTATGAGCAGCCTAAGAAAGATTTTTCATTGGAAAGTGTCACCCAACACCTCTCATCTTTTTAATTTGCCCACATCAAATAAGGTAAGTACATATAGATTAAGTATGTGCTAAATATTATTGATCTTGATTCTCATGTGATGAAAGAGAAACATATTTTTCCTACTTAATTTAAAGTGCATTGAAAAGAGGAAACTACACATCTTTTGGATAAATTTTGGACCTAAATGAGCGCTTATTCGAAGACGGAGTTTCTATTGCAAAAGTCTTATAGTTTTGATTTAAAAAAAACTAAACCACGGCACTTGTTATGGATTGGAGAGTACTCCCTCTATCCCAAAATAGGATGCTTAGTTAGGGCACCAACAATGCAGGCACTTAGAACGGGTGCCAGGGTCTAATTCCTGTCCGTTACGTCTAATTCCCGTAGGAGTCCGGGATTTTCCTTCGCATCGGCTCCTACTTTTGCGTCGAGCGCTAAACTAATTTACTTTCCCACGCGTGAACTTAAGAGACGCCGGCCGCTAGAGTCAGCGCTACTTTTTCAACTCAAATCACTGGGTGAGAGAATCTTGGGCAACTAAATTGCTAGTGTATTGCGTTGTTGTTATCACCAGGATTTGACCAGGTCAGAGGTGGGCCGCGATCAAGATGGACATAAAGAAATATATATAGAAGGAATACGTGAATCGGCCTTTTATACCAAGTTGGGCTTAATTGCCCGTGTATCTGTAATATATTAGATCGTATTTTAGTTAAGAGATAGAATCTTGGTCGTGCACGGTTTAGTGCACGCCTTCATTAGAAAGTCCACCGGACTATAAATATGTACCTAGGGTTTATGGAATAAACAACAACTCACGTTCAACCCCAAAAACAAACCAATCTCGGCGCATCGCCAACTCCTTCGTCTCGAGGGTTTCTATCAGGTAGCGACATGCTGCCTAGATCGCATCTTGCGATCTAGGCAGCACAAGCCCCACGTTGTTCATGCGTTGCTCGTATCGAAGCGCTTTTGATGGCGAGCAACGTAGTTATCATTAGATGTGTTAGGGTTAGCATTGTTCTTCGTTTAAGCATGCTTACGTAGTGCAATCCTCGCATATCTAGCCGTCCTCACGCCTATCTCAGGTGTGGGGGCGGCACCCCGCTTGATCTTTATTTAGTAGATCTGATCCGTTACGATTGCTCCTTGTTCTACAAGGATTAGTTTAATATCTGCAATAGTTTGGCCTTACAAAGGGGGGAGGATCCCGTGGCACGTAGGGTGGCGTTCGCAAGTCCTAAACGGGATGTTCCTAGGATCAACTTCATGTTGGTTTTTTGGCCTTGTTTAGGATCGGCTTACGAGCACCGTACGTGGCCATCCGGCCCAACCCGGAGTAGGATGATCCGATTATGTGGTGAAAACCCTAAATCGTCGTAGATCTCATTAGCTTCATCTTGATCAAGCAGGACCACCAAGTATTCGTACACCCCGTACGGATCATGGGTGGATCGGCTCTTTGAGCCGATTCACGGGATAACCCGAGAGCCGATCGAGGCTCGTATTTAACGTTTACATGTATGCCCTGCAGGAAACTAAGCGAGGCAATCTCATCACCTTCCCGACCGGGTATAGGTCAGGTGGCACGCCCTTGCACTTCGCAACGCCGCGTGTGACCGGAAGAGCATTGCGGGCCGTCGCTCGGAGGGGTCTCGGCCAGCCGCAGCTCTAGGCTCCCCCGGCTCTACGGTGTTGACAAGGCCGCTGCCCGCCGGTGGGTTTTGGCGATCAACACATTCTGGCACGCCCGGTGGGACAATCGTCTACATCAACCACATCGCCATCTACATCCGAGATGGCGGACGGCACGCCGCTCACCTACGAGGAACCGCTCGACGACCTCAAGAAGCAATACAACGAGATCAAGGCTACCCTCGAAGCCGACCTCATCGGCTCTTTTCGGAGAACCCGTTCGGTGGCATCGGATGGAAGGGGTTCTCACCGAAGGTGCACTCGATGGGATAGACCTTTCTTCCCCGTCGGAGGAACGCACCGGGGTGCCGCGGCGAGAGATCAACTACCCGGTGGCTCACTCGCTACACCGCCACTCCGAGAACTTGGTCAACGTGCTCGGAGCGTGTCGCTCGCGCGTGATCCAGGAGATCATGAGCCACCGGTACTCGCCGTCGGGACCAGCTCTCGGGACGCATCAAGGAGAATTGCCATTCCGGTCCCGTCCACCGCTGCCATTTGCGTTGGCGGCACCTCGCCGAAGTGCCGACTACACCGGCATTCCTCGTTTACGGAACTGGTGGCGACCCCGGTGACTACCAGTTCTTAATGGAGGCGCCTAAGGAGATCCCTCATGGGTATGCGTGCATGTATGTGCCGGATTGTGGTGACTGGGCACCCACAAACCAGGCCACAACATCGGGGACTCCGGCGAAGACAGGAGGAACGTCGGCGACAGAGCAGACGTGGCCAGCTAAATACGCCACACCGACGAAACTCCCGAGCCCAGCTCCTGCAGCTGGTTCAGAGCTGGAAAAGCAAACGTGGCAGGCCAAGTACGCCACCCCGGCGAATCTTCGGAGTGCAACTCCTACGGCCAGGCACGGCGGATCGGATCGAGTACCATACCGAGAGACCGGTTCGGCATGATGCCGAAAAGAAGGGCGATCGGCTATTCCAAGCCGTACCACGACGATTACGAGATGATCCCGCCGCCACCAAAATATCGGCTCCACGACTTCTCCAAATTCGGTGGATCGGATGGCTCCGGCTCCATCGAGCACGTCGGCCGATATTTGGCTCAACTAGGACCGGCTTCGGTGTCGGATCAGCTACGCGTGAGGCTCTTTTCACGATCCCTCACGGGATCGGCTTTGGATGGTACACCTCTCTACCGGCGAACTCCATCCAATCTTGGAAGCAATTGGAAGAACGAGTTCCATATGCAATACCATTCAGAAGCTTCCGAGTCTGGCATTGCCGATCTAGCACAACTACGTCAGAAGCGCGGGGAAACGGTGACAGAATACATCCGGCGCTTCAGGAATCTTAGGAACCGATGTTATTCGGTTCGTATAACTGAAAAGGAAGCAGTCGAGTTGGCGATAGCGAGGCCTTGCAACACAGCTCAAGGACATGGCCTCCCAAGCGGATTATCCCTCGCCGGCGCACATGGTTCGGAAACTATCGGCATATGAACAGCGCCACCCCGACCTGTACCAAGACAAGTTCAAACGTGCAGTAGTCATGGTCGATACGGAGGAGGATGAAGTGCCCGCGGGAGGCCAAGAGATAGCGATGGGCCGAGTGGACGCAGGAGGAACCCCTGTGGCCTCGCAAATGGGTAAAGCCGCCGGGGCCGCCCGGGGATTTGATTTTGACGTGACCAAGACCGAACAAATCTTCGACCTCCCGCTCAAGGAGAAACAGATTGACGGTTCCCGAAGGTCTCAAGTTCCCCACGGCGAAAGAGCTAAACGGAAAGCCGTACCGCAAATTCCACAACTCGCTTTCCCATGCCACCAACGACCGCCGGGTGTGGCGTCGGCACATCCAAGCGGCGATAGAGAAGGGGCGGCTAATTTTCAACCGATACGCCATGAAGGTCGACACCCAACCCTTCCCCGCCGTTAACATGGTAGAAATCACCTACCCCGAAGGTTGCCGGCCAGGCCCCTCGTTCAAGCATCAACATGGTAGGGCCCGGAAACCACTCCGGCAAAGATGGAGATGAGGGCAGCTGCTCTCACGAGCAAGGATACGGATGAGGCCGCTCCATGCGATCGGCTCCGTCATGATGGCAAGCGCTATGTCACAGAGGGAGAGGTGAAGAATATAAGATATCAGCGACCCCTCTCTGATCACCTCCGCAACAAATATGTTAATCAATATGGTCAACGCCGGCGACCCAATTACAGTGATAGAGAAGATCGTTTGGCTAGAGAAGCCAGAAGATATCGTCGGCAGGATCACGATGAGGAGGAGCATGAGCGCCATGCCACGGAAGCATCAAGGGAGCAAGACGACAACGCCAGGCATTGGGACTGCCCCTTCTTCGACACTCGCTGGGATTCAGGAATGAGCCGGTTGCCCACAATCGGCAATTGCCCAGAATGCAATCAGAAAAAGAAGGAGGCAGCCAACGTGTCTGTGTTCGAGCGCTTAGGGCCTCTCCCACCACAAAGCAAATGCGCTGAGTCACCTCGTTGCGCCAAAATTATCCTCACCTACCTCTCTGCCTGGGTTCAACATGTTATCCAACAGAGCCGATACCATCAATTTTCTTGACAGAATCGGCTCGGGGGGGCACCCAGGTATATGGAAATATGAGGGTATACAACAGAAGCATCTCATCTTTTGTTTGATGGGTAGTGGAATATGGGGGCCGATGCACAGGTCGGCTGTAAAAAAAAAAAAAAGTGCAAATTCGAAAAAAAAAAATTTTCGAACACAGCCGATGCATGGCCATCGACTCAAGAGGAATAGCCGTTACGATCAGAGGGTTGATGGAGCACTAATGGAAGAGCTCCGCAATGGGGTAGTGTAAGAGCTCGGATCCTCTCTTCAAGAACAATGCCACCAAAGGAAAGGAGCCGATCTGGCCGGCAAGAACTGAAGAGGCTCGGGGGGCAGCTCACCTTGAAGGTTCTCTGCTTGGGGCTACATCATGAGTTAAGGCTAATGTCGGCACAGGTGTCTGGTTCGCCTTCCCTAAGGCTCGGGGGGCAGCTCGCCTATTGCCCTAGGGAGCCGATTTAATCGGAATCGGCTAGCTCTGCGACACAACTGGTTTGGAGAGCGGTGTTCTGTTACAGAGTCATCAGTTTGAGCATCCAAAACAGTTCCAGGGCTCTTTTAGAATCGCTTGCTCGAAGATCAAGTCGCCAGCTTTGCCGAGGATCGGATGTGTCGTCGTCATCGGCGAAGCTCGCCTAGCTTGAAAGGATGGCTAAATTGGCCTGTCTCGCAGATTATCATGAAACTGATGCGGTACCATCAGTCACTAAGCGTGGATTAGGCCAACAGTCGACAAATTCAGCATGAAAGAAATCGGCAAAATCAAGCTAAGGGAATTCTTCATTAATATGAGGATTTCTTACAATGGGGAGCCGATTGCTCAAGGAGGGAAGAACAGAAGAAGGGTCTATTGACCAATCTACTACTGCTAGGCCTATACTAATTAGGTCCTAGTCTACGGGCCATCACTGCCCTCATCGTCATCCTCAGAACTCTCATCGGCACTGCTACCGACGGGTTCCTCGTCGCTACTCCCGTAGCCCTCCACGGGGGCTTCGTCCCCGTCTTCGTCGTCGCTGCTGTCGTCGTCCCACCACATGCGGAGGCGCTTCGCCGGCGGGTAGCCCTCGAGGGAGTCGTCGTCGTCGTCTTCTTCTCCCTCTTCTTCAGAGATGGGGCAGCCGTCCCGGGAGAACCGGTCGTCCTCACTTTTGGGCTCCAGTTCCCCATCGGCGAGGAACTGAAGATCTTCATCCCCGCTGGTCAAGGACTTGTCGTCCTCAGACCAAATGGAGGAGGCATGGCTCTCCACGTCCCAGTCTTTCGGGGCACGAATCTCTGGCGGCGTCTCGCGGGAGGAGTCAGACCCGTAGGAAAGCTCGGAGGAGGAGGAGGAAGACATGGCGGCACAGAGGGTTTTGTGGTGCTAATGCAAGAAGGACGAAGGAGACGCAAGCTGTTGAGAACGGTTAAATAAAGGGGATATGGGAGAGGTTCAATGCCACAGCAGTTTCCGAGGAGGTGTTGCCCAATTGGAAAATTTTACGGCCACGTGGAGAAGTGGAAGGGGCAAGGCATCATGATGGGGATTCTGCGGCGATTCTGCTCTGCCACGACGTGACCCGATGAAAGAAAGCGTAATGATTTTGGAAATGTCATTTCCAAAACCAGGGGGGCATGTGTTATCACCAGGATTTGACCAGGTCAGAGGTGGGCCGCGATCAAGATGGACATAAAGAAATATATATAGAAGGAATACGTGAATCGGCCTTTTATACCAAGTTGGGCTTAATTGCCCGTGTATCTGTAATATATTAGATCGTATTTTAGTTAAGAGATAGAATCTTGGTCGTGCACGGTTTAGTGCACGCCTTCATTAGAAAGTCCACCGGACTATAAATATGTACCTAGGGTTTATGGAATAAACAACAACTCACGTTCAACCCCAAAAACAAACCAATCTCGGCGCATCGCCAACTCCTTCGTCTCGAGGGTTTCTATCAGGTAGCGACATGCTGCCTAGATCGCATCTTGCGATCTAGGCAGCACAAGCCCCACGTTGTTCATGCGTTGCTCGTATCGAAGCGCTTTTGATGGCGAGCAACGTAGTTATCATTAGATGTGTTAGGGTTAGCATTGTTCTTCGTTTAAGCATGCTTACGTAGTGCAATCCTTGCATATCTAGCCGTCCTCACGCCTATCTCAGGTGTGGGGGCGGCACCCCGCTTGATCTTTATTTAGTAGATCTGATCCGTTACGATTGCTCCTTGTTCTACAAGGATTAGTTTAATATCCGCAATAGTTTGGCCTTACAAAGGGGGGAGGATCTCGTGGCACGTAGGGTGGCGTTCGCAAGTCCTAAACGGGATGTTCCTAGGATCAACTTCATGTTGGTTTTTTGGCCTTGTTTAGGATCGGCTTACGAGCACCGTACGTGGCCATCCGGCCCAACCTCGGAGTAGGATGATCCGATTATGTGGTGAAAACCCTAAATCGTCGTAGATCTCATTAGCTTCATCTTGATCAAGCAGTGACCACCAAGTATTCGTACACCCCGTACGGATCATGGGTGGATCGGCTCTTTGAGCCGATTCACGAGATAACCTCGAGAGCCGATCGAGGCTCGTATTTAACGTTTACATGTATGCCCCGCGAGAAACTAAGCGAGGCAATCTCATCACCTTCCCGACCGGGTATAGGTCAGGTGGCACGCCCTTGCACTTCGCAACGCCGCGTGTGACCAGAAGAGCATTGCGGGCCGTCGCTCGGAGGGGTCTCAGCCAGCCGCAGCTCTAGGCTCCCCCCGGCTCTACAGTGTTGACAAGGCCGCTGCCCGCCGGTGGGTTTTGGCAGTCAACAGTTGTGCATACGGGCGCTTAGCTAATTTCGCTTGGCTAATTATCTGATTTGTGATGTTTATTTTTAATCACTTATGCGCCTCACCAAGACTCCAGCGGTGTACATGCCCTTATAATATTTCGATAAAGTCCAACTATATAGAAAAAAGTGTCAACATTTATAATTCTAAATTAAAAAAATTAAACCATGATGAAATATATTTAAAATTATGTACATTTAAAATTGTAGATGTTGACATTTTTTCTAAATATTTGCTTAAAATTTTAAAAAATTAACTTTGATCGAAAACTACAACATCCTAATTTGGGAAGAATGAGTATGTTCTTTCACTTGTGCAAGGGGGTACTTTGGTCAAACCACACAACGCTTTAAAACTAAAGAGGAGCGGTAGGAGTAGGCCTTGGCATTCAAAATGAAAGATTGAAGGCACCGGGCCCCGTGCATTGGGTTGGGTTGGGAGATGCTGCTACGCAACGTCCTGAAGGTCAACGGTTTCGTCTCATTGCTGACACCGCAGACAGGCATGGCAGGCAGTGGAGAAAACGACCTACGTATGGCTACAGGGCCCACATGGCAGGCAGTGTACCCCCACCTAGTAGTATGATCTTACGCCATCTTGCCTGACCCTAGCAGGCGTGACAGAGCTACTGCCCTCTCATCCGTCACCATCCACATTCCCCTTCTCTAGGCAAATTTCCTTTGAAATTTATGACAGGATCTTCGTCCGTGTAGGAGTATGTAAAGGATCACAAGTACAAGAACTTGCACTGTATGCATTTTCATACAATATCTTGCAAAACGTGTTTAGGTGGTACAAAAATTTATCCTAGATGTGCACCGCTGGTACAAGTTGTGTCTGGAGCTGCCACGCGTCCTTGGTCCACGGTCAAAACGTTTTTGCAGAGAAGTCCTTTGAATTCCTCTTCTCTAGGCAATTTTGCTTTGGCATTTATGACAGGATATTGTGCGAGTATGTAACTACCTCCGCAGATGGATGAAAAGTAATTGTGCTAAGTTTTCAAAGGACCAACGCAGTAGAGAAACAACCATTGCAAATGATGAGAACCGTAGATTAGAAGAGCTAAACATGTAACCACATCGATAAACACGAATACGTACTAGATCCTAGGAGATCCACCGGACACAAACCTTCACACACACCATCCGTTGACGCTAGACACACCACTAGAGTGAGCATAGGTCGGGAAAGACCTTATTCTACCATCCGAATTTAGCCGCCACCTCATCATCTTGAATAAGACATTGAAAAACAGCCTAAAGAAGAACCATAACTCTCCCACCGACGAGGGACCACTGTCTCTCACGCCTCCGAGGCCCGAAGACCGCCGGATGTGAAGTAGACTAGCGTCGTCAACCCTAGAAGGGTTTTCGGTAGAAAGAAAACTTAGCTACGACAGAAAGAAAACTTAGCTACGACAATTAGGTATGTTCTATGCTATCTTGTCTTTTCTATCACTAAACTAGATATCAATACGAACGCCGAAACATGTGCCCTCTACACTAGCTTTGTTATATCAATGCCATCTCGACTCTAGGATGATATTCCACCCATCCACAATTATATGGCATCTTAGTTTTGCGTGATCTAACTTTAACTATTATTTTTGTTAGTAACACACGAGAAAATACCATAAATCATATTAGTGGAAGCTTTATTCGAATATAAATTCAACAATTTACTGTCATTACACATAATTCACGTATTCGTTGGTTAAAATAATTGTCAAAACCAGACTTTCAAATGTGGGCAAGTCATGTAACTATACGGATTTTTTCTTTTTGAAATGGGGAAAAAGCTTTTTCATCTCATTAATTAAGAAAGGATTTTTACAAATATTACAATCGAGCAGCTCGAACCCACAAGTCTACTCTCGCAGTATGATTAAACCTAAATGTTTCACACCCGCAACGCTCCATAGAGCCTCCTCTGCTTCGAGTTGGTCCATAATTACCGTAGGCATGGTAGACACACTGTGGAAAACCCTCTCGTTACGCTCGTTCCAAATCTCCCAAGTGGTAAGCATGATAAGAGATGCGAAGGATTTTCTTCTAGCGTCGTTGGTGCAGATGACCGACTTCCACAACTCCTTAACCGAAATGCACTTTGACCAAAGCGACGTTTCCAATGTGATCAGTCCAAGCCAAGACAGTCATGTTCCAGTCCAGGATGTGTAACGACATCTA
This sequence comes from Lolium rigidum, assembly GCF_022539505.1. Lineage (NCBI taxonomy): Eukaryota > Viridiplantae > Streptophyta > Magnoliopsida > Poales > Poaceae > Lolium > Lolium rigidum. The sequence goes on along the minus strand of NC_061509.1, from coordinate 95,522,002 downwards.
AAGAATAGGTGAATCGTGGTATCATCTTTTTGGTTGCAAAGCTTGCGCCGCCCTCAATTTGGCCATCCACGGTTTTGAAGACGGTGGGTGGGACGTCCGTGCGACAATTATTGAGAGTGAGACATCCAAAGAGTTTGGATTTAGATGGAGCCCAATTCTTTCAAACCGGCTCCGGCATGTAAGAGTTAACCATGCCTTTCACATTGTGTGTTGTATGCCGAAGCCGCCGAGTACTCCCCCCCCCGGTAGTGGATTTCCAAGCAATGTCATCCGCGGTGCCCTTCAGAAAGTGGACCTTGGAGGTGCATATTGGGGTGTCAAGCGGCGTCCCGCTTTAGCCCCGCAATTACATGATTTAGGCAAAAGTGACTCAAGATTCAAGCTAGAAATAATGAATAGTGTGAACAAACTTCATCCCGCATCCTGCCCGCATTGACACCCTTAGTGCATATTTTGGTGACCCAAAAATCGTGTGTGATGGCCTTGAAGTTTTTCCACGAGGAGATGGCAAAAAAGAGCAATATCTTTAGTCTTTATTCAACACTTTAACATTTTTATTCGAGTACTATGTTTCTATGGTTATTTTGACCCCTTGCAGATTTCTTGCTGCCTTGGTAGAACCCATTTCTATGGAGGAAAAAGAAGTAGACAGACGCTTTGGATTCCGACAGAGTTTCATTTTCGAGTGGACGCCAACTCCACTTTTTCTCGTAAAATCTGAAGCCTTTAGCCAAAAGAAAAGTTGTGGGGAACCAGAAAAAAAGAGGTAGGGTTTGTATTCCATTTCAGGCTTTGCACTCGGAAATGGACTGCAGCTTGGTCCGCAGCATCTATCTGTCTGTCCTCTCCGGGCACCATCCGATGTCGCGCGGCCGCTCGCACAGCCACGTCAGCGCGTCCCCACACGGCAGCTCGCGCTGGAACGTGTTCTTGTTTTCGATCTCGTCTACTCATTTCTGTTTGACCGGTCGTCAGTTCAAGTCGCGTCTCAATTTCAACCGGCAGTTATCTGACTGTTCAATCAGGCAGGAAGTTCTCGCCAAACGTCGAGTTCGTGATTACCACCGAACGTTGATCTCTGAAGAAAATTGTTTGTGGGAGTACGATTCAGAGTAGCCGCCAAAGCAACCGTTCTTCCTCTTCCTCTGCATCATCGCTGCATCGGCTGACGACGCGTTGCAATCATGGAACTTTGCCGTGGTCAATCTGCCGTACCGCAGATAAGAGAATGATTTCCGCAATGATCTGGAGGAGCAGTATCAGATATTCAGATATATAGTACTTACGTGCCATTTGGCTATTGCCTCTTCTGCCCGGCAATGGATTGCTGCCAGCAACGGGTTTACGCAGAAATAGTAATGCACTTATTTGTCTCCACATCCTACGTACTAAGCAAGATACGAGGCTAAACTAACGCGGAAAAGGACATTGGTTTATGGAACTGTTCGTTTTTGCTACTCGACAAGAATATAAAATGTACTTCCTCCATTCATAAAATGATGTGTCCTAACTTTTTTTTTGAATGTTTTGCCTCATCTATTAATTAAGAAGAGAGTGTACAGTTTTTAGGAGAAAATCGGACGAAAACTAACAACAACAGGACCAAGCCCATACAAACCGCGGCCACACTCACAACTGAATCTAACAGATCTAAACAACATGGACACAACCACAGTAGCCAACACAAATGACCATATAACGACACGAACGAACTCCAAGCACGACACTCCAACACGCCGATAATGACATGCCATGATATTGGGGGAACCCATCAATCAACTGCAGATCCAGGGAAGGTAGCAACTAAGGTGGCGAGAAAATCGTAAACCTCTCGAGCGACGACACCTCCAGGCGCCATCAAACCTGACTTAGAAGCCCCATCACCAATAGGAACCACGTCTCTCACTTCTTCGACGGAAGGAGGCATAACCTCACCACCGTCCAACTTCAGGAGCTCGGGCACCACAGACGAATCTACACACGACTCATGTAGCTCTGGCGTGATCTCAACCATTGATGACTTCTGCTCCGCGGAGCTAAGCGGAAGTGAAGTCTGCACAATGGCGAGGTCCTGCCCACCAGAAGAGCACGCCTCAGTCGGCTCTAAAGGAACACCAACACGTGCCAGCAACAACTTGAGACTTGCCACCTCTTCACGAAGGGGGCGAGACTTTATTAAAATTTACATGTATCTATATACGAAAACACGTCTACATACATGCAATTCTAGACATCCTTTTATAAACGGAGAGAGTACAAAAATTAAATAACGATCACGCTGATTGAACATATGTTTAAGAAAAGTGAACTCATTAGATTTGATCTTTGCAACAAAAAAAAGTTCTAGATTTAACATGGGTGATCGCATTACCTGGATTTAACCGGCAACATTCTTCCAATAATGAGGAGGCTATATGATGGCTTCTTAAACTTCATAATATACCGGCTCAGCCTATGGGAAATGCTCGTGAGGGTTGAATAATGATTATGCGCTCATAAGGGTGAGTCCAAAAAACATGTTAAACAAAAAAAAAAGTTGGTGAGCTGCAGATAATTCTATCCAAAACAACTTCTGCGTCTGCCACTGCAAAATCTTCTACCTAATCATGTTTCTGCACTTAAGTGGTGCATATTTGTTTGACGAGGACAGGTTTGGCACGGCTGCTGCAGAAGCCAACTTGTCGAGAAGTCTGTTTGACAGACTGATTTTTCCTTATGCTGGTTGGCTGGCTGTTTCGAGCAGTCTTGATTAAGCGCATGCGACGTTGATCACGGTTTATTTATTCAATAATAAAAGTCAAGTCTACGGTACCGGCCATGAGCCAAATTCTAGAGACGTGGACGCCTTGTAAAATCGCTTGGAACGCAGGATTGCGAGAGTGCAGCGCAAAGCAACGGCCTAGAAATACTTTATAAAGATGACGTGGGGTTAGCCCAGTGGTTGGGGTCGCAGTGGTGCACCCCAACGATCGGAGTTCGATTCCTGTCAGGGACGAATTTTGGAATTTGTCACGCCAAGTCCCACTTCTACTATATCAAAAATCTGTCTAGTTCCTCCTAGACATGGTTTTTATATATTTTTTTAGAAATATGTTATAGAACACAGAGGCGTGCAGGACATGGAATGAGTTCGTTCAAGCTCAACAACGTGCGTTCAGTTTCTTACGAGGAAAAAATGTACTCTTGCAATTATTGGTTGACTATGTAAGAGGATTAACGGTTCGATAGAGAAATTTAATTCATGTGGGAAAAGTACTTCTTAAAGCGATAGCACAAGATATACCAACATATGTGAAGTCAGTATCTAAGATTTTAAAACAAAATTGCAAATAAATTATGGATGCGATGTCCCAGTATTGGTGGGGTGATGATGCAAATCGAAGAAGGATGCACTGGCTGGATTGATGAAAATGTGTATCCCAAAGAAAGAGATAGTGATGGGGTTTCGTGATATTCACCGCTTTAATCTTGCCACTTAGCTAAACAGGCATGACGTCTTGTTCAGGAGTCGGATTCTCTATGTACAAGAATGCTTTGAGCCAGGTACTTCACTTCTGACGATCTCCTTCAGTTTCTTACGAAGAAAAATGTACTTTTCAATTCTTGGTTGTGTATGTAAGAGTATTAATGGTTGGAAGGATATTTTTTTACGCAGGTGGAAAGAAGTGCTTTCCAAAGCGATAGCACAAAGCTATACCAACATATGTGATGTCGGTTTTTAAGATTCCAAAAAAAAATTACAAAGGAATCATGGGTGTCATGCCCTAATACTGGTGGGATGAAGGATGCACTTTCTTTTAGAAAATTTGTATCCCAAAGAAAGAGGGAGGGACGGGACTTCGTGATATTCACTGCTTTAACCTTGCCTTCTAGAGAAAGAGGCACATCGTCTTGTTCAGGAGCTAGATTCTCTTCCAAAATGTAGAATAAAAAACTTCATTTACATGACAAAGAATATGGTGTGGTGTCCAAAATTTGAAGAAAGGATAAATGTGATCACGTCTACATACATGCAATTCTAGACATCCTTTTATAAACGGAGAGAGTACAAAAATTAAATAACGATCACGCTGATTGAACATATGTTTAAGAAAAGTGAACTCACTAGATTTGATTCTTGCAGCAACAAAAAAAGATTCTAGATTTAACATGGGTGATCGCATTACCTGGATTTAACCGGCAACATTCTTCCAATAACGAGGAGGCTATGGTGGCTTCTTAAACCTCATAATATACCGGCTCAGCCAATGAAAAATGCTCGTGAGGGTTGAATGATTATGCGCTCATAAGGGTGAGTCCAAAAAAACATGTTAAACAAAAAAAAAGTTGGTGAGCTGCAGATAATTCTATCCACAACAACTTCTGCGTCTGCCACTGCAAAATCTTCTTCCTAATCATGTTTTTGCACGTAAGTGGTGCATATTTGTTTGACGAGGACAGGTTTGGCACGGCTGCTGCAGAAGCCAACTTGTCGAGAAGTCTGTTTGACAGACTGATTTTTCCTTATGCTGGTTGGCTGGCTGTTTCGAGCAGTCTTGATTAAGCACATGCGACGTTGATCACGGTTATTTATTCAACAATAAAAGTAAGTTTACGGTACCGGCCATGAGCCAAATTCTAGAGGCATGGACGCCTTGTAAAATCGCTTGGAACGCAGGGTTACGAGAGCGCAGCGCATAGCAACGGCCCAGAAATACGTTATAAAACACAGACGCGGGACATGGAATGAGTTCGTTCAAGCTCAACAACGTGCGTTCAGTTTCTTACGAGGAAAAATGTACTCTTGCAATTATTGGTTGACTATGTAAGAGGATTAACGGTTCGATAGAGAAATTTATTTCATGTGGGAAAGAAGTACTTCTTAAAGCGATAGCACAAGACCAAGATATGCGAAGTCAGTATCTAAGATTTTAAAACAAAATTGCAAATAAATTATGGATGCGATGTTCGTATTGATGGGGTGAGAGTATTAATGGTTGGAAGGACATATGTGATGTCGGTCTTTAAGATTCCAAAAAAAAAATTACAAAGGAATCATGGATGTGATGTCCTAATACTGGTGGGGTGATGATGCAAATCGAAGAAGGATGCACTTTCTTTCGAAAAATTTGTATCCCAAAGAAAGAGGGAGGGACGGGACTTTGTGATATTCACTTCTTTAACCTTGCCTTCTAGAGAAACAGGCACATCGTCTTGTTCAGGAGCTAGATTCTCTGCTTGCAAGAGTGCCTCAATCCAGGTACTTCCCTTCTGGCGGTCTCCAAAATGTAGAATAATCCGTCCTTTCCTCTCAAGCTATCTACCACTTCACATCTCTCAATGTCCCGAATGGTTCCATGGTCAACATGAATAAAATGGAAAGAGTCTTCTTATGGGCGGGCACCGATAAGGTCTCCGGTGGACAATGTAAGGTCAATTGGGATATTGTATGTAGGCCCAAAAATCTTGGTGGCCTTGGGGTTCTTAATGCCGAGTTCTTCTCCCGTGCCCTTCGTTTGTGGTGGCCTTGGAAGGAATGGAAAGAGCCGTCCAAAATTTGGGTGGGTCTTGGCAACCCTTGCAATGACACGGACATGGACCTTTTCTACGCCTCAACTACCATTGCGGTGGGCAATGGGAAGAAGACTCCTTTTTGGAAGGCGCCATGGCTTAATGGCATAAAGCCCATCGACATCGCCCCTCTCATATACGAAATCTCCACTAGAAAGAATTGGAAGGTCAACAAGGCCATGTCCAACCATGGTTGGATCTCCAAGATTAATTTGGACGCGGTTTTCACCATGCAACATATCCGCCAATACATCTCCCTTTGGGTCAAACTCTCCGAGGTCTCTCTTCTTGAGGACGTGGAGGACGAGATTTCTTGGAACCTCACCGACAATGGCATCTACTCTTCTACCTCCGCCTACCATGCTCAATTCTTCGGAGCCACGCTTTCCCCGGTCGCCTCCTCGGTGTGGAAGTTTTGGGCACCGCCTAAGTTCAAGTTCTTTATGTGGCTTGCGCTTCAAAATAGGCTTTGGACTAATGACCGCTTGGAGAAGAGGGGTTGGCCTAATGGTCGGGATTGTCCTCTTTGCAAACATGCTCTCGAATCCGTTGATCACCTTCTTGTCAATTGGCGTTACACCATCCGCCTTTGGGGCCTTTTGAACGCTTGGCTTGGCATCCAACCCCTTGACCCCAACCTTTGGCCGACCACTTCTCTTCACCCATGGTGGGGCAAGATGACCAAGCGCAAGGACGTCGCATCGTTAACCTTACTCGTGTCATGGGAACTTTGGAACGAAAGAAACGCTCGGGTTTTTAAAGGCAAGCAAGCACCACCCTCCGTTCTCTTCAATAAGATCAAGCAAGAGGCTAAACTTTGGATTTTGGCGGGTGACAAATGTATGAGTAACTTGATGCCGCGAGAGTAGGTCCTTTTTGTTTCGACGGTGTAATCGGGTGCCTTGTAAAACTTATTCTACTTCTCCTTAATTAATGGAATAGGGCAAAGCTTTTGCCCTCTTTTCAAAAAAAAAGTAGAATAAAAAACTGATTACATGACAAAGAATATGGTGTGGTGTCCAAAATTTGAAGAAAGGATAAATGTGATTCTATTAATATTTAGGAGGATCATAAATGGATTCCCAGTAATTTCTCTTGGATAGTATTTACCAGTAAAGGCCAAAATGTGATTACTATGGTGTGTGACTTGATAAACCCAACTACAGTTCAGTGGGAAGAAGCACTTATTGATAAGACTTTTTGAAAGATTGATGCATGCCAAATCATGTATATTCCTTCACTTCATTATGATATAAACAATTTTGTTGTGTGGCATCTCACAAAGAATGATGTTTTCTCAGTACGTTCCTCTAGGGTCAATGAATCCTCATCCAATGTGGAAGAAAATTTGGCGACCTCCTGAATCGATTAGCATCACTACCTGATGTGTGCTCAGTGCTCCGCTTCAGCTTCAGCTTTTGCACTTCTCTCACTCTTCTCCAAAAATATCAAATACCATTCCCCTACATAATAATGCAAGATACTCGACCGCCTGATGTTCGAGAGTCCCGTATGCATGAATAAGCGCAACCTCCTGAATCGATTAGCATCACTACCTGATGTGTGCTCAGTGCTCCGCTTCAGCTTCAGCTTTTGCACTTCTCTCACTCTTCTCCAAAAATATCAAATACCATTCCCCTACATAATAAATTTCAAATATTGTACATTTTCTGCCCTCTTTGTTGTTCAGCTTGCTACTAGCCTACTACCCAAATTCCTCATTGTCTAAATTAAAGCATCTCCAACAGAGACGCTAAATCGCACACATGCTGTAAAAATAACTTTTTTTTGCGCCCGGGCACCCAAAATAAGCGCTCCAACATGCGTTGCTTAATAGAGCGCGCGATAAAAACTTTGCAGCGCGCGGAAAATTGCGTCCCAGCGCTCTAGGTATTTGGCGCATGCGGCACCGCGCGCGGTAAAAGAAAAGACAGCGCGCGAAAGACAACCGCCGCTCTAAAATTTATGCGTACCGCTCCGCCGCCGTTGAATGCCTCTGTCCTTTTCTCCTCCGGCGACTTCGACGCGTCTACCAGCCGTCTCCGGCGCGGAAAATCGACAACGCCCACTCTCCTTCAGCCGTCGCCCATCCAGCCGGCCGAGTCGCCTATCCTCTGCCGCCAATCGGTCATGTACTCATGTGCGCTATGTTTACTTATTTGTGGACGCGCCAGCGCAGTGCATTTTACAGCTTCTGGAAAAGTCATGTTCTGCGCTCTTTATTATTTCGGGCGCCTGGTAAAGCGTTTTAGTTCCCCGCGTGCTAAATAACGAAATCCGGTGCTGCAACCTGCAAGCCCTTTTTAGTGGAGATGCTCTTTGGAGATCTTCTCCTGTTTGGAGGGATGATCATCGAGATCTGATTCGTACATTTTTTGCTAGACATGTATTCTTGGTTTGCAATAAATAAAGTGTGTTCGACTTGTCCGAAGGTTTGGATCAACTCTGCCGTCTTTGATGTAAGCAAGCGGCCGATCCTATAAAAAGAGAGAGAGAGAGGCTTCTAAGAGCATCTCCACTCGTCTCCCCACAGAGCCCCCCACGGCCACTTTTTTTCATCCGGACGGCGAAAACTGCCTGCAGGCCCCGGTTCCTCGTTTTGGTCCGGATTTGAGCCTATTTTCGTCCGGACTCCCCATGCCATCCTCGGTTTCCCGGGGGTCTCCCGGGGACTTCGGATGAAGCTAAACCAACCGCCCACGCCCACGTGTCTCCTCTTTCGTCCGGATTCCCCGAGCCATCCTCTTTTCCCCCGAGAAACGCCGCTTGGGGAGCACAAGACTGGGAAACTACTCCTCCCCACGCCAAATCTTCCTCCAATCCGGACGAAAATTTCGCCGGATTTGGACGTGGGGAGCGCCAACGAGTGGGGATGCTCTAAGTTCTAACAGATACTGCCAACATCGTTGGATGCCTCCACTTCATATCTAGGACCACCGTTTCGGCGAGTTCTCTTCCAGTAGGGTATATATCACTAGCGTATCTTTTGGTTGCAACCAGCTCAATAGCTCATGGAGTTCGTTTCTTCACTGCTCGATCGCGTCGGAATCATCCAAAAGGAACCCCGACGCCTGGCCAAGTTAAACTATCCGGTCACATGCGATCAGAGTTAGGCAGGCAAAATGGGAGAATCCAAGAATAGACCCGACGCAAAATTCACGCTCTTTTCAAGCATTCGGTGCCGCCGCTTTGCAGGGCTGGGTCACGACAGCTCAGTAAGAAGAACTAGAAGAGCTACTGCATGTGCATCTGACTTGACCCTGTTCAGCTTACCTGTCACGCGGCAATTCCAAAAAAATCTCCTTAATTGCGCAGGATAAACCGCCAAATCCACGCGTTCCAGACAAATAACATGACCCAAAATGAAACGGAAGAATGCAGACAGGAAAGTTTGTGTTCTCCAGCTCAGAATCGAGCTTCTCACAGACCTTCATACATAAGGATTAGCAGTAGTTTTTTTTTTTGAACATAAGGATATATTAACACAGAAGGTCACAGTTCATAGTTGCTCTTGATAGAAGAGCAAGATACATGCAAGCGCACAACCCAACTACAAGTTGACGACAACACGCAATGAAGAGGTTGAAGACTACAAGAGGAGCCAAACGGCGATTGACCATCTGTCGATAACTTGGATCCGAAAGTGCCACATCTGCAGTCTTAAAAGGCCTCTGCACTTCATACCAGTTGATGCCCCGCGGGTGGCTCTTCCGGCGGTCTATCTGGCGTATGCACTTGAGGTAGGGGAGTGCTGAGCTATAGATACCGAAGATCCCTCACCGAGCTCAAACTCAGAAGTCCATGCTGTTGAATTTGAGGAACCGTAACGGAAGGTTGTCATCCACCTCCGATGGATCAACCCGAACAATAGGGATAGCTTCTTCACCATGCACATCATCATGCAAATAAAACCTTGTGCGACAATAGATTGAAACAAGTTCCTGCTCAATAAGGAATTTAGCTCTACCATGTATCAGTTGCTTTGAGGCATAAACTGAATTTGATTTTTGAAGATTTGTCAAATCTGGCACAAACACTTCCTTCCCAATGTTCAAATCAAAAAATTCTGAGCTCCAAGCCACCACCATCGTGGCATCACAACATCGGACAAGGAAGAAGCCTGCCTCAAAAACCCCATAATGATAATTGCAGTCCTCATCACCCGAAATTATAGCAACCATCATGTTGGGCAAGAAACATAGGCGATACCGCTTATTGTGAACCAGATAGAAAAATGGTACATTGCATTTGATGTTGAAGTGATGCAGCTGCCGACAGTCCATTTAAACTCCAGCCAAAAAACCCAGCTAATCTTATCCAAACCTGAATGAAGTATTTGCAGCCAATTGAAGTAGGAAGGTGATGGCGTGTAAGACACACGTCCGTTGGAAACCCCAAGAGGAAGGTGTGATGCGTACAGCAGTAAGTTTTCCCTCAGAAAGAAACCAAGGTTTATCGAACCAGTAGGAGCCAAGAAGCACGTTGAAGGTTGATGGCGGCGGAGTGTAGTGCGGCGCAACACCAGGGATTCCGGCGCCAACGTGGAACCTGCACAGCACAATCAAAATACTTTTCCCCAACGTAACAGTGAGGTTGTCAATCTCACCGGCTTGCTGTAAACAAAGGATTAAACGTATTGTGTGGAAGATGATGATTGTTTGCGAAGAACAAGTAAAGAACAATTGCGTAGATTGTATTTCAGATGTAAAGAATTGGACCGGGGTCCACAGTTCACTAGTGGTGTCTCTCCCATAAGATAAACAGATGTTGGGTGAACAAATTACAGCTTGGGCAATTGACAAATAAAGAAGGCATAACAATGCACATACATATATCATGACGAGTACTATGAGATTTAATCAGTGGCATTACGACAAAGTACATAGACCGCTATCCAGCATGCATCTATGCCTAAAAAGTCCACCTTCAGGTTATCATCCGAACCACTTCCAGTATTAAGTTGCAAACAACGTGACAATTGCATTAAGTATGGTGCGTAATGTAATCAACACAAATATCCTTAGACAAAGCATCGATGTTTTATCCCTAGTGGCAACAAGCACATCCACAACCTTAGAACTTTCTCGTCACTCGTCCCGCATTTAATGGAGGCATGAACCCACTATCGAGCATAAATACTCCCTCTTGGAGTCACAAGTATCAACTTGGCCAGAGCCTCTACTAGCAACGGAGAGCATGCAAGAACATAAATAACATATATGATAGATTGATAATCAACTTGACATAGTATTCAATATTCATTGGATCACAACAAACACAACATGTAGCATTACAGATAGATGATCTTGATCATGATAGGCAGCTCACAAGATCTAACATGATAGCACAATGAGGAGAAGACAACCATCTAGCTACTGCTATGGACCCATAGTCCAGGGGTGGACTACTCACACATCGATCCGGAGGCGATCATGGCGATGAAGAGACCTCCGGGAGATGATTCCCCTCTCCGGCAGGGTGCCGGAGGCGATCTCCTGAATCCCCCGAGATGGGATTGGTGGCGGCGGCGTCTCTGGAAGGTTTTCCGTATCGTGGCTCTCGGTACTGGGGGTTTCGCGACGAAGACTTTAAGTAGGCGGAAGAGCGCAGTCGGAGGGCTGACAGGGGGCCCACACCATAGGGCGGCGCGAGCCCCCTCTGGCCGCGCGGCCCTATGGGGTCGGCGCCCCGTCGCCCCACTTCGTTTCCCTTTCGGTCTTCCGGAAGCTTCGTGGAAAAATAAGATCCTGGGCGTTGATTTCGTCCAATTCCGAGAATATTTCCTTTGTAGGATTTCTGAAACCAAAAACAGCAGAAAACAGCAACTGGCTCTTCGGCATCTCGTCAATAGGTTAGTGCCGGAAAATGCATAATAATGACATATAATGTGTATAAAACATGTGAGTATCATCATAAAAGTAGCATGGAACATAAGAAATTATAGATACGTTTGGGATGTATCAAGCATCCCCAAGCTTAGTTCCTACTCGCCCTCGAGTAGGTAAACGATAACAAAGATAATTTCGAAGTGACATGCTATCATAATCTTGATCAATACTATTGTAAAGCATATGAGATGAATGCAGCGATTCGAAGCAATGGTGAAGACAATGAGTAAACAAATGAATCATATAGCAAAGACTTTTCATGAATAATACTTTCAAGACAAGCATCAATAAGACTTGCATAAGAGTTACTCATAAAGCAATAGATTCTTAGTAGAAAGCTTTGAAGCAACACAAAGGAAGATATAAGTTTCAGCAGTTGCTTTCAACTTCAACATGTATATCTCATGGATAATTGTCAACACAAAGTAATATAACAAGTGCAATAGGTAAACATGTAAGAATCAATGCACACAGTTGATACAAGTGTTTGCTTCTAAGATAGAAAGAAGTAGGTAAACTGACTCAACAATAAAGTAGAAGATTGGCCCTTCGCAGAGGGAAGCATGAATTACTATTTTTGTGCTAGAGCTTTTTATTTTGAAAACATAGAAACAATTTTGTCAACGGTAGTAATAAATCATATGTGTTATGTATAAGACATATTATAAGTTGCAAGCCTCATGCATAGATTACCAATAGTGCTCGCACCTTGTCCTAATTAGCTTGGATTAACACGGATTATCATTGCATAACATATGTTTCAACCAAGTGTCACAAAGGGGTACCTCTATGCCGCCTCGTACAAAGGTCTAAGGAGAAAGCTCGCATTGGATTTCTCGCTTTTGATTATTCTCAACTTAGACATCCATACCGGGACAACATAGACAACAGATAATGGACTCCTCTTTAATGCATAAGCATTCAACAACAGATAATATTCTCATAAGAAATTGAGGATTAATTGTCCAAACTGAAACTTCCACCATGGATCATGGCTTTAGTTAGCGGACCAATGTTCTTCTCTAACAATATGCATACTCAAACCATTTGATCATGAAAATCGCCCTTACTTCAGACAAGACGAACATGCATAGCAATTCACATGATATTCAACAAAGGTGTAAGCGTTGATGGCGTCCCCAGAAACATGGTTATCGCTCAACAAGCAACTTATTAAGAAATAAGATACATAGCTACATATTCTTCACCACAATAGTTTTTAAGGCTATTTTCCCATGAGCTATATATTGCAAAGACAAAGGATAGAATTTTTAAAGGTAGCACTCAAGTAATTTACTTTGGAATGGCAGAGAAATACCATGTAGTAGGTAGGTATGGTGGACACAATTGGCATAGTTTTTGGCTCAAGGATTTGGATGCACGAGAAGAATTCCTCTCAATACAAGGCTAGGCTAGCAAGGTTGTTTGAAGCAAACTCAAGTATAAAACGGTACAGCTGACAAGGGATTAACTTGTCAATGCCTATGGATTATAGGCTAGGGTTTAGTTAGAAGTAGAGGGCAAGTAGATCTCGAAGGTTTCAGCCGAAAAGTACTCGACGAATATGAAAACTAGGGTTTGCGTGACAATGATTCGATGATCTTCTCGTCCCTCGACCCCCCTTTATATAGGTGGAGCCGAGGGATTCGTGCTATACAAGGATTACGGAGTCCGGGACGGTTTCTAACTCATCCCGCCGCATTACAAATAACACTTCCTATTACAACTCTATCTTTTCCTTAAATACATCTTGGGCTCTCGAGTCTTCTTATTCTTCGGGTAGTGGCCTTCAAATAACCCCGGGTACTATATTAGGCAGGCCCA
>NC_061509.1:95443106-95508640 GCF_022539505.1 Lolium rigidum | reverse complement strand
GAAAGTTGGATTTCTGCACAAAAACGAGACACCAAAGCAATTCTGCTGAAAACAGCGTTAGTCCGTGTTAGTTGCATCCAAAATACACAAATTAGAGGCAAAACAATAGCAAAGTGTTCGGGAAAGTAGATACGTTTTGGACGTATCAGTGAACTACTCACACATCGATCCAGAGGCGATCATGGCGATGAAGAGACCTCCGGGAGATGATTCCCCTCTCCGGCAGGGTGCTGGAGGCGATCTCCTGAATCCCCCGAGATGGGATTGGCGGCGGCGGCGTCTCTGGAAGGTTTTCCGTATCGTGGCTCTCGGTACTGGGGTTTTCGCGACGAAGGCTTCAAGTAGGCGGAAGGGCGGAGTCGGAGGGCTGACAGGGGGCCCACACCATAGGGCGGCGCGGGCCCCCCTCTGGCCGCACGGCCCTATGGGGTCGGCGCCCCGTCGCCCCACTTCGTTTCCCTTTCGGTCTTCCGGAAGCTTCATGGAAAAATAAGACCCTGGGCGTTGATTTCGTCCAATTCCGAGAATATTTCCTTTGTAGGATTTCTGAAACCAAAAACAACGAAAACAAAGAATCGGCTCTTCGGCATCTCGTCAATAGGTTAGTGCCGGAAAATGCATAATAATGACATATAATGTGTATAAAACATGTGAGTATCATCATAAAAGTAGCATGGAACATAAGAAATTATAGATACGTTTGGGACATATCAGTGCTTGAGGCCTCACCTTCTTCTCGCTGACCATGGAGGTCATGGATGCAACGAGAGGAGGGGTAGACTCCCATGTGCTTGGCTTGGCGGGGTTTTGAAGCTGTTATTTCTCCTTGAGTTCATCACGAGTGGACTTGTGCTGATGGTCATGACCGTCTAGCCTCTGGTTTCTATGGTCGTAAGGCGACCCTCCTTGACAACGTGATGGCGTGGTCATTCTTCCTCTTGGATATAGTCCCCTAGGGATCTTTCCATTGGACATCACTTTGTGCAAAAATCACTATGCTATCCTGTCTTTCCTGTCACTAAACTAGATATCAATAAAAAAATGATAGTCTTCGGGCCGCTCCTGGCTCTTCCCCCTATTCTCCGGTGGCTCTGTTGGCCCTGGGATAGGGTGGAGGAAATTGGCCTCCTGTTTATACTAGTAGGGCTAGTACTAGATTTAGGGTTTGCAGTTGGTACTATATGGTGTCTGGGGTTATGTCACGGGGATTCTTCCTGGTGTTCGTGAGCAGCTTTGGGTGGTTATGGGTGTCTTTCATCGGCGAAGCTCCACGGTGGAGTTCGAGCTTTGAGAGAGATATTGTAGGATTGCCTTAAATAAGAGTGGTACTCTGGAGGCATTGGCAAAGGTGGAGCGTGTCTGCGTCTTAGGCCATGCTTCTTCTCGCTAACCATGTAGGTCAAGGAGGTGACAAGTGGAGGGGATACACACCGCTGTGGTCGGCTCGACGGGGTTTTGAAGCTGTTATTTCTCCTGGAGTTCGTCACCAATGGACTTGTGTTGATGGACATGAATGTCTTGCCTCTGATTTTTATGGTTGTAAGGCGACCCTCCTTGATCATGTGCTAGTGGTCGTTCTTCCTCATGGCTATAGTCCATTGAGGATCTTGTCGTCGGACTTCACTTTATGCAGAACTCACTATGATATCTTGTCTTTCTATCACTAAACGAGATATTGATAAAAACAAGGCTCTCATTCCCCCTTTCTCCCTCACCTCACACCCTCTTCCTTGAGAGTCTCTGGGCCACTCCTGGCTCTTCCCCTTCTCCGGTGGCTGTGTCAGCCAGGGGGATAGGGTGGAGGAGGACGGCCTCTTGTTTATAGTAGTAGGGCTAGTAGTAGGTTTATGGTTTTCACTTGGTCCCATATGGCGTCTAGCGTCATGCCACGGGGATTCTTCCTGGTGTTTGAGAGCAGCTTTGGGTGGTTGTGGGTGTCTTTTGTCGGCGAAACTCTAAAGTGGAGTTCGAGCTCTATGAGAGGTTTTGCAGGATCGCCTTAAATAAGAGTGGTATTGGTGTGTGGAATTTAGATCTGGAAGCGTTGGAGGAGGTGCGGGGTTTTGGTGTCGTCTAAAGCCCCGCTTCTTCTCACTGACCATGGAGGTCATGGAGGCGATAAGAGGAGGGCGCCACACCGTTGTGCTTGGCTCGGCGGGTTTTTGAAGCTGTTATTTCTCAAAGAGTTCATCACCAGTGGAATTGTTTTGATGACCATGGTCGTCCGGCCTCTCATTTCTATGGTCGTAAGGTAACCCTCCTTGACCATGTGTTGGTGGTCCTTCTTCCTCTATGCAATAGGCCCCTCAGGATCTTCAACCCCAGTTAGGGACCAACCAGAGATGATGGGCCAAGTGGTTTGTCCTTGGCGCTGGTATCCCTGCTCTAGCTGCGTGGCTTATCAAGCTGCGGTGGAGATGATCTCGAGGACCTGATCGTGTTTTCCATTTCTTCCTAAGGTCCTAGAGGTAAATGGGAAGGCCATGTTTGTATTTTTCGCTTTTTTTTATCGTACCTCCTTGTAAAATGTATGCCACCGATGATATATGAGTAGTTTCTACGTCCTCCAGGACTCGTCCTCGTTAAAAAAAAGAAGGAAATGTGCTCTCTAAACTAGCCTAGTTAGGGCATCTCCACCGGCAGCCCGCAAAGTTCTCCCCCTCCCCCAAATAAGCTTCGGGAGCATTGGACCAAAAACGGTTCGCAGCGGCAGCCCCCAATTTGTGCAGGCCCCGACGCGCAGGGGTCACTCGAGGGTGCACAATCCACATAGGATTTCCTTCGTTGGGCCCGTTCGGCAACAACCCAACGATCCCCCGCCCCTTCTTCCACCCGAGCGCTCGACTCTACTCCGACCCCACATATCTCTTTCGCCGCCTCCATGTATTGACCGGTAACTTATGATATCAATGGCCATGCATACACAAAAAGGTACTACGTATACCTTGCCAATGATATTTATTTAAAATTGACAACATTTGTGAAGACAATCCACGACCCTCATATTGAGAAGAAATATTGTTTTTGTTGTGCCAAAAGAGTTGAAGAAAGGATGTTGAGTGGGTGTTGCGGTCAGAAACCCACCGGCGAGCAACGACGGGCAACACGGTAGAGCCGGGAGGCTCCCAGGACTGCGGCTGGCCCTGGTCCCTCGAGCGACGGCCCGCAAAGCCTCGGCACGCACGTCCGATGCTGGTGCAAGGGCGTGCCACCTGACCTATACCTGGTCAGGAAGGTGATGGATTTGCTTCGTTTAGTTTCCTGCATGGCATACACGTAAACATTAAATACGAGCCTCGATCGGCTCTCAGGTTGTCCTGTGAATCGGCTCAAGGAGCCGATCCACCCATGGTTCGTATGAGGTCTACGATCACATGGTGGTCCTGCTTGATCAATATAAGCTGAAACGACCTACGACGATTTAGGGTTTTCACCACATAATCGGAACATCCTACGCGTGATTGAGCCTGGCAGCCACGCACGGTGATAATAAACCGACCCTAGACAAGGCCTAAAAACCAACATGAAGTTGATCCCCGGAACATCTTATCTAGGGCTAGCAAACTACACCCTACGTGCTACTCGGATCCTTCAACCCGTTTGCAAGGCCTAACTATGCGAGATATTAAACTAATCCTTGAAGAACAAGGAGCAATCATAACGGATCGGATCTACTAAATAATGATCAAGCGAGGTGCCGCCCTTACACCTAAGATAGGTGTAAGGGCGGCTAGACGTCTAAGGGTTGCATGGACAAAAGCATGTGACACGATGAAACAATGCTAACCCTAACACATCTACGATAACTACGTTGCTCGCCATCAACAAGGCTTCAGCGACGAGCAACGCATGAACAACGAATAAACGTGTACTCGCCTAGATCGCAAGATGCGATCTAGGCAGCATGATGCTTACCCGGAAGAAACCCTCGAAACAAGGGGTTGGCGATGCGCCTAGATTGGTTTGTGATGAACGTGATTGTTGTCTTTCTCAATAACCCTAGATACATATTTATAGTCCGTAGACTTTCTAACGTGGGAATAATCCCAACCGTGCACGAGCCAAATTCTATCTAACCGACACGTATCCTACTATATTTACGGATACACGGGCAAACTAGCCCAAACTTTGTATACAAGGCCGATTCATGTATTTCTTCCGTGTATATTCTTCAAGCCCATCTTAATCGCGGCCCACCTCCGATCCGGTCAAATTCTGGTGATAACACATGCCCCCCTGGTTTTGGAAATGATAATTCCAAAATCACTCTGCTTTTTCTTCGTCGGGTCATGTCGTGGCAGAAGCGAGAACCGTCGCAGTACCCATCATCATGATGCCTTGCCTTCTCAACTTCTCCGCGTGACCTGGCAAATTTTTTTTCTTTGGGCACCACTTCCTCGGAAACTGCTGTGGCATTGAATCTCCACTATATCCCTTTTATTTAACCGCTCCAAACAGTTCGCCACTTCATCCCCTTGCTCTGTTCTGGCCATCGGTACCAAAAAACCTCAATCTCAGGGCAATGTCTTCCTCCTCTTCCTCCTCCGCTTCGTCGGATCTCTCCTCCCAGTCCTTCTCCTCCTCCTCCTCCTCCTCCTCCCGCGAACCCACGCCAGAGTGGGATCCGGTGGCGGCTCAGATGGCGGCGCACGACGAGCACGCCCCGGAGGAGTGGGACCAGGAGGACCACGCCTCCTCCGTCTGGTCCGAGGACGACAAGTCCTTGACCAGCGGAGATGAAGACCTCCAGTTCCTCGCCGATGGGGAACTGGAATCGGAGAGCGAGGACGACTCGTTCTCCTGGGACGATTACACCTCCTCCGAGGAAGAGGAGGAGGAAGACGACGACGACGACGACGACTCCCTCGAGGGTTACCCGCCGGCGAAGCGCCTCCGCACCTGGTGGGACGACGATGACAGCGACGACGACGAGGAGGACGAAGCTCCCGTAGAGGGCTACGGGAGCAGCGACGAGGAGCCCGCCGGCAGCAGCGCCGACGAGAGCTCCGATGACGACGACGAGGGCAGCGACGGCCCGTAGACTAGGATCTACTAGTATAGGCCTAGTAGTAGTAGCAGATTGGTCAATAGACCTTTCTTTTGTTCTTCCTCCCTTGAGCAATCGGCTCTTTATTTGTAAGAAATCCTATTATTAATGAAGAAAATATTCCCCTATAGATTTTGCTTTCTTGTCAATTTTGCCGATTATCAAACGAAGTCGCTGCAAAAAGAGCCGATGGCAGGGCATCGGCCTGCACTATAAACACGATTTGAGGCCAAACAGTTGCCTATTCATCTCAGATATCATGATCTCTGGTCTGAAACCGATCCGTTAACCTGCTCAATTGAGCTTGTTACTCTAGAGTTGATGGCAATGCATCGGCTTTTATTATTCTGAAGTCGATGTCCGTGCATCGGCTGTACTAGTATACTGTACCTTTTTTTTACTGGCCGATTTTTCTATCGGCCCCCAATATTTCACTGCACATGTATCGCACATGTTCATCTGATTAGGTGCCCCCCGAGCCGAATCTGTCAGGTAACTGCAGATATCGGCTATGTAGTTAGCCAAGGCACTGTTCTTGAACGTCGGCTCCGTCAGGACCAATGTTGACTTCTTCCAGCTCATCAGCCGACGTAAACCCGTTGCCCGTTAGATCGACGTTGAACACAGGCAGAACGTATGGTGAGGATAATTTTGGCCGATTGCTGGAATCGGCCTCCATGTTGATTGAATTTGCTCAATGAAGATTTACATCTTGGTCTTGCTTTACTATAACCACGTGACATGCTTGAGACAAGATTATCCCTTTTTATTTTTTTGGGCCGATCACAAGGATCAGCCTTGCCACGTACGTCCATAGATTTTTCTCTTGTTACACGGTCAGGCCGGTGGATAAGACCAGCCTCACCCCGTCCTTTGTCACGTCGATGCGCTCGCAGTCGTCCAAAGTGATGCCTGAGAGTGGCTCTTGGCCTGTCGTCTCCCAAACGTTCATGCCAGCCGTTGAAATCTCGGCTGAGTCATCTGCGTGGACGACCTCTACTTCATCTCCATCCCACTGTATTAAACATTGGTGCATCGTGGATGGAATGCAACCGTTGGCGTGGATCCAATCTCTCCCTAGCAGGACAGCATAGGTGCTCTTGCTATCGACAATAAAGAAAGTCGTAGAGATGGTTTTCCTTCCTACGGTCAGATCCACGTTCAGAACACCTTGTGCTTCAGATGCTTGGCCGTTGAAATCGCTCGGTGTAACGTTGGTCTTGATCGGATCCGAGCTAGAGCGTCCCAACCGACGTAGCATGGAGTATGGCATAATGTTGATCGCCGCTCCGGTGTCCACCAAGCATCTTGTTGACAGGCTGCCCATTGATATAACCTCGTAAGTACATGGCCTTCGGGTGTCCGTAGCTCCTTTCTCGTGGCTTCTCAAAGATAAGCGGCCGTGGGCCGCAGTCAAGTTGTGCCACAGGTGCTTCGTCTAATCCTGGAGCACAAAACTCCGCTGGAAGGACGAACACCATGTTTGTGCCAGCCGATGTCTCATCATCGGCTTTCCTTTGTTTGGGGCGCCACTCTTTCTTTTGTGGTCGACCGTCTTCGTCCGGAGTTCGCTGAATTTTCGCGGCCAGATCAGGCCGCGCCTTCCTTAACGTGTGCAGGTATAACCTTTCGGCTTCCTCCAAACCACGTAGTCGCTGAACCCTACGCTTTTGGGAACGGCTGAGTCCATCAGGGCACCACCTTGGCTGGTGGTACTTATCTTCTTCTTCTTCATCATCGTCTTCCAACTCCTCGAGATATTCCACCCGAGAGGACTCAGCGTGTTTGTTCCGAGGCGGGAGAGGCCCTAGACACGTTTGAACACGGACACGTCACCTGCATCCTTCTTCTTCTGTCTACATTCTGGGCAGTTGCCGATTGTAGGCAATCGGCTCATTCCTGAATCCCAGCGATGCTCGAAGAAGGGACGGTCCCGATCCCTATCCACGTCGTCTTGCTCTCTTGACTTTTCCTTGGCGTGGCGCTCATATCTCTCCTCGTCGCGATCATGCCGACGATGTCTCCTGGCGTCCCTGCTAGCCAGACGATCTCCTTCGTCATCGTCGTCGTATCGTCGGCGTTTGTCGTATTGACTCACGTATTTGTTGAGGAGGTGATCAGAGAGAGGTCGCCGATATCGTACATTCTTCACTTCTCCCTCCGTGATGTAGCGCTTGCCATCGTGCCGGAGCCGATCGCGTGGAACGGCTTCCTCTTTGTCCTTGTTATGAGAGCGGCTGCCCTCGTCTCTGTCCTTACCAGAGTGGTGCCCAGGTCCTACCATGTTGATGCTGAACGAGAAACCTGGCTGGCACCTCCCAGGGTAAGTGCACTCCACCATGTTAACGGCGGGTAAGGGGTGTGTGTCGACTTTCATGGCGTACTGGCTGAAAATTAGACGCCCTTGTTCTATCGCCATTTGGATCTGCCGACGCCACACCCTGCGGTCGTTGGTGGCATGGGTGAACGTGTTATGCCACTTGCAGTATGGCTTTCCGTTCAGCTCCTGCGCCGTGGGGATCTTGTGGCCTTCGGGTACCTTTAGCTGCTTCTCCTTAAGTAAGAGGTCGAAAATTTGCTCAGCTTTGGTCACGTCGAAGTCAAACCCTCTTGGAGGACCTTGTGGCTTAACCCATTTGCAGGACACGGGGCTTGCCCCGAGTCCATTCAGCCACTCGCTACCTCTTGATCTCCCGCAGAGCCTTCATCTTCATCTGCTTCAACCAGGATCACCGCACGCTTGAATTTATCCTGGTACACCTCTGGGTGGCGTTGTTCATATAATGACAGCTTCTGCACCATATGCGCCAGTGAAGGGTAGTCTGCTTGGGAGGCCACATCCTTGATCGGTGATGCGAGACCCACCACCGCCAACTCGACTGCTTCTTTTTCAGACAAACGAGCCGAATAGCATCGGTTCCTAATGGTCCTGAAGCGCTGGATGTATTCTGACACTGTTTCTCCGCGCTTCTGTCGTACTTGTGCTAGATTGGCAATGCCAGCCTCGGAAGCCTCTGAGTGATACTGCATGTGGAACTGTTCTTCCAACTGCTTCCAAGTCCGGATGGAGTCTGGTGGCAGCGATGTGTACCACCCGAAGCCGATCCTGTGAGGGACTGTGCGAAGAACCTCACACGTAGTTCATCTGATGCTGAGATCGTGCCCAGCTGCGCCAAATATCGGCTCACATGCTCGATTGAGCTGGAGCCATCTGACCCACTAAACTTGGAGAATTCGGGGAGCCGATATTTGGGTGGTAGTGGGATCAAATCGTACTCGTTGGGGTACGGCTTGGAATAGCCGATTGCCCTCCTTTTCGGCACTATGCCGAACTGGTCTCTCAAGATTGTACTGATCTGATCCGCGGTCGTTGGCTGCAGGAGTCGAACTCGAAGATTCGCCGGAGTGGCATACTTAGCCAGCCACGCTTGCTTCTCAAGCTCCGAGCCAACTGCGGGAGTTGAGCTCCGGAGGTTCGTCGGAGTGGCATACTTAGCTAGCCACGTACGCTTCTCAAGATCCGTTCCGAAGTTCCTCCTGCTGTTCCGAAGTCCCTGCTTGTTGCGGTCCGGTTCGTGAGTGCCCGATTACTGCGATCCGGCACGTATGTGCACGTGTACCCGTGAGGGATCTCCTTAGGCGCCTCATACAAGAACCGGTAATCACTAGGGTCACCACCGATCTTGTAGACGACGAATGCCGGTGAACTCGGCACTTCCGGTGCTGCCAACGCGAACGGCAGCGGTGGTCGGGACCGGAGTGGTATCTCACCTTGGTGAGTCCCTAGAGCAGGTCCCGACGGCGAGTGTCGATGCCTCATGATTTCTCGGATCACCCGAAGGGCGACACGCTCCAAAGTGTTCACCGGGCTCTCGAAATGGCGGTGCGGCGAATGAGCCACCATGAAATTAATCTCCCGACGCGGAGACTCGGTGCGTTCTTCCGAAGGGGCGGACAGGTCCACTCCATCGAGCGCGCCTTCGGGTGAGAACCCTTTCCACCTAATGCCGTGTGAGCGGGTTCTCTGGAAAGAGCCGATGAGGTCGGCTTCGAGGATAGCTTTGACCTCGTCATACTTCTTCTTGAGCTCCTCAGTCAGATCTTCGTACGTGACTGGAGTACCTTCCGCCATCTCAGATGTAGATGGCGATGCAGTTGATGTCGAAGACTGTCCCACCGGGCGTGCCAGAATGTGTTGCGGTCAGAAATCCACCGGCGAGCAACGACGGGCAACACGATGAGAGCCGGGAGGCTCCCGGGACTGCGGCTGGCCCTGGTCCCTCGAGCGACGGCCCGCAAAGCCTCGGCACGCACGTCCGATGCTGGTGCAAGGGCGTGCCACCTGACCTATACCTGGTCAGGAAGGTGATGGATTTGCTTCGCTTAGTTTCCTGCATGGCATACACGTAAACATTAAATACGGGTACGTTTGGTTTTTGCCCCGACTAGCCCTGCCAACTTTTGGTTGCCAATTTTTTGGCGGAGCCATCAGCCGCCCACGCCACGCCAAATCATTGGCAAAAGAATGAACTGCATGTGAGCTGTTGAGCTGGGCTAGCCAATATTTTGGTATCAAACCAAACGACAGCCTATGGTTGCGGGCTTGCCAACTTTTGGTAAGGCTAGCATTGGCTCTAAACCAAACATGCCCTACGAGCCTCGATCGGCTCTCAGGTTGTCCTGTGAATCGGCTCAAGGAGCCGATCCACCCATGGTTCGTATGAGGTCTACGATCACATGGTGGTCCTGCTTGATCAATATAAAGCTGAAACGACCTACGACGATTTAGGGTTTTCACCACATAATCGGAACATCCTACGCGTGATTGAGCCTGGCAGCCACGCACGGTGATAATAAACCGACCCTAGACAAGGCCTAAAAACCAACATGAAGTTGATCCCCGGAACATCTTATCTAGGGCTAGCAAACTACACCCTACGTGCTACTTGGATCCTTCAACCCGTTTGCAAGGCCTAACTATGCGAGATATTAAACTAATCCTTGAAGAACAAGGAGCAATCATAACGGATCGGATCTACTAAATAATGATCAAGCGAGGTGCCGCCCTTACACCTAAGATAGGTGTAAGGGCGGCTAGACGTCTAAGGGTTGCATGGACAAAATCATGTGACACGATGAAACAATGCTAACCCTAACACATCTACGATAACTACGTTGCTCGCCATCAACAAGGCTTCAACACGAGCAACGCATGAACAACGAATAAACGTGTACTGCCTAGATCGCAAGATGCGATCTAGGCAGCATGATGCTTACCCGGAAGAAACCCTCGAAACAAGGGGTTGGCGATGCGCCTAGATTGGTTTGTGATGAACGTGATTGTTGTCTTTCTCAATAACCCTAGATACATATTTATAGTCCGTAGACTTTCTAACGTGGGAATAATCCCAACCGTGCACGAGCCAAATTCTATCTAACCGACACGTATCCTACTATATTTACAGATACACGGGTGACATAGGCATCCCAAATGGGCCTGCCAAAGATAGTACCCGGGGTTTTAATGAAGGCCCACTACCCGAAGAATAAGAAGGTTCGAGAGCCCAAGATATATTAAGGAAAGTAGAATTGTAATAGGAAGTATTGTTTGTAATCTGGCGGGATGAGTTAGAAACCGTCCCGGACTCTGTAAACTTGTACAAAACGAAACCCTCGGCTCCACCTCTTATATAAAGGGGGAGTCGAGGGACGAGAGATCATCGAATCATTGTTCACAAACCCTAGTTTTCATAATCGTCGAGTACTTTTCGGCTGAAACCTTCGAGATCTACTTGCCCTCTACTTCTAACTAAACCCTAGCCTATAACTCGTAGGCATTGACAAGTTAATCCCTTGTCAATTGGCGCCGTCTGTGGGAATTAGAGGCGTAAGGATCTGATGTCGATGGCACGTTCAAGGTCTTCGACATCGTCAACCGGAAGCAACACTATGGATCGAGGTAAACAGATCGCTGCTGGTTCTGTTGATTTTGTTCCTCACCCACCCTCCCGTTTGGATGCATATGCACATCTGGCGGAGCCCATGGAGATGACGTTCGGAAGGTTTCACTTTCGCGTCGAGAAGGAAGGATCGTATCGTGTCGAAATTCCGATTTCGTCGGGATCTTCGGCGGTCGATTCCGATTTTTCAAGCTATGCATCGTCAACCGAGTCAGAAGAAGAAACTTCGGCAACGCGTTACGTCAGCATCAGAGCAAGAGAGAAATTCGCCAAGATCTTCGCCGACACATCGTTTGAGTCATCTCGCGGACTCCTATATAAGCGGTGGCTCAAGCGATGTCGACGAGTTACGACTTCATCGACAAATCCATCACGATGGGCAAGGTCTTCATCAATCTCAACAATGATGTCACCAAACCCAACATAGATCAGAGTACAAAATATCATCAGATTTATGCTATCGAAAATCAAGAAGAAACATCGGAGGCTTTCGACGATTTGGGTAATCCATATGTCGATCCCTCAGATCTAAGGAGAGGTATGGGCACTAAATATGACGGGCCCACACCACGTGTCAGAGTTCAACTTCCGCAAGCAGCCTGGGATAGAGCTGCAAAAGCCCTAGATGGTTCGGAGCCAATGACGACAACAGCTACAGCTCAAGAACTGCAAGCTTATCAATATAGGCTCGCACGAACTGCCCGAGAAATAGAAAAACAGACGACTGAGTTGAACAGGAGAAAGGAGGCAGCTTCGCATCCGAGCGAGAGAAGGGCAGATCTAAGTGGACAATCTAGAGTTTCGGGTGATAGCCATAGGGAGGCTCGGAACGAGAGGAAGATCAAGGTTACAAAACATACCCGAAGCGAAAGAGAGCACTTAGTTCAAAACCTCGACATGTCCTTTATGTCGATAGATACAAGAGGAAACATTATCCCTAAGACACCAGAAGCTGGGTATATGGCGACACAAGCTTATATCCTCGCATCTAGGCCACCTCCAGGTGATCCAAGAGAAACATTATATAATATGGCGTTAGCAGGAGTTGGAGCTATGGGGACAGCGTTTGTATCAACGCCTCCCGAAGGAGCGGCAAGGCAAGATAGTCCACGACCTGCAGCAGCAACGGCGGCAGTCCATCAAGGACCAAGTGGAGCACGAGACACAGGAGCACAAGCAAGGGTCGACAGAGCAAGGCAAAGCGAAGGGATCATCGGCAATCCCGGAGCTTAACGACGAGGATATGTGCGGCCTGCCGTGCTTCACAAGGAGAGTACGAAAAACTCGAGTTCCTTCGGGATTTAAGTTGCCCGATCACTTCAAAAATTCGACGGCCTGCAAGATCCAGAGGATTGGCTAGTTGATTACCTCGAGACGGTAAAGTTAACTGGAGGAACTAGGGAAACAGCCATGCAAAGTATTCAGGTGCACTTAAGCGGAGCCGCACGATCTTGGATCAAGAAGCTTCCACCAGGATCTATCGACAGCTGGGAAAGTTTCGAGGATGTTGTTATCACCCGATTTTGGCCAAATTAGGAGGTGGGCCGTAAGTGAAGATGGGCTTTGAAAGACTACACGTGGAGCATCTTTGAAGCGGCTTTGTGCTAGAAGTTTGGGCTAGTTAGCCCGTGTATCTTAATATAGTAGATTGTATATCAATTTAGAAGTTAGAATCTTACTCGTGCACGGTTTGGTGCACGCCCACATTAGAAAGTCCCCTGGACTATAAATATGTACCTAGGGTTTATGGAATAAACAACAACCAACGTTCAACCACAAACAAATCTCGGCGCATCGCCAACCCCTTCGTCTCGAGGGTTTCTACCGGTAAGCATCATGCTGCCTAGATCGCATCTTGCGATCTAGGCAGCACAAGCCTGCCCACGTTGTTCATGCGTTGCTCGTATCGAAGCCTTTTTGATGGCGAGCAACGTAGTTATCTTAGACATGTTAGGGTTAGCATTGTTCTTCATATTACATGCTTTCGTAGTGCAACCCTTGCATGTCTAGCCGCCCTACACCTATCTTAGGTGTAGGGGCGGCACCCCGCTTGATCATAGTTTAGTAGATCTGGTCCGTTACGATTGCATCCTTGTTCTACAAGGATTAGTTTAATATCTGCAATAGTTAGGCCTTACAAAGGGTTGGAGGATCCAGCGGCGTGTAGGGTGGCGTTTGCTAGCCCTAGAAAGGATGTTCCGGGGATCAACCTCGTGTTGGTTTTTAGGCCCTGTCTAGGATCGGCTTACGGTCACCGTGCGCAGTGCGAGGCCCAATCGTGAGTAGGATGATCCGATTATGCGGTGAAAACCCTGGATCGTCGTAGATCTCATCAGCTTACCTTGATCAAGCGGGACCACCATATATTCGGACACCTCGTCCGAATCATGGGTGGATCGGCTCTTTGAGCCGATTCACGGGATAACCCGAGAGCCGATCGAGGCTCGTATTTAACGTTTACGTGTGTGCCCTGCAGGAAACTAAGCGAGGCATCATCCACACCTTCCCGACCGGGTATAGGTCGGGTGGCACGCCCTTGCGGTTGGCATCGGCGCGTGCGACCAGGGAGGCTTTGCGGGCCGTCGCTGCGAGGGACCGGGGCCAGCCCGCAGCCCTAGTTGTTCCCGGCTCTACGGTGTTGCCCGTCTCTCGCCCGCCGGGGGTTTCGACGTCAACACATTCAGGCACGCCCGGTGGGACAACCTTCAATATCCACCACATCGCCGTCTACATCCGAGATGGCGGAAAGCACTCCGGTCAAGTACGAGGATCTGCCTGATGAGCTCAAGAAGGAGCGTGACGGAATCAAGGCGGTCCTCGAAGCCGAACTCATCGGCTCTTTCCACAGAACCCGCTCCCAGGGCCAACCAGGACACTCGTTCAGCATCAACATGGTAGAACTTGGGTACCGCCCTGGTAAGGGTAGTGATGAGGGCAGCTGCTCTCATAGCAAGGGTGAAGAAGGAGCCGACCCACGCAACCGGCTCCGACACTGCCACCAAGTCCTGGTGATGATCAAGATGGAGGCCGATTCTAGCGATCGGACCGTGTTATCCGCGCCGCCCGCTCTCCTAGTATTTGGCGTCGACCTCACAGGGGACGGAAAGCTGGGGTATGGATTCACTTCAGCCGATGAGCTGGAGGAAGTCGACATCGGCCATGGGGACAAGCCACGACCAACTTTTATCAGCAGGAAGTTGGATCCACAGCTCAGGAGCCAGATGATTGCTCTGCTGAAGGAATACCCAGATTGCTTCGCATGGGACTATACAGAGATGCCTGGTTTAGACAGAAGCATCATCGAACATCGGCTCCCCCTTAAGAAAGGATTTCGGCCGTTCCAGCAACGAGCACGTCAGATGAGAGCCGAAATTCTGGAGGAGGTCAAGAAAGAAATCGAGAAGATGTTGGCCGCCGGGTTCATCAAGCCATGCAGGTATGCTTTGAGTGGATCTCCGAGTATCGTGCCCGTAGAGAAGAAGGATGGCCGATGGCGTGTGGCCATCGATTTCAGAGATCTCAACGAGCCACCCCCAAGGACGAATATCCGATGCCCGTGGCGAAGACACCGATCAATGCAGCTGCTGGCCACAAGGTGTTGAGCTTCATGGATGGCAACGCCGGCTACAATCAAATCTTCATGGCTCCCGAAGACATACACAAGACCGCGTTCAGAGTACCAGGGGCGGTAGGCTTGTTTGAATATGTAGTAATGACCTTTGGGTTGAAGAATGCTGGTGCGACGTACCAACGAGCTATGAACTATATATTTCACGATTTGATCGGCAAGTTGGTGGAAATCTATATCGATGACGTCGTAGTCAAATCTGTTTCCATGGAGGGACACTTGGATGATTTACGGCGCGTCCTAGACCGAACTCGGAAGTTCGGATTGAGAATGAACCCGAAGAAGTGTGCCTTCGGTGTGACGGCTGGTCAGTTCCTAGGTTTTCTGGTTCATCAACGGGGAATCGAAATCGGCCTGAAGAGTCAAGAGGCGGTGCGCACCATGCAGCCGCCCACCACGAAGAAGGAGCTCCAACGTCTAATTGGCAAGATCAATTTTGTCCGACGATTCATCTCCAATCTGTCGGGACGAATCGAGCCATTTATGGCGCTGGTGAAGACCAAGTCTGACGACGAATTTCACTGGGGGGCAGAACAGCAGCAGGCGTTCGATGAAATTAAAAGGTATCCGACGACGCCGCTCGTGCTAGTTCCGCCCCGGCAAGATAAGCCGTTCTACATCTACCTATCAGTAGCTGACACGTCCATCGCCTCGGTGGTGGTGCAACTCCACGAGGGCGTCGAGAGAGTCGTTTTCTACCTCAGCAGAAGGATGTTGGACGCGGAGACAAGGTATCCTGAGGTCGAGAAACTGTGCCTCTGCCTGTTCTTTACCTGCACCAAGCTGCATCACATCCTTCTGACGGCGAGATCTTCGTCATATGCAAGTCGGATGTCATCAAGCACATGCTTGTCGGCCCCTGTGTTGAAAGGCCGACTAGGTAAGTGGATGTTTGCGTTGTCGAGCTCGATCTCCGGTACCAGCCTGCAAAAGCAGTCAAAGGGCAAGCGTTGGCCGATCTCATAGCTGAGCGAATCAGTACCAATATAGCAGCACTATCCATACGTGCATGGGCTATGTTCTTCGATGGATCGGCCTGCGACAAGGGTTGTGGCATCGGTATCCTGCTCGTGTCGCCTCGGGGGGCAGAGTACTCTTTCTCCATCAGATTATCTACCCCTTGCACTAACAATGTGGCAGAGTATGAGGCAGTACGTAAGGGGATGGAATTGCTATTAGAAGCCGGGGCAGAAGCAGTAGAGCTTTTTGGAGACTCTAAGTTGGTGATTAACCAGCTCACGGATGAATACAAGTGCGAAAGTGAATTGCTTTTCCCATATTGGATGGAATGCCGTGAGTTGATGACACAATTTCGGTACATCAACTTTAATTGGGTCCCAAGAGCCCAAAACACCGAGGCCAACAATCTCGCACAAATGGCGTCAGGCTATATAGATACCCCTGAAGGGTCGGAGGTCCAGGTGCAATTCCTGGAGCAAGATGATTGGAGAGCCGAAATCTTCAATTACTTAAAAGATTCGGCTCGGGGGGCACCCAAACGGATAAGATACAAAGCCATGAAGTATGTCCTCATAGGAGACGATATGTTCTACAGGACGTTGGAAGGGTTACTACTCAAGTGCCTGGGACCAACTGAGTCTAATCGGCTCTTACATGAGGTGCACGAAGGTGCCTGTGGAACTCATCAATCGGCTCACAAGATGAAGTGGCTAATCAGGCGCTCAGGGTTTTATTGGCCCACCATGCTTGAAGACTGCTTCAATTACTAAAAGGGGTGCCAAGCATGCCAGGTGTTTGGGAAGATTCAGATGGTACCAGCATCAGCGATGAACCCTATCATCAAACCTTGGCCGTTCCGAGGGTGGGGCATGGACATGATCGGCAAAATCCATCCGGCCTCGAGTAAAAAACATGAATGGATTTTGGCCATCACAGATTACTTCACCAAGTGGGTGGAAGCCGTCCCTATGAAGAAGGTGAAATCAGAAGATGTGATCAAGTTTGTGAAAGAACACGTGATTCATAGGTTCGGGATTCCCCAAACTATCACGACCGATGGAGGTTCGGTCTTTGTTTCTAAAGAGTTCAGGAAATTCTGCGATGACATGGGGATTAAACTGATCCGATCATCTCCGTACTATGCTCAGGCTAATGGGCAAGCTGAGGCGTCCAATCAGAGCTTAATCAAGCTGATCAAGAGAAAGATTGACGAGAACCCTAGGGATTGGCATGAGAAGTTATCAGAAGCATTGTGGGCCTACCGCATGTCGTGCCATGGAGCTATAAAAACTTCGCCATACCAGCTTGTCTATGGACAGGAAGCCGTATTACCTTGGGAAATTACGGCTGGATCAAGACGTGTCACGTTTCAGAATGATCTGACAGCGGAAGAATACGCAGCTTTGATGAGTGACACTATTGAGGACGCAACAGAACTGAGGCTTTGGTCATTGGAGAAGATTAAGGAGAACAAAGCCAGGGTAGCGCGTGCCTACAATAAAAAGGTTAGACCAAAGGAGTTTCAAGTTGGCGATCTAGTATGGGAAGCTGTGTTGCCGTTAGGAACTAGGGACAAGGCATATGGCAAGTGGTCTCCTAATTGGCACGGACCGTACAAGGTCGTCCAGGCCTTGAAGGGTAATGCATACATGTTGGAAGAGCTAGACGGGCAGAAGTTCCCAGTAGCCGTCAATGGTCAACACCTCAAGAAGTATTTCCCAAGCATGTGGGATGATGGGCAGTAAGGTGTGGAGGCCGATTTTAAATCGGCCAGTAAAAAATCTCGGCGCATCGCCAACCCCTTCATGTTGGAAGCTGTGTTGCCGTTAGGAACCAGGGACAAGGCATATGGCAAGTGGTCTCCTAATTGGCACGGACCGTACAAGGTCGTCCAGGCCTTGAAGGGTAATGCATACATGTTGGAAGAGCTAGACGGGCAGAATTTCCCAGTAGCCGTCAATGGTCAACACCTCAAGAAGTATTTCCCAAGCATGTGGGATGATGGGCAGTAAGGTGTGGAGGCCGATTTTAAATCGGCCAGTAAAAAAAAAAACAACAAAAATCACAGCCGATGAGCAGACATCGACTTCAGGATATAAAACAACAAGGCGCTAGAGGCGGTCTGAAGAAGCTCGGGGGGGAACTCACCTTGAGAGTTCTTTGCTCTGGGGAGCCGATTCTATTGGAATCGGCTAGTTCTGCACTATAGCTTGGAGGCGGGGGACGGCACGTTGGGCAGGCTCGTTGCTGCGCTTGCCTTAACTGAGGCTCGGGGGGCAGCTCGCCCTAAAGGTCCTTCGTTTTGAGAAGCCAATTTCGTTGGAGTCGCCAGGGGGCAATCTGGCCCAATTTCACCGAGCAAGGTCGCCTACAACTCGTTTAAGAGATGGAGAATTCTTGCAGAATAGAGCCACCAATTTGAAGAGGAAGCCATCATAATTGATAGGCTTTGGGCCAGTTTGTCGCTGCAAAGAAACAGAGTATCGCAAGGAAAGTTGTAGGCGATCAAGATTTTCAGCAATGATCCTGAAGTTCTCTGGAAGGCATTGATTCTGGAGCTTTGCCGATTAGAACTAACATTAAGCTCAGGGGATTTGGATTTCCCAGACCTAAGGTTTGCGCGATTACGATTTGGTCCTGTTCGACTGGAATGTGGGGATCTGAATTGATCTGTCTCGAACTTTACCATAGGAGACCGATGCGTTGCCGTCGGCTCATTGATCATTGGTCAGGCTAACGGTCGGCAAAGCCAGGATGAGGAAAAATCGGCCAAGTTAGCATACAAGGGATCGGCAAGGTCAAATTAAGGAGAATTCTTCATTGATAGCCAGATTTATTACACGAAGAGCTAAGAGTACTCTCAAAAGGAAGTGCTAGGGGATACAGTGCCCTGTCTACTACTACGGGTCCTATCCTAGGGATCCTATCTAAGGGTTGTCACCACCCTCGTCGCCGCCATCATCGGCGCTGCTACAGGCGAGCTCCTCGTCGCTGCTGATGAAGCCACCGGTGGCGTCTTCATCCTCCTCGTCGTCATCATCATCTGACCAAGCCCAGCCTCGAAGGAGCTTGGCCGGTGGGTACCCGGTGTCGGAAGAGTCTTCTTCTTCGGGTTCTTCTCCTTCTCCTTCCTCTTCGTCGGAGGAAGGGTCTATCTCCCATGAGAGGAGGTCGTCTGCGCACGCCGCTTCCAGCTCCCCGTCAACGAGGAACCGGAGGTCTTCCTCCCCAATGGTGCGGGGTTCGTCGGCTTCTGACTCGGTAGAGAAATCCCATTCTCTCGCGTCCCACTCTGGCGCGGGAGCATCGTGGACGGCCATTTGATTGACCTCTGGCCCTGATTCGCTCGAGGAGGAGGATTGAGTGGAGGAAGAAGAAGACATTGCTGTAGAGGAGGAGGGTTTTCCGACGGGCGACTGGTTTGGAGCAAAGGGGGTGAGGAGGTGGACTGTTCGATGTGATTAAGTAACAGAAGATATAGTGGAGATTTAATGCTCGGACAGTTTCCAAGGATGTGGTGCCAGAGTTGTCGAATCGTGCAGAGAAGTTGTGAAGGCAAGGCGTCATGATGAAGAATACTGCAACAGTTCTGCTCTGCCACGACATGACCCTTCGAAGAAAAACAGGATGGTTTTGCAATTATCATTATCAAAACCAGGGGGGCATGTGTTATCACCCGATTTTGGCCAAATCAGGAGGTGGGCCGTAAGTGAAGATGGGCTTTGAAAGACTACACGTGGAGCATCTTTGAAGCGGCTTTGTGCTAGAAGTTTGGGCTAGTTAGCCCGTGTATCTTAATATAGTAGATTGTATATCAATTTAGAAGTTAGAATCTTACTCGTGCACGGTTTGGTGCACGCCCACATTAGAAAGTCCCCTGGACTATAAATATGTACCTAGGGTTTATGGAATAAACAACAACCAACGTTCAACCACAAACAAATCTCGGCGCATCGCCAACCCCTTCGTCTCGAGGGTTTCTACCGGTAAGCATCATGCTGCCTAGATCGCATCTTGCGATCTAGGCAGCACAAGCCTGCCCACGTTGTTCATGCGTTGCTCGTACTCGAAGCCTTTTTGATGGCGAGCAACGTAGTTATCTTAGACATGTTAGGGTTAGCATTGTTCTTCATATTACATGCTTTCGTAGTGCAACCCTTGCATGTCTAGCCGCCCTTACACCTATCTTAGGTGTAGGGGCGGCACCCCGCTTGATCATAGTTTAGTAGATCTGGTCCGTTACGATTGCATCCTTGTTCTACAAGGATTAGTTTAATATCTGCAATAGTTAGGCCTTACAAAGGGTTGGAGGATCCAGCGGCGTGTAGGGTGGCGTTTGCTAGCCCTAGAAAGGATGTTCCGGGGATCAACCTCGTGTTGGTTTTTAGGCCCTGTCTAGGATCGGCTTACGGTCACCATGCGCGAGCGCGAGGCCCAATCGTGAGTAGGATGATCCGATTATGCGGTGAAAACCCCAGATCGTCGTAGATCTCATCAGCTTTACCTTGATCAAGCAGGACCACCATATATTCGGACACCTCGTCCGAATCATGGGTGGATCGGCTCTTTGAGCCGATTCACGGGATAACCTCGAGAGCCGATCGAGGCTCGTATTTAACGTTTACGTGTGTGCCCCGCAGGAAACTAAGCGAGGCATCATCCACACCTTCCCGACCGGGTATAGGTCAGGTGGCACGCCCTTGCAGTTGGCATCGGCGCGTGCGACCAGGAGGCTTTGCGGGCCGTCGCTCTGAGGGACTGGGGCCAGCCGCAGCCCTAGTTGTTCCCGGCTCTACGGTGTTGCCCGTCTCTGCCCGCCAGGGGGTTTCTGACGTCAACAGATGTATTCGTCAAAAACTTCAGGTCCACGTGCAAAAAACCTGCGTCGTTAGAAGAGCTGAGGGCATGTCGACAAAAGCCAGATGAGTCAATGAGAAAATACATCCAAAGGTGGAACATCATAAAAAACTCGGCAGAAAATATATCTGACGAGAGAGCAATAGATGCGTTTGTCGCAGGAATTAGGCGTGGAGATTTTGTCGAGGACTTGGGAAGGACCAATCCAAAGACAGTATCCGCGTTGATGGAGATAGCAAACAGATGGGCGGACGGAGAAGACGCTGTCCACAATAAACGGCATAGGTCGCCAGAGGAGGACCGTGGTCGAAATTATCAATCGAGGCGACGATTTCCTCGGCAGTACCCAAACTACGACGCCCCAGGGCAAATTTCGGCTGGTTTCCGAGCCAGCGCAGGAGGAAATAATCGAGATGATTACCAGAAAAGCAATGAGCAACGAAGTGACAACGAGACGAATTTCGACAAAATAGGCAAAACAACGGGCCAAGGCCACGGAGGCCTTTCATGTCTCCCGAAGAGATGATGAACGGGCCGTGTCGGATGCATTTTTTCATCGACGACGAACGGAAAAAGACAGTCAGGGCACTTGCAGAAAGACTATCGTAATTTTCAGGCAATGTTCAGATATGCAGAGAACGCTCATGCTCGAGCAACACAGAGAAATCCTCGGGAGCCCAGGAGCGAGGTTCACTTACCACCACCTCCCGCGATTACGGACGGCAACCGGCACCAGCTCAGAATAGCGGCAGCACCACCACCACCACCTTATGTCGATCCTAACTCAAATGGAGCGGTGTCGATGATTCAGAAGGGAAGGCCATCCAACAGAACTCAAAAAGTGATCTCGAGGCAGGTGTTCATGGCAGAGAAAATGCCTCCACCAACAGTTGAGTACCTCAATTGGTCAGGGCAAGACATCGGCTTCACCATAGCGGACCATCCACAACAAGTTCCTCGACCGGAGCGGTCGGCACTTATTCCGCCAGCAGTTATTGCGGGATTTGATGTTTCTCGAGTATTCATAGATGGTGGCAGCAGCTTAAACCTTATGTACGCAGACACATTGAGGAAGATGAACATATCCTTAGCGAACTTGAAGCCAACAGACACAAGGTTCCACGGCATTACACCGGAGAAACCAAGTTATCCATTGGGGAAGATAAATCTCGACGTTCAGTTTGGAACTCGAGAGAATTATAGAATTGAGAAGCTGGAATTTGAAGTCGTGGATTTTCCGTCGCAATACCACGCTTTGTTGGGACGACCAGCATACGCTAGGTTTATGGCAGTACCACATTATACATACTTGTTGTGGAGATTGCCCGGACCCAAGGGACCAATCACAGTCAAAGGGAGCTTCGCCTTAGCTGATAAGTGCGACAAGGATTTCCATCGGTTATCAGAAACTTTCGGGATGCAAGCTGAGTATTTGGCGTCGAAAAGCATGACTGATTACGACGTACTGCCAGACGTTGGAAGGCCAAATAAAGAATCAACTTTCAATACAGAGAAAAATTCTAAGGAGGTGCAGATCCACCCGACAGACCCGAAAAAGACGACATCCATCGCAAACGACATGGATATCGCATAGGAAAGCGCGCTCGTCGAGTTCCTCCGTGAGAACTGGAAAATCTTCGCATGGTGTCCAGCTGACATGCCAGGAGTACCCAGGGAACTTGCCGAGCACCACCTAAACTTGGATCCATTGGCGAGGCCAATCAAACAACCTTTGCGGCGTTTTTCGGAACCAAACCGCAAAGCTATGCTGTCAGAAATCAATCGACTACAGGAAGCTGGTTTTATCAAAGAGATATTCACAGAAGCCACATGGGTAGCAAATCCTGTGTTGGTGCCAAAGAAAAACACTAAGGTCCTTCGCATGTGCGTCGACTTTACGTGTCTCAATAAACATTGTCCAAAGGATCACTTTCCCCTCCCGAGGATCGATCAAATTATCGACTCCACGGCTGGATGTGAACGTCTTTCCTTCCTGGACGCATATTCTGGTTATAACCAGATCAGATTGAAAGAAGAAGATGAAGTAAAAAACCGTGTTTATTACACCTTACGGCGTGTTTTGCTACAGAACAATGCCCTTTGGTCTAAAAAATGCGGGAGCAACATATCAAAGGATGATGCAGAAGTGTTTGGCGACACAGATTGGGAAAAACGTGCAAGTATATATCGACGATGTCGTCATAACGTCAAAAAAGGGGACAACACTGATTGAGGATCTCAAGGAAACTTTTGACAACCTCGACAAATTCTGCCTGAAGTTGAACCCGACGAAGTGTTCCTTTGGCGTCCCCAGCAGGAGAACTTCTGGGGTTTCTAGTTTCAGCAAGAGGGATTGAAGCAAATCCCGATAAAATACAAGCTATCGTAACAATGAGAAAGCCAACAAAGTTGAAAGAGATACAACAGCTAACTGGGCGAGTCGCAGCTTTGAGCAGATTCGTCGCCAGGTTAGGAGAAAAAGCTTTACCATTTTACGCTCTCATAAAGCAAGGAGACAAATTCCAGTGGAACGAAGAAGCCGACAGAGCCTTCGAAGATCTGAAGCGCAAAATCTCGACACCACCAATATTGGTGGCGCCGAAGGATAAGGAACCTCTCCTGCTGTACATCGCAGCCACGCCCCAAGTGGTGAGCACGGTGCTAGTTGTCGAAAGAGAAGAAGAAGGAAAACTCCACGGAGTACAGAGGCCGGTATACTTCGTCAGCGAAGTTTTATCGCCATCAAAACAAAGGTACCCTCAGTACCAAAAGCTAGCATACGGAGTATTCACAACAGCACGAAAATTGCGCCACTATTTTTCGGCACACCCGATCATAGTGGTCAATGAGGCTCCTTTGTCAAATATACTGAACAATCCAGAAGCTACGGGTCGTGTCTCCCTTTGGGGAATAGAACTTTCCCCTCGGGACATCACGTATGAAAAAAGAAAAGCAATCAAGTCGCAAGTTTTGCCGGACTTCATCGCAGAGTGGATGGAGCTGCAAAACACAGGACCCCAGACCTGTCGAGAACCTGGACCATGAATTTTGACGGGTCCAAGAGAGTAGAAGGAGCTGGCGCAGGAGTAATACTTATATCACCTGAAGGCGACAAATTAAAGTATATCCTTCGGATGACGTTCCCCAACGCATCTAACAAT
Organism: Lolium rigidum; assembly: GCF_022539505.1. NCBI lineage: Eukaryota > Viridiplantae > Streptophyta > Magnoliopsida > Poales > Poaceae > Lolium > Lolium rigidum. Next base: position 95,485,027 of record NC_061509.1, on the reverse strand, counting down.
GAAGCAGAATATGAAGCCCTCATACACGGGATGAAGATGGCGAAAGCATGCGGTGCAACTCGACTAAAAATCTTTGGCGACTCACAATTGGTGGCCCAGCAAGTTATGAACCAATGTGATGCAGTCAACGATAGCATGGTAGCATACAAGGAGGTGTACAATGAACTCGAGAAGCTATTCGATGGATGCGAAGTAAACCACATCAGTACATTGAGCAACGATGAAGCCGACGTCCTCGCAAACATCGGGTCGCAGTGCCTCCCAATCCCGCCAGGAGTATTTTGGGAAGAAATATCGGAGAGATCTACAAAGCCAAAAAAGTTGCAGAAAAAAGAAAAACTTCGACACCCCTCGCAGAAACCACGGAGGATGAAGATGAACAAGAGCTTGTGATGATGGTACAAGTTCCTTGGATGCAAGCATATGTATCATACATCCTCAGGAAAGAAATACCCGACGATCCAGTTGAAGCAAGGCGAGTAATTCGACGGTCTAAAGCTTTCACGGTGATCAAAGGAGAACTGTACAAGCGAAGTATTTCAGGTGTTCTGCAAAGGTGTGTAACACCCGAAGAAGGAAGAGTAATTCTGAAAGATGTGCACGAAGGAATATGCGGCCACCACGCGAGTAGTCGAGCCATCGCAGCCAAAGTTTTTCGGGCAGGATTCTACTGGTTGACAGCAATCGAGGACGCCAAAGAAATAGTAAGGACTTGCGATGCGTGTCAAAGGTTCGCCGCAAAACCTCACTCTCCAGCAGCGGAACTAGCACCAATACCTTTGTCATGGCCCTTTGCACAATGGGGACTCGATATGGTGGGAAAGTTACACAAATCATGGCCAGGAGGAAAGGAATACATGCTAGTAGCTGTCGACAAATTTACAAAGTGGATAGAAGCGAAGCCGATAAATTCGCCAGATGGAGCATCCGCAGTAAAATTCATAAAAGGCCTTGTCTTCGGATTTGGAGTGCCTCATAGCATCGTCACGGACAATGGCAGTAACTTTACATCCCACGAATTCAAAGATTACTGCAAAGAAGTGGGTATCAAGCTGCACTTTGCTTCAGTTGCACATCCTCAAACCAACGGGCAAGTCGAGAAAGCCAATGGCATTATCTGCAATGGCATCAAGAAACGCCTGTTGGGACCACTAGAAAAAGCTCGACATACCTGGCCTGAAGAACTACCAAGTGTGTTGTGGAGCATCCGAACAACACCAAATACGGCGACACAAGAAACCCCATTTTTCTGGTCCATGGCGCGGAGGCAGTACTACCAATAGAAATAGAGCACGACTCCCCGAGAGTCACAGCGTATAATGAAGAAGCTTCAAGGACAGCATTGGAAGACGACGTAGACGCACTCGACGAAGCTCGAGACGAAGTATTATCAAGGGTCACCAAATATCAACAGGACTTGAAGAATTACCACGGTCGACGTTTGCGGCCAAGATCCTTTCAAGTGGGAGACTTAGTTCTTCGGCTCACGCAAAAAAGTCATGAAAAACTCGAGTCACCATGGCTTGGTCCCTATATCGTCACGGAAGTAATCGGAGGAGGAGCATACATGATAAAGGACAAGAAGACAGGGGTGGAGGAGCAAAACCCCTGGAACGTGGCGCAACTCAGGCGGTTCTACGCCTAGAGAAAAAATATAGTCCTTGTAAAACTTCAATGTACTGAAACGCCCACGAGTTTTCAGACGCACTCTTTTCCTTTTTCGGGGCACCGAGTGGGGCCGGGAAAGGTTTTTAATGAGGCGGGCTCGTGGTGCTGCAATATAATAAAGATAGTGGAGATATACTTCTTATTTTCCGACACGCTCGGGGGCTCAACGCCTAAGTCTCAAAATACACACAATATAGATTCACTCGAAATATTTCGCCTTGGTACATTAATACCTCGCCAAATATAAACATCGGAAGCTAGCAATCATAAATATAGTATACACGTCAAAAATCTTAAAAGTGCTTTGGTCTAAGAACCTCGCAATAAAAATATAGAACTTCGACATCAAAGATACTCGAAGCTTGGCAATCCATCCAAGGGAAAAACAAGAATGTCTTATTACAACAGACAAGATAGATTTCAAGGAGAAAAAAAATAGTACAACCTTTGCCCAGTTAGGCTCGGGGGCTTCAACAACAAAGAGGGCCTCGGCAATATACATTAAATTCCTTCGGAAATACAAAAAAAGAGGAGGGGAATCAAAAAGAGTGAGATACAAGGTTTCCAATATAATACAAGTCAGTTAAATCCCAAGATACTATCTATGGACAAGCCTCTGGTTGTTTTATGTTCAGCATAAGAACCCTTGATAAAGAACTCTGAGTCCATCCGAAGAAGTTCATCTATCATCGATTCGGCCACGGGAGCTACCATCGCATCGATTGAGTCAATATCATTTTTCCGACGCGTTTTCTTGGCCGGGCAACCGAGCAACAATCTTCGCCGGGTCTAACTTTGGATAACGAGATGTTTATCATAATCATGGCGAATCTCGCTCCAGCGAGAGAGTTGAGCCCGCACAAAGTTATGAATGCGGGGAGCATCTCCGAATACCTCTAATAATTCAGGAAGAGTTTTTGGAACCTCGTTTCGAGGAAATAAATTCCTATAGACAAGGGTTAATGTTGCCGTGCAAAAACTGAGAAAATCGCGCACTTGGCAAGCACGATCTTGGAACCTAACAATTTGTTGGGTTCGTTCGAGAGTGGCCCGAGAACAAGCAGCCATGATTAAGGGAAAGATTGACAAGAAGATTTGTTCTCTCATTCACTCTCGATCTTCGGCGACAGAATCAAGAACTGAGCTCGTTAAAGCGACGGGGCAAGAAATTGGAAGAAAGGCACAGCAAAATAAAGAGAAGGCATCTTAAGATCGCAAAAACGTACCTAACATATCTGTGCTAGCTTCCAGCATTAGCTCAAGCATACTATTTTCTCGGGTTGTGGCTCCCTTTGCTTCTAATACAGCAGCATCCTTAGCAGCCATAGCTTCTTGGGCTTGTTGAAGAGCAAGTTGTTCTCGTTCAGATGCTTTCCGAGATTGTTCCATCATGGCCAAAGTTTGTTTCTTCATAGATTGAAGTTGTTGTCGAAGTTCTTGCAAATCTCCCGACAAATGTCTGCTTGATGAACCCTCGAGGGGATTATGGTCGACTAGTACTTTCTTCGAGAAGGAAGATGCAGGTGAAGCAGCGGCAGAACAAGGAGTGGTCGAGTAATTATCAAATATTAACTGGAAAAGAAAGGCCCAGGATCAATGAAAAGCACGAAGAGGAATTTCATTACTTTCTAGAAAATTTACACCGACATTACAAAAGAAAGTTTTCCAGGGGGACTAACAGAGTAATTGTCGCCAAGGCTAAAATGGCGACAAGAGCAAAAGAAACAGAAAAAGAAAAAACAAGGAGGCATGCAACTAGACCTCCGGCCTCGAGGAGCTAGGAGTCGAAGTTGGCTTGATCCCGAGATACGCCAAGATCTTCTTTGTGTTGGGCTTGGCCGCCTTAATCAGCGACCTCCATCTCGACTGCTCTATCTGATCGGTGTCGCCAACTTTCATCCAATCAAGCGTCTGTTGGCTGTCAGCAACCAGGGCAACAGTGTTTTCGACAGCAACCTTCATATTTTCTTGACGCATCTTCAGTCCAAGGTCTTCTCGCTGAATTGAAAATCTTGGCAAGGGCAAGGAAAGTCGAAGGTTCCTCTTTCTTCGGGAAGAAGTAGGGGAACAACGCCGACAAACCTGCACTAGCATTTGCCACGCCTTCACGAATTTCGCGCCCATGAAACTCCAGAAGAGAAAGTGCGTCAAGGAGAGGGTCATTGACGGGATTATCCAGATCAAAATCCTGGTTTGTTTGGGCTGCCACACGAGACAAAACATTAGTCAAAAACCAAGAAACAGGAAGTACAATAAAATGGAAGGGATTGATAAAATTACTCAGAGTACGTCGACTTTGCGACTTCAGACGCTTGAGGATCCCTTGCTCACGAGCAGCTTGTGCAGCTTTCTGCTCGTCTAAAGCAGATTCAGCATCTTTAAGCCTTTTCTGCAGTTCCTCGACACTAGCAGCCTTTGCTTTGGCATCATCAGCCTCGGCTTTAGCTTCGCTAGCGACAAGTTCGGCTTTCTCGCGAGCCGCCTCACTTTGCTCTAGTTTGTGAGCAAGTGCGTCGGCACGCTTATTGGCCTCTCGCAAGTTTCTCTATCAAGATAAAAAAGGGGGAGGAAAGATCAAAAAATTGCGACAAACAAACAGGAGCAAAATCCAGAAAAAACGGCAAATATAGAGGTTATTACCTTCGGTTCTGCTGGCATACTCGCGGTACCCAATAAATTTGGATCCGATGCGGATAAGATCTTTGATCATGGGCTGTCAAAGAAGAAGAACGTAGGAGAAAACATCGGCATTAAAAAAAAAGCGAGGGCCTAAAAGAGCAAAATAGAGGAAATATAGATATCGACAAACTTACATCATCCAAGAGCTGCGACGAGGAACTGCTCAATGGAGGGGGAGGCTCAATGATCATTTCAACCCTTGCCCTTTTGGTGAAGGGACAAGGGGGCTCGACGGAGGAGTAGATGTGTCAACATTTTGTTGAGGAGGCGACGATTCTTCTCCTTCAACGGGTTTCTCCGAAATAACTAAAGTATGTGACGTGCTCGTCCGAGGAGCTACGTCACAAGTTGGTACTTCTTCCTCGTCATCACTGCGAGTGAGGAACAATAGCATAAAAAGCAAGACAAAAAAATAAAACTTCGACTACAGAAATAAGTGGAAATCAAGGTAACTTACGAGCTGACGAGGGATTCAATATAAGGATCATAAGCTGCCTTCGGATGAGAAGGAACAACTTCTTCGGCTTTGGATGTGCCGGAATCTTCGGCATTACTCCTCTTCCTTTTCCTCTGAGGAGAAACGGCGGGAGGAGGAGATTGGACCGACGTAGTGTCTTCGGAAGATCCCGCAGATTTTCGAGAATCCACGGGATCATTCACAAAAGATGGAGCTTCTTGATTGTCGTCAGTGACAATGCCCATTTCTTCGACTTCTCCATCCTCAGGAAGAGGAGGAAGGGAAGCCATAGTAGGATGATTCTGCAGGAAAATAGCGGCAAAAGGAAAATTAGAGAGATATCAATACAATAAGATGCAGAGAAAATTCGGAACAAGATAAAAATTCGAGAAGACAAAATACCTCGGGGAGAGGATTGGTAGAGCTGTATGGCTCCACGCGACAAGAGGAAGGAATAGGATCCCTCTTGCTCAGTGAGGTAATTCTTCGAACAAGCTTCTCCAAGTCCTTTACAGAAAGATCATTGGAGAGCCTATTGGCATCATTGACACCAGAATACGTCCAAAGGGGATTTTTGCGAGCCTGAAGAGGCTGCACTCTAATCCTAAGAAAGTAGGCAGTGATTTGGACACCAGATAACTCTTTGCCTCGAGTATTTTGGAGCTGATGAATACGAGACATAAGAGCTTCTGTCGCCTTTCTCTCTTCTTCGGAAGCTTCAGCATCCCAGGAGTAGCGGCGTTGAATTTTTGTGTTTCCGTCGAAAGGGACTATGTTGTGTTCCACGGAATTGGCACTTTCTTCGTGTATATAGAGCCACCTTTTGCGCCATCCTTGGACGTAGTCGGGAAATTTGACGTCGAAATAATCGACGTCGGTTCGGATCACGAGATAACAACACCACCTATGTTGTAGGTGGCATTGTGAGCGCCATTGCGGCGGAGGCAGAAAATGCGTTTCCAAAGAGCCCAATTAGGAGCGACTCCAAGGAAGCATTCGCAAAGAGTGATAAAAATAGAAATATGAAGGATGGAATTGGGGGTCAGCTGGTGCAGCTGAATTCCATAGACAAAGAGAAGACCGCGGAGGAAATCGTGGATTGGGGTAGAAAGGCCGCGGATGAGATGATCAACAAAACTAACCCGGTACTCCATTGGAGGGTTGGGGTAGCTTTCTTCGCCGGGAAAGCGGATGGCGTCTTCCTTCTTCATCGGGCCAAGCCTCTTCAGCATATTGACATCTTGGTTGGAGATTTTGGATCTCTCCCACTCAAGATCCTCAGCGGCCATCTTGGATTCTGGAGTGCTGTGGCGGGTGAGTCGCGTGCGCGGTGGCATCAACAGCACTGGAAAAGCAAGGTTCGTGCGTGCGGAAGATCAGAAAGAGTTGGGCGCAGGGGAGTTTTTGCAGAGGGGAGCAGATGTGCGGCGCAAGCGAAGGAGTGAACGGAGGTTGAAGAAAGGTTTATATAGGCTTTTGGAGAAGTAATGAACCGTCGAATGAAGAAATCGTGTGGTGAAAAGAGATTCAGTAGATAAGAGGGTAAAAAGGTATTTTTACGGAGATGGAATGGAACAGGCGTTACCGAACGTGCGCCAGGAAAAGCGGAGGACGTGTGTCCCCCACTTGCACGACGTGTCAACGTGGTGGGAACAATGGACCCACAAGGCAGAAAAATCTCGACCATTAATAGAGCTGAAGAGAATTTGACAAAAGGAAAATATGTCGACAAGAAAAATAAAAGGAGAATGGCAACAGGAGAAGTTATTTGAATACTTCGGGAGCCTTTGGTCAGAAACAAGTTTTTGCCCAAATGCTCGGGGGCTACTTCGATAAAAGTAAAATTTCGACTATGGCAAATATAGAAATTGTGGGAGCCTACAACCAAGCACAAGTTCTTGGCTGTAGCCTCGGGGGCTACTCCCATCGGGAGCGCTGTTCGCGCACCCGAAATATAAAAAGAAGAAGAAAGAAAAGAGAGAATATCGGGAAATAATGGCAATATAGCGACAAGGTGGACTAAAATGTTGAGCCTACAACCAAGCACAAGTTCTTGGCTGTAGCCTCGGGGGCTACTCCCATCGGGAACGCTGTTCGCGTGCCCGATGAAATTTAAAGGAAAAGAAAGAAAGATAGAAAAGCAAGAGAGTATATTTCGAGTTATAATTAACTCTACATATACTCCCATCGGGAGATTAATATAAGTCATATTTGACTCGATAAAATGTGCCATTCCAACAGCCGGAAAAGCACTCGACAATATATTCTCGAACGCCAAAGTTGCGATCAATTTCGAATGCCGCAAATTTGCGAAGGTAAGACCCAGAATCCGTTCTCGCTGGGCGTGGCATCGCCGAAGACTGCGCTCTGCTACTTTTATCCGTATCAACGGATACGAAGAAAAATCCTAACGGACGCGTTAGGTACTCGATAAATTTGACTGGGACTCGACGGAATGGTAAGACCTTAAGCGGCACTCGTCGAAGTTTACACCAGTATCCCGAGATCATGTCCGGGGACGTGATCTTGAAGTAGGTTTTTGCGGATTGCCACTAGAGCAGGTTAACTAGTACCTGATCCGTCAGATGAACTAGCCCCAACTACCAATATCCCTGTACAATATAGAAATTTATATAAAGAAATATAGAAAAGTTTAAATTGTCGAATAAAAATAAACAGTGGAGATTTTCCCTGACTCTACGATTCAAGCAAAATCTCGGGGGCTACTGACATAGGCATCCCAAATGGGCCTGCCAAAGATAGTACCCGGGGTTTTAATGAAGGCCCACTACCCGAAGAATAAGAAGGTTCGAGAGCCCAAGATATATTAAGGAAAATAGAATTGTAATAGGAAGTATTGTTTGTAATCTGGCGGGATGAGTTAGAAACCGTCCCGGACTCTGTAAACTTGTACAAAACGAAACCCTCGGCTCCACCTCTTATATAAAGGGGGAGTCGAGGGACGAGGAGATCATCGAATCATTGTTCACAAACCCTAGTTTTCATAATCGTCGAGTACTTTTCGGCTGAAACCTTCGAGATCTACTTGCCCTCTACTTCTAACTAAACCCTAGCCTATAACTCGTAGGCATTGACAAGTTAATCCCTTGTCAACGGGCAAACTAGCCCAAACTTTGTATACAAGGCCGATTCATGTATTTCTTCCGTGTATATTCTTCAAGCCCATCTTAATCGCGGCCCACCTCTGATCCGGTCAAATTCTGGTGATAACAGCGGGTATTTGGTGTGGTCCACACTCGTTTAGCTAATGTAAGGTACCCACTCTTACCTGGTCAACATTTCACATGCGGGAGGTGTTGAATGCTTGTGTGCTCATGCACAACATTATCATTGAGAGTGAGTATGATGCTCGGGTTGTTGATGATCAGCTGTATTGGCACCAGGGCCCTCTTTGAAGCTTTACTCACCATATATCAAGAAATCTCTGACAAACAGATTCATCGCCAACTACAAGGCGACCTTTTTTAACATTTGTTGGTGAAGAAAGGAAACATCGCATGGTGAGTCTTGGTTTATTTGAATTCTTGTGTGAACTGTTTAATTTATTTTTATAAATTATTGTAATCAACTATTTGAGTTGGTGTCGAACTATTTAATTTATTTGTTTGAATTATTGTAATAAATTATCTATTTGTTCATACTGTGAAATATAATTCTAGTTTTATGTTTTTATTTATCTAAAATAGATGAAAATATTTTAGGCGACCATTTCAGGTGGCACCGGTATGGGCTATCAGTCCCAAATCCGCAACAGGTTTACCGGCGCATCCAAAGCGTTTGTCCGGAGATGTTTCCGGACGCCCTTTGGGGCGCCGGTGGAGATGCGTGATCCAACTTTAACCATTATTTTTATTACTAACACATGAGTAAATATTATAAAATATATATCGTTGGAATCTTCATTCGAATATAAGTTCATCAGTTTAGTTTCTGTTACACATTATTCACATATTGCTGCCCAAAATTTTTGTCAAAAACCAGATTTTAAAATGTGCATGCGTCATGTAATTGTCGACGGATGCTGTAACAAAAATATTCAACATGTTTGTTCATATTAGTCGGATGTATATACAAATTATGTCTAGATTAATCCAAATCAGTGATAATTAATATGAAATGGAGTGAGTATATGTTTCTATTGTTATTTACTTACTTAGGGCATCTCCAGCGGCGCGACGCAAACGGACGCTCAGCGACCGTTTTCGTCCGCCGTGACCGGAAATGCGTCTGGCACCACTTCCAGCGGGGCGACGCAAAGTGACCGGGCCGTTCGCAGAGACGCAAACCTAACCCAAATATGCGCCTCAGATGCATCTCTGCGGACGTGCGGAAACGTCCGCTCGCGTCTGGCGGACGTTTCGTCGGGCCCGCCTGGGAGCAACCCTGCGTCTTCTTAAACGCGCCAGCGACTGCGCCACTGCGTCGCTTCAGCACTCTGCGCCACGTTAATAGCGACGATGCCTCGGCTGCCGAGCGGCCGCCCACTTCCGTCAAGCACGTTAATGGCGACGCCACACGTCCCGCGGCCACCGCATGCCGCTGGCCTATATAAAGGGGCGCGCGTTCTTTTTCCTCATCCACTCCTCCGAAGAAACCCTAGCCGCCACAAAGCTCGACCGTAGCGCTGCCTAGGTGTTCCTGCGACGCAGCCAAGCCCGCGAGGAAGTCCATGGCCGGTCCTGGTGGTCGGCGAGGCGGTCGAGGCCGCGGCCCTGGGCGCCCCCGTGGCCGGGGCAGGGGCCGCCATGGTGGAGCAGCTACGGCCCCACACTCGCCGTCGCCTGCGCCCTCCTCGTTCTCGTAGGAGAGCGCTGCTTCGAGTTCCTCCTCCGCATCGACGACGACCAACTCGCCATCAAGCGGCTACCAGACAAGTTCGCCGAGTTCGTCGACGGCGTCGAGCCGGCGCAGTTGCAGCTACGGGAGGCCGGCCGCAGCCCGCCGCCGGGACCGTGGAGGTCCCGTTCGACGGGCGAGGGCAAGATGTACCCGCACACGGGGTGGGACAAGTTCGCCCGTGACCTCGAGCTCGAGCCCGGCTGCCAGCTCACCTTCCTCTTCGAGGGGACGGCGAGATGATCGTCAAGGTGTTCGACGACACGGCCTCGCCGCGAGCACTACCACACCGACGACTCCGGCTCCGACACCGATAGTTAGAACGTCGAGTGTTCTTTCTTTGCGACGAATCCGGCTACGGGCCGGACGAAGCCGGTAGTCGAGGTTTACGGATGTTCGCCTCATCGGTAGAACCAACAAGGGCACCATCTCCTCCCGCTGGATTTTCCAGTTTGGGTGATTGGGTGTGCCCTCGAATGTTCTTTCTTGGCAGCGAACATACGGAAATCAACACAACTGACTTCTTTTTTTTAAAATTTTATATTTGTGTCGACCATGGTTCAAACTATGTGTTAGTTTGTGTAAACAATGTTCCAAACTATGTGTTAGTTTGTGTAAAATCATGTTTCAAAATGTTATATTTAAAACTATGTTTAAATGGAGAATAGGGAAAAAAGGAAGAAAAAAAATGCGTCGCCCCGCTGGAGCAGACCCCAGACGCAAACGGACACGCGGACAAAAACTGTCATTTTTGCGTCCGCAGCGCGACGCAAACGGACATTAAAATGCGTCGCGCCGCTGGAGATGCCCTTATTATTTTGACCGTTTGCTAGATTTCTTGCTGTACAAACTCATTTCTATGGAGAAAAACAAAAGTAGTCGAACGCTTTGGATTCCGGACACAGTTCATTCTCGAGTGGACGCCAACACACTTTCTTTCGTAAAATCTAAAGCCTTTAGCCAAAAGAAAAGGTCTGCAGGAACCAGAAAAAAAAGAGGTAGGGTTTGCATTCCATTTCAGGCTTTGCACTCGGAAATGGACTGCAGCTTGGTCCGCAGCATCGAGCTGTGGAATGAAGGACCATCTGTCTGTCCCCTCCGGGCACCATCCGATGTCGAGCGGCCCCACACGGCAGTTCAATCGTCTACTCATTTCTCTTTGACCGGTCGCCAGATTGAGTGGCGTTTCAACTTTAACCAGTTATTATCTGATTGATCAATGAAGCGGGCAGGGATGCAAACGGAGCTGGACGGAACTGAGCAATGCCATATCAATTTTCGTACTTGTCTGCAAAAACATAAACGAATAGAGAAACCAAGAAACATATAGAGAACCATATATTATCGGAAGAATGTGGACCAAATACGGTACGGGCACGGAGTGGAAACTGAATGTTTGCCCGACCCATGAGACCGCTAGAATCATGAAAAGAATTCGAAGAGCACAAGAAACCAACAAAATTGATCCCTTACCCTAGCACGACATCTTAGTATCTTGAGAAATGGGGAATGATCGAACGGTGGCAACTCTTATTTGGGATTGGCTACTTGGTGGTTTGGCTTGACAAGGTCATATATTGGGCTAGACGGATTGGGTTATACGCGTCAAATGCTAAGATGGAAATTCCATATTGAGCGAAAACGGAGAAATAGCCAAACAAATTGTCTTTCCGTTCACATAATTCCGTTTTTATTTTCGCATTTTCGCGATAGAAGTCGGAATCCCCTTTATTTTCATCCCTAGAAGAAGAAAATTTCCGCCAAACCTCAAGTTCGTGATTATCACCAAACGTTGATCTCTGAAGAAATTATTAGTGGGACACGTTCGTGAGTTCGTTCAGAGTTTCCTCTCCATCTGCATCACTGTTCGATGTGGTTTTCGTCAGTGATGGGCTGACCACTGGCGATGTGTTGCAATCATTGAACTTTTCCGTGGTCGATCATCAATCTGCCTTACCAGATAAGAGGATGATTTCGGCAATTATCTGACGGAGATAGTATCAGATAGTACTTACGTGCCATTTGGCTATTGCGTCTTGAGCTCGGCAATGGCTTTCTGCCAGCAATGGGCGTACGCAGAAAATAATGAACCTATTTGTCTGCACTCTACTGACCAAGATGCGAGCCTAAATCAACATTGTCTATCTCCCAAAGACTGCTAGTTAAGAATAGCTCACGGATTTACAACGCGTTATCAGCTGTGTGTTTGCAAAGGGTTCATGTCGACCGTGGTTTTGTCACTGTGCACCAAGTATATGAAATTGTTTTTTTGGTACCATGGGAAAAGAATAACATTTTAAAAATATATCCTATTTTTTTCTGCCAGAACCATTATGCTGAGGCTGGTCATAGTGGGGAGTAACTTAGACTAGTAACATGCATATGTTACTTGTCTATGTTACTATCTCCATAGTGGGTAGTAACTTATATGTAGTGTCATGCAATATGTTATTTATTACAGTGACGAGGCTCTCGGTAGGGCAAGGTATGGCGCCCGCCCTACCTTGGGCAGCGACAAAAATTTTTGTACACCTACGCTTCGTATACGATATCGATCAGGGTCTGGGACAGGCAGCTAGCGCACGCACTGGAATCGATCGATTGGCATGTGTTGGCCTGTTCCCTGTTGGCTGTTGGGCCGTGAGTCCTTTCTGGGCCTATCGCGGAAGGAAGAAAAATTGCTTGTGGTCCTCGACGCTAGCACGTTTGCTCGACTTCGTCCTACCGATCGAACAAAATAAGCGATCGCGAGACTCTAGCGCGGGCGGGCGGCGGCTGCAGTATGAATTGTCAATTGCAGATTTGACAAGGTATTCTGTCCCACTTTCAAGTGGCATCAACTCTAAACCAAACACACGTGAGACTGAAAATGTGATGGAGATTGTGGTATATCAAGAGAAAGAGCAAGAAGTAGAAAAAGGCACGGAAAAATCTCCGGCTACTGAACCAGTATCTCATTTTCTTGTAGATGTGAATAAAAGTGGAGAAATTATTGAAAGATTTTTGTGCATTAAGCATGTCCCAAACACAACATCAGCAGCTTTAAAGGAGGCACTTTTGAGTGTAGTATTTGTTAAACGTGGTCTACTCATTGCGAGACTATGAGGGCAAGGATTTTCAAAATAAAGGCAAACGACACTAAAGTTTCATTATCGGTACGTTTGTAGGCTCTACTTCTATTAAAGTACATTTTGAATTTACCATTGTACTATGTGATCATGCTTAAGATCGTATAAAATATTAATATGTTGATACAATTTTGATTTTTTGCATCAATCTTTTTTATGCTTTGAAGTTCGCCCGCCCTTAAAAAAATTTCGTCCTTCGCCACTGATTTATTATGTTGTAGACTCATCTTATCTTGGGGTGTGTGATGTTATGGTAACATAACTAGTTACCACCTCACTCTCTTTCTTCATTTATTATCATGTCATGTCACCAAAATATCTTGAGATATGTGATGTTACTACCTATGTTACTCCCACTATGAGTAGTCTGATAGGGCATATGAGAATATGAGATACTTAAAAGTCAAACGGTGTAAAGTATAACCTAGTTTATTGAGAAAATTATCTAATCTACAAAACCCAATGTATACCATGTGAAATATACATCATGATTGATCCAATGGTATTAATTTGGTAATTAGGGATGGCAATGGGTACCCATGACCCGCGTACCCGTCGGGTAAAAACCCAATAGGAGCACGGGTATGGGACAAAATATTACCCATGGGTTTGTAAATGAGAAAGTATCATACCCATCGGGTCGGACGGGTACGGGTATGGGATTGTAGAACCCATACCCACGTACCCATCTACCCATCTAAATTTGACAAGTAGACCTCTGTAATATTCGAAAGTACTTAATTTCCCCCTAATTATGCCTTCACATAGCTACGTTGAACCTCACGCTTTCTGGTCTCACAATTACTGGTAGGTTGGTGAGGATTAGTCCCCTATTTAGGATCCCTTCAGCTCATGTCATATTTTTTGATCAATTTGATGTGTTATAAGCGCGGGTATTTTTACCCGCGGATACTCATTACCCTACCGGGTGACGGGTATGGGAAAAACTTGTACCCGTTGACGGGTATGGGTACGGGTGATGGGTAAGATTGAAGGTGACGGGTACGGGTATGGGATGGCTCTACCCGCACCCATACCCTGCGGGTGCCATCCCTATGCGCAGTATGCTTTTCTTGAACGTACTTCCTCCTTGCCAAAATATAGTGCATATATTCTAAAAAGTCAAGCGATGTAAAGTCTGACCAATTATGTAGATAAAACTATCCACATCCGAATTACCAACGGGCGTGTAAAAGAATGTGTTAATAGAAGAATTGGCAGGCTGAAGATAATTCTTATTTGTTAAAAAAACATAATTCTTGTCCAAAATAGCAGTAGCAGCCGTCTTCTGCAACAGCGGATCTTTTTCAGTGCTCGCTCCGTTCTGTGTGAACCTACACTATATTATAGACTAAAATTCATTCAGGCTTTCAGTTAACAAGAACATATCAAATGAACTGGTCCTGCTTTCTCTACTGGATGTTATTACTTTCAATCCAGTTTGGGTTAGTTGTTTACATATCTACGTAGTACCAATAGATGCAGTAACAGGAGAAGTTTAATGTCCTACCTTTTAGGTGAAAATTCAAGATCTAACCTTTAACTAGTTGTGTCTCGCAATAACCCTTGTTGTAGGCATTGTTTTGAGTGCAAAGACTTTCTTCGAAATGAAAATCAAAGATTTATGATCATACGACGTGGTGCTTGTGCACAGTTTTCTTCTTGGAAGAGTCGTTTATGAAGAATTCGGACTTCATGTGTTGTCATGGTGTTGTTTGTGTTGCCGTTAAGAGGACTGGACACTATGGCAAAACTTTTCCATCCCTTTTTAGCTTTTTCTTATTTTTTCGGTTGTGTCCATTTGTAATACCATTAGGATATAGTAACATTATTGTGGAGACTAGATTTAGTTGGTATCTTCGCGATACTAATATATTTAATTTGTTAGAATTTTTTACAATGTAGATTAAAATGCTGTACATGTTTGTTTGACGAGCACAGTTTGACACCAGCTGGTGTAGAAGACAACTTGCGGAGAATCCTGTTTGTTTGACAGACAGACTTTTCTTTAGGCTGGATGACTTGTTGTTTAGAGCAGTACCTACCTTCATTTTGTGATAAAAGGTGTCTAAATTTTTTCCTAATATCAAATGGGGTAGAGTTTCATTAAGTTTATAGAAAAATCTATGTATTAACAACTATGATACTACATAAATATAATATGAAAATATATGTCATGATATACATAATGACATTGATTTGACATGATATATATTGATAGTTTTTCTATAAACTTAATTAAATTTTACATCATTTTACTTTTCACAAATTAGCATGCAGGCCAGAAATGAAGTATAAGGGGGACAATCTTAGTATGAGGGGACATAACTAGCTAAAATCACACAAATAAGAAGCTGCCATGACTTGTGTTCAAAGAAAAATCATAAGCATAGGGGAGGCTACCCCCCTCCCCCCCGTCTCCGTCCCTGTTAGCATGCCTTTTCCTTACTAAGCACAAGCGACACTGATCATAATGGTTATTTTACCAATATCTGAAGTCAACTCAAAGGTACCGTAACTGAACTCTAGAGAAGTGGACGACATGCAGAAACCCGTTTGGAACACAGAATTACGGGAGTGCAGAACAAAGCAACGGCCCAGAAATACGTGTACAAGAGAGAAGGTCAGAGAACGCATACGCAGGAAACGTAATCAGTTTCACAGACGTTCGTTTTCTTCAGGAAAAAGTAATATCACGTCGAAGGTAACTAGGGTCACGATTCACGAACTGTGTTGCTCCCTCCGTCCACAAATAAACACTTCTACTTCTACTTTTAAGTCAATGTTTTCATGTTTATCTAACTTTATATAACAGAACAAGGAACATATATAACATTAAATTGGGGAAACACCTGTCTGTTGCGGATGACTGTCTTGGTCCATCCAATCTGTGCTATATTGTGAAAAGTGACTTCAAAACGGATGTAAAAGAATAAATATATTGCTGCCCCTTTCACAAGTTTGGGTTTTGAAATAGTTGGCTAGTGCATCCAGTGACAAAGCTACACCATTTGGAACCAGGGGTGCATAGAGGATGCATCAGCTGATTAAAAATATTTTTAGGGGATACATATGTGGTGAAAAATGACATTTTACAAAGAAATTGTTTTCTACCTAGGTTCTCGTGTACCCTCCTAGGCAGCTCTAGATCCACCGCCGAGTGCATCAATTTTATATGGTATCAAAGCCAATAGACTTTAAGTTTAAAAAGCAATCATGTAGTATTAGAAAAATGATTCTGCGCTTCAACATCTAAGGCTACGCTCTAACATCTAAGAGCATCTCTAGCAGATCCCTAAAATTTAGAGGAGGAAACGGCGCCGTAAAATAGAGGAGGATAAATTTGCTCATTTAAACTGTGGCCGCTAGATCCGATCGCCTATATTTAAAGGAGCAAAGTTTTTTTGACATGGTTTTGCAAATATCTCAAACATACAAAGTTTAAACGTGCATACATATCATCCAAAAAACAACATATTGATCAAGTTTGATCCAAAAGCACAACATAGCATGTATATGTTGTGGACACCACCACCACCTCGGCCTCTTCTTCTTCGGCCACCACCACCTCGGCGAGCTCAAACACCACCACCACCACTCTCTCAGGCCAAGATCTTCGTGCTGGGTGATCTCCCAATATGCCCTAGCTTTGTCATTGATTGAGCTAGGGTCCATGAACATGATGGTGCGGTCGGCATCCTCCCTCTCCTGCGAATTTCTCCACCTCAAGTGCAAGCCTTTGCTCTTCTATCATCTTCTTCTTGGCCATTTTTTTTTCATCTAGTGCTATCCTTCTTTGATCCACCGCCAACTTGGACCGCCACTTCTCATCGTCAAGAGCTTTGAGCTTCGTCCACCTTGCCTTCTTGTTCTCTTTGCGTTCGGCCGCCAATGTCTTATTGGTCTCAATGATAGCATTGAACTCATCTTTGTATGCGGCCGCACCTCCCCTCTTCTTCTTCTTCTTCTCCTTTGCTATCTTGGCACCTTCCAGCCTCTTATTGAGGTCTTCTTCTTCGTCATCATCATCATCGACATCAATGGATATGGTGATTCTTGACCTCTTGGGTGTAGTCTCATAGTTTCTTCTTAGCCACTTCTCATTGCTCTCTAGTTCCGTGTAGCAATGAAACAATGTAAAAGCTTTGTGGACACATTTATTGTTGTGATGCTTGTACACTTCTTGTTGCAATGACATATATTGGGTGATTGGCACATCACTTGGTGGACATGAACTAATGTTGCCATTTGCACATCACATCTCTACGAGCTCTCTTTCCAGCAGTCCAGTAGAATGTTGTAATAATCTCATACTTTTTGGCAATAAAAAGCCGCATGCATCGATCGATGCAGAGGCTAGATGACCCATTTCAGAAGGAAAAAAAAAAGCAGTCCAGTAGAATATATCCACCGTTTCTTTTGGTCGCAACCAGCTCATCGTTATCTATCCCCGTCACATGGGTTCCAAGTTAGGCAGGCAATGTGAGGGAGGATCCACGAATAGACCCGACATAAAATCACACATATTTCAAGCATTCGGAACCGCCGCTTTGCAGGGCTGGGCCACAGACAGCTCAGTAAGAACTAGCAGAGCTACAGCTACTGCCTCTGACTTGCTTGACCATGTTCAGCTTACCTGTAACGCGGAAGTTTAAACGGCGAAAAATCCACGCATTCCAAGCAAACATGTCCCGAAATGAAACGGGAGAACGCAGGCAGGAAAGTTTGTGTTCTCCAGTTCAGAATCGACTTCTCACACACCTGTCATGTGTGTAGCAGTTCAAATTTACTAACTAGGCTACAGGTTGCTCTCCGCGACAGTTACATCCGGCTTGCTGAAATCGCACATGAGATGCCAACCGACGATGTAGGTTCTCCCCCACCTAAACAGCTACACTAATTTTACCTGCCACATCTTGTGGGCGGAAAGGAGGGAGACGGTCACACATTTCTGCTTCTAGTAAACTGGGGGTAGACAAATGGCCAAAGACACCGTCGGCATCAACGACGGCGACCACCCGCCATTGCTTGCACCAATCAGTACCTGAATCCGCCGCTGTCAGCACCATACTTGCTCCTCATGTTGTACTGCTCATACTTCGGGTCGCTGTACTCCGCCGGTTTCACCTCAGCAGCCCTTGGCTCCGGACGCCCGGTGCCATAGCCCACCTCGCCACTCTTCTCCCGGTGGCTGCTGCGGTGGCGGAGCCGGTCTTTCGGAACCTTCGCGCTCGCTTGAGGCGTCTCCGCCGAGCCGTAGAACTCGGCGTACTCCTGCCTCTTGGTAGACCGGTGCTTGCTCGACAGAGTAGAGTCCCTGAACTTGGATGGTTTGACGCTCTTCTGACCCTTCGCCGCGGTCTCGCCATCGGCATTAGGAGCATGGAGCGTCTCGGGCCTCATCGGGGTGTTGCTTAGCTTCTGGGCTGCTGGTGCCTGCTCTCCATCCTCAGGCATCACGAGCCTGTCTTTGAGAGGAGTGAGGCCTGTTTTTCTCTTCATGTGTTGCAGGCGTAGCGGGACGATGTTGAGGAGGAGACTCCCCACTCCTTCCACGGAAAGCTTCAGTAGGTCAGCAACGAGTGTCCCGAAAGACGGCCATCCGGCGCTCGGTTCCTCTTTGAGGCTCTCCACAACCAATGGTGGCTTTCCAGTGGTGCTGCTCTCTTGTTTCCCATCTTCAGGTGCTTCCATCTAGAGTGGCAACAGAGATTACTATGTAAGCCAAGGTTCCGTTTCAGAAAACAAATTATCAGAGATTTGCTGTTTCACTCTGCTATAACTGTTACAGCAACGGGGATGCTATTTGACACTGAGTTGAAATACTTCAAAGAAAAACTTCAAGCAAAGCGATTCCAGAAGGGAAATTGCACTTGAATAGTCAACTGAAATCGATAGTATGGAACATCATATACCTTTTCTGAACTTGACGGGCCAAATCCATGTTGTACCACAGAAAATACATATCCAGCCACAACGGCACCAATAACCAGTATGATATCTGTGAAAATCAACAAAGTGGCATCAACGATCAAGTCCATCAAACTACCATTTTTTTGACAGCCGCATTACAATTCCTGAAACAGTTATCAGCTGTGGCAGGTTTGTCAGATACAATCAGTATTAGCTAAACATTAATTCAATCATTCTTATTACTGTTATCATACTTAAGCTACCACAAATGGTCAAATGACTACAGCAACCACAGAATAGATGGTCACTAATAATCGTATTAATTCTACACAAACGTATATACTGTTAACTCAGGGAAAACTAGGCATCTACTTAGATTAATTCCGGGTTGGTTTATCATGTGATGTAACTCCTGTTATATGCTAGATCCAAAATTCCAGATAGTTCACGCGTAGGAATATGTGTCTATTTGGTTCCATATCTCACTATAGAGAGGTACAAAGATCTGCATCACCAGTAATCAAATAGTTCATGCTATACACGTGCATCTACATTTGTAAAGTGTACCACATGGTACTGGGTATCCCGTTTGATGGATATGTTCATACATTAGCACGGAATTTTCTAACGTGCAATGCAATTGCCACACATCTAATCAAACATCTCTTCCAACTTGCAATCAAGGTCACATTTTTTCTTCAAAATCAGCCAGGTGTCCCGCGTCACTAACATACAATGGCCAATCGACCTAATGGGTACAGAAGGGCTCTCATGAAGTACCACGATTTTTTGTTAGAGGAGTACAATAACAGTCTTCCTATGTTGTTATGCTTTGGAAATTCGGACAACAGTGAACCATTGGTTTTTGAGAGACCAATGTTTATTATTCTTGCATGGAGTGAGATGGTTTCAGTCTTGGGGAGTATCAACACTTATTTTTCAGGTTGTGTCCAGGTGCTCTGTCAGGTGATATATATTGTTGCTGAGCTACGGTACTTAAGATGCTGAAGATGGGGTGCTTCTTGTGCATCGCTTTTTACGAGAAGTTCCTGGAAGTGCCAAAGCCCCCTCGATGGTGTATATTTGGGATTTTGCTGCTGATCAGAGTCAAACAAATATACGTCATAGCTGGAAGTTGGATAACATGACATGGTGTTACACAATCTAGCAGCCAGCAAGAATATGGAACAATACTGAATAAGTATTCTCTCCAAGGCAGCAAACTGAAAAGTGTGACAAAATTTGAGAATCCAACGGCCGGTGGGATATTTTGATGTGATCTGTGTTCTTGCTAGAGTGCTGGATAGTTCGAGTACACCTTCTAGCCTGCATGCTGTATCATGGAGTCAGTCCTAATTCAGTACACCTTCCTGCATGTTCTTACTAGAGTATTGGATAGTTCTGAGTACACCTTCGAGTTCGAGAGAGGTAAAGCAAGATCATGGGCCTATATCATGGATTCAATTCTAATTCAGTTCACCTCTGGATCACTGTAGGCTAGCTATTTTTTTGGGAAGTGTGTTTGGACAGGTAACATCACAGCATCAGCTGGTGTCCTGGACCGGGGTGCAGGAAGGAGCCGAGCTGTACTGAATAACTTTGGCATGCTCCTTCCTTATCTGTATCCAGTATTACAGCACCCTCTTTATTCTACTAACCGCTAGCCTCAATTCTACATTCCCAGGCTTCTATTGTAATGATACTTGACATTAGAATGTCAACAAAATTCTACATCTAGCACAGGACCTCCAAACAGTATAAAATGCAGTTGTCAACATGTCAGTAATTTGTTGTCCCATCCTTAGAATAGAACTTGAGGCAGCCCTTTCCTGTTTACAAATGCTTCAGACATTTGCACCTGTCCGGTCCAGCAACCATCTTTCCAACATAAACAGCATCTTTAGGACCCCTTTGATTCATAGGATCCGTGTAGGGTTTACATCCTATGGGAATTTTTTCTACACTAGTTGTTTGATCGTAGGAACATATCCTATAGGAATTAATCCTATAAGAATCTTGTAGTGCAAATCCTATAGGAACAAAACATTAGGTCATACCTCATGGAAAATTCCTTTGGTACAATCAAAGAGAACTCATCTTCCCAAGTTCCATAGGATTCAACTAGCCATGACATCTCAATCCTATACTTCTCCTATTCCTATGATTTTTCTATCCTATGAATCAAAGGAGCCCACCTTGTGAATGGGATTACAATTTATCCTAGGAAAAACATCTACATGTCCTCAAATAATTATAGAAGTAGTAACAAAATAATGAACCCTTTTTTGTGGGAACAAGGTAACGAACCTAAAGACAGAAGTGCAGCATCCTGGTAAGTACAGTCTTCTTGTGGAAGGGCAATTTTTCGAAGGGCGGCATTTCCACGGTCAATGACCAATAATGAGCACATTTTTTTCACATATACAACGTCAAAATCAGTGGAGAACTTTGCATCTTCACTGGGGCCATCCCTATAACCTGGGATATTGGATTTTCCCCCAGCAATAGTGGTTACTCCTGCACAGAAATTTCACCCACCAACTGTTAAAACTAAACTAATGCATGAATGCAGACTATGAAATTATAGCATACCTGACTCCCCAATCTTTCTGATTGCCAAGTTTGCTGTATCTGCAATATAGACGTTCCCTGTATCATCGACAGCAACACCTGTGGGGCGCTTGAATCTTGCATCAATCGGTTTACCATCTATATGACCTGCATGGCCCTGGAAAGAACCAGCAACCAATCTTCCCCTACTATCTGCAGAGATTCTAATATCAGTCCCAGTAGCAACACTACCAGACCTATGGTTATAATATTAAGATTACATATCTTTAGGGACATATGCATGTTTTTAGTTGATTTCAACACCGAAAATATAATTACTAAACTCACTTTCAATAGGACTGTTTACGACAGTAATGCAAGCAATTCTACTTAAAGGAAACATCAGAAATATTTGCATACTACTTGATTTTGTTTGGATAATCCATTGATATGCTTAATAAATCTGCTCAAAAAATGCACTTGGTAAAAAAAATAGTGCAATGATACATAATTGAGGCTATCTAAAAAGATCCATTGTTTGGATACAATACGAAGTCCCATAAAATATGTAGAGAAGTACTTAAAGATGCCCCAAAAAAAGCACTGAACTGAGAACAGCAAGAGGGAAACATACATTCTGACAGCGGCGGGGTTATTCGCACAATGTTACTATGTGCCGAGTCAACTGCAAGGAGCTCTCCCCCTTCGATTGGGGATACTCTAATGGTGTGCGGCGTGACGCCAAGCAGATCTCCTTCAACAAGCGTCTCTACAAGGTAGCCACTCTCAAATTGCACTGCCACGTTCCCATCTGCCACATACAGAAAGGCCATAACCATGAGATCAAGATTAAGCCATTACACAAATTATCAACAATTGTAACTCATATTTACTAGTTGGTATTTCAAATGAGTTAAACTCCAATTTTCTTAACTCCGAGGGAGCTGAACTCAGCTCAGGTCATTATAGAAATGAAGACTCGACTTCAGACTTAATTTGAGCTTAGAGTTTCAGTTGTAGGCAAGGCAAACAAATATCTAGCTAAAAATAGTAAACAGTCAAATGTTTGACCATTATGTTTCATACAAAAATGTTTGACCCTTATGAGAATAACATGGTTAGTAAAGCTGCTCCTGCTTTTTTACCATCGTTCATTTACGGATGATAAGCATATATGTGAAGCAGGAAAAGAGGGTAACTACATCACAAAGGTACAAAAAAAATTCATATTGCATCGCTTCCAAAATGAGCGAGCCTACAAAATCAGTTTGTATTCATCAAAGAGGCCAGAAAATAAGGTTGTTGAAGAGGACTTGATGGAACGGTGGCATCTGTCAACCTCTCCACTCTGTCGGTGTTGTGTAGAGGCACCGTAACCCGGCTATCTTCGACAACGAGAGGCCTAACTTGATCGGCTTGCTGGACACCATCAAGGCAGAGGCCCAGCAGTGGGAAAAGGTAGCCGCGGTTGGGTTGGCGTCACTTCTTCCTGCGGTGGCTAGCACCGAGGAGTGTATCGTTGTTGTTATCAGGCGGTGCGGTCCTTTTTAAGATTTGTACAAAACCTACTCTTCTATCAATGCGTTCAGAAACAAGGCTTTTGCATTTTCTAGGAAAAAAATGTTTACGGGTGCGATGATTTCTTTCCAGGCCATGGTAGAGATGGTGTGAACTGACAAGATCAAACTGCTAAATAGCCATGAAATTTGACATGACAGATTAACAGTGTTGATGCCTGCAAAGTCAAAGAAAAATGAGACGAAGATCTAAAGAAATGTTGGGTTCTCTCCCCTACCTATCTTCTCCCAAACAGTTATTTCTTACTTTTCAGCCAATGTAGTACTACTGTACTAGTACAGAATGCACACTAGAGGATTACAAGAAGTCAAGAATAGATGGAAATCGTGCGCCGCTACTTAACCTAGAGCAAGAAGCACGACAGCGGAAGAAACCAAATCGTATAACTGCTCTCTCAAGCTCTCCCGAATTTGCACTAATCGCTACTCGGCAATCAACAAACTAAGCAAACTCTCGAGAAGCAGCAGCAGCAGCAGCCACTAGCTAGCGCCCACTCACCATACTGGGAGTGCGGGGACTGCTTGGGCGAGTTGGGGGAAGCAGAGCCCCGCGGCCACTTGACCACGGAGGAGAGCTGCTTCACGATGTTATCTGCATCCAAAAACCAAGAGGAGGTGAGTAAAGCGGGACGCAGAAAGCAAGATCGAATCCTACATTTGAAGAAAGAGCAAAGGGGATGGTTTCTTCACCAGTGGGGGATGCGAACGCATTGGCGTCGGACTGGAGGGCGACGGAGAGGAGGAGCGCGAGGAGGGAGAGCGGCGGGAGGGATCCCAACCTCATGGAGGAGAATTTCTGGTGCTGACGCTGCTGGTGATCCTCGGTGAGAAAGGAGGAGGACGAAAGGGGAGAGGAGAAAGGGAGCTTTTCTTGGTATTTTGCGGTGTTGCGGCGCCGGGACTGGGACTGGGACTGGGAGGAGCGTGGGCTCACTCTCTCGACCTCACCACTTGGTCGGTGGTTTAACGCGTCGGAAAAAATCTGCGGTCACCTCGTCGAAACAGGCTTTCGTCCCGCTATATTAATATAGCAACCACACGATACAAGCATGCTGGACCGCAGCACAACCAGACCCAAAAGAAACGGAAGAGAAAGAGAAGAGAAAACAAAAGCCGACACCGGTAGCTCGACAAGAACGATGACGACAAAAACAAAATCTGCGGTCACCCACTGCTACTGTCGTTTGTCATCACACACGCCCGCTCCTTTTCTTTTCTTTTGGTCTCAGCTCTCGCGTGACGTTACTTCGGGGGGAGTTTGG
This sequence comes from Lolium rigidum, assembly GCF_022539505.1. NCBI lineage: Eukaryota > Viridiplantae > Streptophyta > Magnoliopsida > Poales > Poaceae > Lolium > Lolium rigidum. The sequence continues at coordinate 95,460,936 of NC_061509.1, read as the reverse complement.
TACCTCTGCACGAGAATCATGGCTCACTACGATACGATTATCATGGCTCACTACGATACGGTTTCTATCTCGTTTCTGACGAGTTTGATTCACGAATGGCACATCGTTTGATAGATTGGGTTGTATAGAATGGCACCCAAGTAATACTTTGATTGGTTGGTTTCATGGTTTTCGTAATCTCACCTATATGGCAACATGCTGACCTTAGCTCACATATCACAAGACCACCATGGCACCGCTGTTCACAAGCTTCGGCACGTCGGCGATGGCACCGTCGGTCACGCCAGTCGAAAGCATCACCACGCCGCCGACCACGAAGACGAAGACCATCATGACATCATCAGTGACGCCGGTCACATGCATGGGCACGTCGCCGACCACGAAGACGAACACCACTATGACACCGTCGGTGATGCCGATCACAAGCAGCACCATGTCGCCGTCCACGAAGATGAACACCACCAGGACACCGCCGGTCACGCCGGTCACAAGCATGGGCACGTCACCGATCACAAAGACGAGCACCACCATGACACCGTCGGTGACGCCGGTCGCAAGCAGCACCATGTCGCCGTCCACAAAGACGAACACCACCAGGACACCGCTGTCGAGGGTACTCCTCGGCAACGCCCTCCGTAAGGGGCTTAGGGTAGATGGAATCCTGTAGGCTGATACGAGACATCGGTTATCAAACAAGCGGGGAGAGCGATTTACCCAGGTTTGGGACCCTCGATGAGGTAAAACCCTTACGTCCTGCCTGTCTGATCTTGATTATGAAAATATCGGGTTACAATGGGGTGCCGAAGGTTTCGGTTGTGATCTCGTCGAGAGACTAAGTTCTGCAGGGACCTAGCTCTAGACTTGCGGTGGCTATGATTGCTAAGATTATGTGTGTCCTCAGCAGCCTCTCTCCTTGCCCTTATATTGGGAGCCAGGTCTCGAGAGATCTGTCCGGGTACGACTAGGTTTACAAAGGGTCCTAGCTCTAAGCTTTCCTTGTATTCTTCGTCTCCTTGTCTTGTTCTTCAAAGATCCTTCTTCGGCACCGACGTAGTGACCCACCTTGCCATCGAGTGCCTTCATGGGCCCGTGGTTGGGCCGCAAGAGGTAGTGCAATGTCAGTTACCCGAAGGGTAATGCCCACATCAACCGCTGGTCACGCCGGTCACAAAGCATGGGCACGTCACCGACCACGAAGACGAACACCACCATGACACCGTTGGTGACGCCGGTCTCAAGCATCACCTTGTCACCGACCACGAAGACGAACACCATCAGGACACCGCCGGTCACGCCGGTCACAAGCATGGGCGCATCGCCGACCACGAAAACGAACATCACCATGACATTGTTAGTCACGTCGGTCATAGCACGTCGCCGACCACGAAGACGAACACCACCATGACTCCAACATCATGGATTATCACCTCTCACTTCTTACCTATCATCACTACGTCGCCGTCCATGAAAATGTCGAGCGAGAAGTTGAACAAAAGTACTCTAAATCTTAGCCACACATACGTACAGATTGCAGTATACTTGTGAGTCAATTATGTATCAGCCTATGTACACGGAAACAAAAACCTGTCAACATAAAAGTCATGCGGAATGGTGAAGTGAACCTGCTCCCGAAAGGAAATCTCAAATGGTTGAGCATGTGCGACGAATTTGACAAAATTCGCTTAAAACTTCATACACGAAATTGACGATTTACGACCGACGAAACTCGAAACCGATTGTGGGAATTGGTTCGTATCATCGACACGCATCTTTTTCGTGTACATTTTATTTCGATTCGAACTATGTTTGTGTTGATTTGAGAAAAGGTGTGTGCAGCAGTGTAAGGGACAGCGAGTCTGGTAAGCAACACCTCGTGCAGGTGTTGCATCGTTAGAGCCAAAGTGGCGCGAGAATATGTCTGATCCTAGAGAAACTGCCGATTTGGGCATTCCTCTAGATGCAAGCAAAATACTGCTTTGAAAACCGTGCATGCAACAATGCGGCTTGGCACAGGCAACCAAACGGGCCAAAAATTGCTAGCCCGATGCGAGTCAAAAGGGCAGGCACCAAACTCGCTCTTCTTCTACGGAGTAATTCCTTTGTTCTGTTCGTGAAGATACTTGAGGTTTTTTTTTTTTGAAAACTGTGAGTAATGTTTCTCGTAAGCCTATTACATTCATTTGAATTCATTTGATTTTGTATAATTTATGGAAAGTTGTTTCGTGTTTATAATGGACATGGCCATTTACTCATTTTCCTTCAATTTTCTACGTGTCCAAATGCCATAGTTCAAAAGTCTTCCAGGGACAATCGTACAAGGAGAATTTGGAGTCCATAATTATAAAATAAACATGTACTGCATATGTCATGTATAACTCAATCACCACATTATCTACTCTACCAAAAGCTTGCTTAGTAGAGGAATCAGCTAGGCTCATATTAAGGGAGGAAGCTGACAAGGCTCCAACGTAAATAACATCATATAAAGATTTTGGTATAGGAGAGACAATAGCACCCCGGTTTAACAAAAGCGTTGTATTTTCCCATATTTTTACAAGTCGTTCATGTACATCCCAAGGATAGGTGGGATCATAGTATTTTTGTAAATCTTCTATATTTAAAACACATGTTGAGAATATAAGATAGATATAAGTCAAGCAAGTTACAATCATAAAGTTTAACAAGTGGATAAGAATATAGATCACTAAACATTTTAATATAAGGAGATTATCAACATTTTCATCATTAGGTTCATTAATGAGAGGATTGAGATTTTCTTCATGATAGTATATCATGCTCTTCGTCCAACTTAAGAAACTCCATGTTACTGTTATCTTATCATGAGCATATCGAATAGAACAATCTTTTTTGAAATAAATTTCTAGCATTTTTTCACTAGGATAAAAAGAACCATAAAAAACAACTTTGTGTTAGTAATAGAGCAAAGATGATCAACACTCTTTTAGACAGGTCATTCGCTAAGAGCATCATAAAATGTACCAATGAAGCAGCCAAATGTTTCTAAAGTTTTTAAATTTCATATTCATTTTGGTATTATGAACACTTCTAGTAAGATTTTCAATACAAAGGTAGTCAACATTTGCGACCAAGAAGCCACCAACCAATATTGTCAACAAATAGTTTAAAACCAAACCATTAGGGAAGTATAAAATTATCTAACCAAGGTATAAAAGGATATCTAGTATGAACATTGATTCTAACCAAGCACCCTTTCGAGATTCTCCATGCTATTGTTTAAAAGAGAGGATCTCATCCTCAACAGGAGTGACAATTTTAATAGTAGAAACATAATTGTCGGAACACAAGATGCATTATATTTGTCATTTCCATATTATAAGGCACCGATAAAAACAAGACAAATAAATGAGCATGAATAAAATCTAAGAGAGTAGAGGAAACTTGGAACCTCCCAGGCATCAACGTCACAAAAAGTATTTTTTTTGCGGGCAAAAGAGGATATATTAAGCAGTAGGGGTTACATCGAGGTCAAGGTTTAGCTCCTGAACAACACAATCAGGACCCGAACCAAACCACACCATAGTTCGCGCTTCGGATCTTGCAAAGTTTGCAAGACCGTGACTAACCCTATTCTACAAATGATCCGCTTTTACAAAGGATATTTGTCTAGTACTACTCAAAAATCTAATCTCTGAAATAAAATGCACCAGGACGGAGCGGTCTTGTGACTTCCCTGTAGCAGCCATGACTAAGTTTGAACAGTCTGTCTCGACGAATGGGTTTGGTAGTCAATTGTAATGCTAGCCGAAGACCCTCTTCACATGCTTTAACTTCCGATTCATATGGATCATCACATCCAAGGAGCTGGCGGCATGCACAGAAGATGACTTGGCCTGTTTCATCACGCAGAACCATTCCAGAACCAGCAGTACCATCTTCTAGCTTAACTGATCCATCAATCTTCTAGCTTAACGTCACAAAAAGTCTTGATGCAACAACCTATATGTCTATAATTCGTTGGGTCTCCAAGCAATGAGTGATTTAGGATGTTTCGTCCCTGCAATAATGACTTGGGTTTTAGTATTGGATATAAAAAGGATATTGTGACAATCTACTCTTTTCAAACAATCCTATGAAAACTCAGAAAATTGCCTTGTTGTCCTCAACTCTAGTAGTTCTTAGTTACAACGAGCATGAAAGGAATATGATTAGATTAAAGAAAAACAATATGGAAAATCTTTTTGTATTTTCTGATTAATTAAAATAAAAATTGAAGCAAAGCTAAAAGTGAAGTGAAAATTATGTTTTCCTTTTGAAGAATGAACTGGTGTGTTCACTTCATCTAAGTGATGGTCGTTTTTGTGCACCGTGCCGATCATCTCTTTGTTGGCTAGATCCGTCAACGGTTACACTCATATGTGTTATCCTTCCTAGATGAGTTCTGAGGTGAAAGCTAGCTTAAAATCCGCATTATGGTCTTCACTGGTTGATTGGATCACAATTGTTTTGAAACAGGGGCAGCTCCAGCCTCTGCATAAATCAATGCATACGACCCATTTATTGCAGTTGGATCATGTACCGTTGTGTATTTTCTAAGGTGTTGCCTTGGTGCTCCGGTAGGGCCGGCCCTAAAGTGGGTGGATGGGGGGAGGGGCGGCCGTCCCGGGGACATAGGGCGAAGTCACAACTAGTTGTGTATATGCAATAGAGAAGGAACTCACATGGCATCCATTAGAGAAGGAGGCGGATTTTTCTCGTGTGGTTGACTGAGACCAGGGCGAAGCGTTATGTACGACGACTAGATCTTGGGCTCATTTTCGCTTCCGTTAGCTTGGGCTTTCGTTTTGTTTGCATGGCTCTTTTTGTCCCTTTAGTTTAGCTACGAAAGGTAGGATAGGGACATACCTCAAAAAATGTAGGGTAGGACCATTTTCTATAGTAGCAGCTAGGTACGACTGTACAAGCCTATTTTTTCATTCTCTATAGAGCGAGAGACAACCAATCATTGTCCCTCTCATTGCCTCTCTAAGAGGCGAAATGCCTGTTAGAAAATTATCCTTGCCAAATGCAATAGGGATAAAGCAACTCCCACGAGTAGGGCTCGAAAGCCGGGGACTCTCCTGGCAAAGAATCTGAACGATCTGAGTTCTTTTCTGAGAAAGAAGAAGATGCAAGGCATGGATCCAAGCCTGAAGGCGACGTGGAGTGTTATTATTATCGTTAGTGTCAACCATATATGGCACAACCCAGTATAGAAGGCAATGAGTTAACCACATCTATCACGTCATGATTGAGTCAATCACGGTGATCATGGTGTTCCTCCTTACCAAAACCATCGATGTTACCGTTATACTTTTGCACCTATACAAACACGTAACCGATGGGAGAACATCAGTCGCTTACATCATGTAAGAAAACTTACATGGCATCAGAGAGGTTAGTCTCACGACATCAATCCTAATTTTTCACTACTTCTGCATCGCGTGCTGCCCACAGAGAGATTAATCTCTCCTCAAGGGCGCGGCACCCGATCTTAATCAAAGATCAGATCGGTTCTTTAATACTAGATTCAATTTTTAAAATTTCAAGTCAGTAGGTTAGCCACAAATACTCACTTCCTTCAGCCGGTGAAAAACAGTGCAAGAATGGCTGCCCAAGTCTGCTACATCTTCATGTGCTCCGCGTCTGCACGTGGCGTTGGCATCCATGAGCGGCTCTATCAACAATATCTTCGAGTTCCAACGGCCAGGCTCACATCATGCGACACGACTTCGTCAGGCTTTTCAAGATCTTTCCTGAATCGACACCTGCATCACCATGGGGCACACCTGCATGCCGAACTGCACCTGCGCGTAGACGCGTAGGACACAACCACTCCAAGGCGGCCACAACAGCGCCCCGCACGCGCATCCACTACATGTCAGTGGATAATCAGAAGGGCAACTCCAGGGCGCACACATGCGACGAGTTCCACGGTATGAAGGGCATATATGTATGAAAGATACTCCATGGAGATGTATATGCATGTGTTGTTCTTGCATATTGGTGTTCGGCCGATCCAACCTTTTGCATATGTACGCGTCGTCACGACTATAAGCGACCGACATCGACCACCGGGGGGAAACTCTCGCACCTGGCAGCAACACCAAGAGCTCACCATCACCGATCTATGGTGCACGGAGCCAAACCACGACATCGAGTTGTTCGACTGCGTCCGACTATCTTCGTCAAGCATCTACGGAGATGCGACATCAACATCATCCACATGCGGTCCAACTATCATGGGCAACACGACATTGACACCATTGTTGCAAGAAGGGACGCCTTCAAGCCACATCCCACCGTCGATGCCCATGCTGCTTCGAACAACGTCGACACATAATCGCCAATGTCCACATCAGCATGGTCTTCATCAACAAAACTACCTCGTCAACACGCCACCGCTGCTACATCGTCCACTAGGATGGAGACCCACCCTCTAATATTACTACTGTAAGGCGACACAACATTGGCGACGGCATCGACCACGTCCAGCGTAGAGCAACTGCATCGACACTACAACCAGGCACCTGGTTCTAGCAAAACCATTGTGGGCTTAGTGGTTTCCTCCATTCCCAACAAAACTGGTGGTCTCACCTACAACCGCGTCCTCTGACATTTGCAAGAAGCTCCCGTAATGCACCCTTTAACATCCACAAGATGCATCTTTCACGACTGCAGCTCCGTCCAAAAAAAAATCGCACATTTTTTGCGTCTCTGACGATTGCGACTACACCAACTACGACGAGTACTACATCGACCACGGCTATTAAATCATTGGCTACCTCGACGTCAACATCAGGCTACATCTACAACGGCACATCGGCAACAACTCTAGTCCACCTCGTGTGCGTCATCACTTGCGTCAATGACACACCCCCTGTGACTGCGGCGGCGGGACGGGGGGGGGGGGAGGGGAGGAGAGACACGTAAGGCACAGAAAAGGGACGCAATTTACAGGAGTTTAAATTAAGAGGAATTATTAGGAAAGTATCCTTTCCAAATAAATGCGATGCCGGTTGTGTCAATCATATAACTATATAAGGCACAAATCGGTGTAGAAGGCAATAAGTTAACCACACCGATCACGTCATGATTGACTCAATCAGGGTGATCATGGTGTTACCTCTTACCAAAACCATTGATGTTACTGTTATAATTTTGCACCTATATAAACACGTTAACCGATGTGAGAAAAACCATCGCTTCCACCACACAAGAAAACTCACAAGGCATACTAGTCATCAAGAGGAGACTACCCTATATCCAGATACCGTGAGTCTGTGACCATGCGGTTCCATGCATAATCGACCTGATATTATGAAAAATATTTAGTATAATATGTATAAACTATTTGACATCAATATTTCTTTAAGTGTTTGTTGGTAATGTAGATAACTATTTTGATTTTCTAGAGTCTTAGAGGCCATGGATGACGAAGCATAAGGTTGCTGATTTGATTTTCTCACTCGTCAGAATAAGGAAAAAAACAACTGAACAGTTCATCTACGTCACTATTGTCGTGCCTTTGTGAATAATTTCTTGGTTTATACTTTATAGTAACAACTCTAATGGCACAGCCATCACGTAGTCATGCCATATAAATTTTATGCTTCGTGAGTTGAGTGAGATACATAGATATTTATCCATGATTTAAGCAAATATCTAAAAAAATATAAATAATATATATTTTATAATCCATTTTATATGTTCATTCATAATTATTATTATATAATAAAAATATTGATTATTTTTAGTGAACTTATGGATGGCCCGAATTATAGTTTCGCCCCGGGCCTTCGAGAGGACCGGCCCTGTGCTCCGGGTCGACCTGAATGGTTGTATAATTCTTGTCTTGATTTAGTTCGACAGGGTGAGTAGATGTTTGTGATGCGTCCTGCAATTTGCCCCGCTAATGGTTGCGGGATTCGAAATAATTGCCACGACACAACATATTCCTGCTTTTTGTAAGCCGTTCGTCTTCGTCACGTTGACGTCTTGGTTCTTGGACGTGTGATGGATACAATTGATTCGTGTGCATCATATACGACGGGAGGGTACGTCCTCGGATCCTTCATCTCTGTTGCTCAATAACTTTTATCCTTTTTGTCTCTACTTAACACCTAGGTACTCAGGCAGATCTTTTAAAGTGGTTGGTAGATTGATCGAGCACATCTCGTACGTATGAGCAGATCCAGCCTAAAAAAACACAAGGTCCGCAGAAGAAACGAATGGAAAATTGTTCGGGGCATATCTCGATCGAATTCAATATTTCTCCTTGCCACGGCAGATCGAAATCGAATACGGTTGCATTGTGACTGGTGCCAACTTTGCATCGATCTCGCTAGCTTTATTGACCGAAAGCAGCACGGAGACACCACTTTCCTCTTAATTTCCAGGCCTTAATTCGATTCAGCCATTATTTTCTAACAACCAGCACATGCCCGGTAATTACAAGAAAACATTACTATATATTTCTTCACGTACCAAATTATTAATTAGACCACCTCATTATGCAACACACACAGATCTCCTTCGGTTTGCCTATATATAGCCCTAGCTAGAGGCATAGATCGATCATCCAGCTACCACTACACATCACATGCATGCATGCGGTAGCTCTAACCACACGAGAAGAATTAAGCACTCGTGAATCACATCATAATTAATTAGGCAGCCTAGCTTAGGCCAGCTCAATGAACTCCATGCGGTCCAAGCTCCTAGCTCTCGTTCTGGTCATGGCAATATATAGCTGGACTAGTCTTAGCAAGCGCGGAAGAAAGGGCAGCTCTGAGCCGCGGCACTGCGCCTTCCTCGACGTTGACCTCGCTGGGCGCCGTCCAGTCGCCGTGTCAACGGTGCCGTGTGCTGCGGCGAGGAGATAAGAGGGCCAACAGCCTCTCCTGGCGGTGGCGCCGCGACCCGCCCTCTGGCCCGAGCAGCCGAGGCCACGCCGTCGTCAATGTCGTGCCGGATGAGGAGGAGAAGAAGCAGACCCCCGCCGAAAATATCGATCCATCAGTTCCATGACCAAAGCAAGTACTCCGTATGTATGATATGCATGAATACGTACGGTAAATAATAAATCTGCCTCGATCGATACTTGGGTATATGTGATCCATCCATGTATTGTGTGTACGTAATACTCCTCCTATAATGTGAGGTACATTGAGCACTTCAGTATATAGCTCGTGGTTGCTGCCGAATGTGTTTATTAGTATTTGTGCAATCAGACTCCTTCAGTGCGGCAATGATGTTCAATCTGATGAGTTGCATTTTGTATATGTGTGTGCTCAGTTATCGAGAAAATTGCCAAAAAAAAAACAACCACAATTCACGACATTGTAACAAAAAAGCTACCGGTTTTCAAAATTTTCGCAAAAAGCCACTGGTTTTGGATTACACCATTGCAGGAAGCACCGATTTGTTTGATTAACCAGACTAACTATTATTCAGATAGGTATGGCCCACTCACAGACGCGTGACGTGGTTTGACGGGAGGCTCGGGGCCGCTAGCAGCCCGTTATTTTTTTTCAGTTTGTCCCATGAAATGAAAAAAAGTCCTCTATTTTTTCTTCTTATTGCCTTGGTGTTGACCCATGCCTAGGATGCGGCCATGGTGGATCTCAGCCTCCGCGGGCGAGCTCCAGCGTGCGGGTGGCTGCGGGCGAGCACCGAGGACGTCTCTCGGGTAGGTGGCGGCTGCGACGAGCTTTGGCATGTGTTGCTCATCTGGTTGCCGACCATGAAGAGGGGAATAGGAGGAGGAAGAAGAAGATGACTGTAACATCTCAAATTTTGGGCCTTCTCAATTTTTTTCCAAAACCCAAAAACATTTTCCTTATTTAGATATCTTTTCTTTTGGCTTCCATCTGCTTCTGAACCTTGGCAAAGTGGAGGATGTTGGATTTGGTTTTATTTGCATCTTGAGACCATGACATCAAGTGATCCACCGAATATCATTTCCACCCCAAAATACTTCAAAATGATATACCTTGCTATCACTTGTGTTACATATATTTTGTGTCTTTCTTCCTTAGCTCTAGTTGTAGTTGGTGCAATTAGTTGAACCTACCTCATTTAGTTTTTATGCTTGTAAAACAAATATTAGTTTAACTCTGCATTCTTACGAGCCATCCGCAATAGTTTGTAAACCGCCTATTCAACCCTCCTCTAGGCGGCATCTCGTCCTTTCAGACCTCCCCGCCCAATGTCAAGGATTGGCGCACTGCCTCTAATTAATAGGCGGGAAACCAACGGGATGTTTTCTGGCCGTCAGCGGAAATCCACCATGGTGTGCGCGGGAAAAAAGAGCCAGCGAGGGCGGGAACCAACCGGACGCGTGAGAAACCGACGAGGGGTTTGGCGACGTTCCATCGTAATCCTAAATCTATTTGGGAATAGAGACATGGCTAAAGTGGACAACACAAACCATACCAATATCATCCTAAATCAGACTAGCAATACATTGCAACTATGGACAGCACAAACCCCACCAAGATCATGATAACTCATCACATTTGGGACAAACAAGGAATGGAAAATGTGGCACCCTAGCAAGATCATGATAAGTCGGCACATTTGGGGCAAACCCAAGCAACAAGATCAATCCGTAGCCAAGATCTAACAACTCCTAACCAACTCCTAACCTAGATCTAAACATAACCGAGGTACCAGGGTGAGGGAATCCTTACGGTTATCGTCGGAGGTGAAGTAGTGCTGCACCAGGAAGAAGATCAAGCCGCCCAGATGCAGTCGCCGACAGTGTTGCCGATCGATGATCTGTGCGCCTCTTACCTGCTTGCCGACGGAAGGAGGAGCTCGAAATTTAGGTGGAGAGTGGAGGAGGGGGTCAAAATAGGCGATGGGGCGCGGCGGGAGGTGACGGAATCCTTCCCGCCGCCCTTTTCGCTTTTCGCCGATGCGCGCATCAGCTCCTGCCATCTGCCTCCTCATTCCCGCGCGTTCACCGAAGATTTCCTTTTGCATCAACTTCGTGCGAGATTTGGGTGGCTCGATGGAAATGGCCGATATGAGCGTTCCTCCAGAGTCTGGCCCGAGGATACTTTAATATCCGGTTTGTGCAACAACGTGAGTGAAACCGGTGAACCAAATAAACCGAAAATTGATGGGTCGATGCGAGCCCAAGGCCAACTAAAACAGAGAGTAGCTAGCTGTTGTCGCGACTACGCGCGTCGTGCTGGCCGGTGTCCCCAGACCCCTGGCGACTCGAGGGCTCCACCACCGCGCCGCCGGTGACCCTCCCCACGCTGTCTAACTGGCCGGCGGTGGACGGGTGGGTGGGCGCGCCGTTTCCGATGCTGCGGCGCTGTGCGGCACATGCCGCGACGGAGAGCTTCGGGCTGTCCTTGGCACTCTCCAAGAACGGTGGTTGCATTTTTGAGCAGCAGCATGAGTGGAGCAGCAGCTGTTTTGATTAGCCGACTATTGTGCCTGCCGTCGCTGCCGTGTTTCAGGCTGTCTGTCTGCCGTCGCCGCATAGTTTCAGCGAGAGAGACTGCTCATGGGGATGGACCGCTGGGTGTTTAGGGTATCTCCAAGGTAACGCATTTTAGCGTCCGAAAATGTCCGTATGTATCCGTTTGCGTCGGTTCAAATGATCGAAATCGACCGCGCGTCCGTTTGCGTCGGATGACTCCGGCAACACGACGCATTTTTTTTCTCGAATTTCCATTTTTTTATAACATGAAAACATAATTTACATAGTAAAAGACAGGGAAAAAAAACCCTAAACGCATGCGCCTAATGGTTCTCCTCGTCGTTGTCGATCACGACGAGCTCCGGTACCACCCACGGCTAGTTGGGAAGCGGCGGAACATACGCCGGACGCGTCGGCGGTGCTGGAGGTGGAGGAGCCCAGGCCTGTGGCGGAGGTGGAGGTGGAGGAGCCCAGGCCTGTGACGGAGGTGGAGGAGCCCAGGCCGGAGGTGGAGGCCCTCACAGGCTGTACGTCGAAGGTGGAGGCGGTTGTTGAACCGGTGGCGTGGTCGAGTCCTGTAACGCCAGTCGTAGGGCTTCTTCCTCCGTGAGGCCCGACGGCATGATGCCGGTGGCGTACCAGGGCAGCGGCAGCTGCACAGGTCGGTCCACCTCTGAGACGAGGACGCCGAGCCTCGCGATCTCGTCGTCTGTCATGTTGTCCGGGTACTCAAACTCCCCGCCCTCCGCCATGGCCAACTGCCATTCCTGGAAAATGCATGTGACGTAGTCGTCGCTGTCGTCCTTGGCATCCTCGTTGTGGTATGCCAGCGCCTCGATGTAGTCCTCGTCGTGGTCATCCTGTACAGGCGTCAGCGCCTGCCGTCTTCGATGACGAGGCGCCGGTGGACGGTCAAAGGGGAAGTCTCTGTCGCCCATGAAGCCCGCCCTCCTCCTCGGATCCCTCTCGGGCTCGAGATAGCTGTGCCAGCTGTCGGAGTCGATGGCGTAGGCGGGATCGGCGCTGAGGTCCAGCGGCGGTGCCGCCTCCTTCGTCGGATCTCGGCGCTCCTATCTGGCTCGCGCGTAGGCACGGGCGGGACGGGCACCCGGCGGTAGCTGAGCCGCTAGCCGCCAGGCATGTGCACGTCCCCCAGACGTGGCACGACGTCCAGTTCGCGTGCATCAGCCGCCCCCTGTGCGGCCGCTCCACCTTCTTGGTGCTGCTGCCGGAAGCCTCGAAGTCGTTCTTCTTCTTCCCCATGGTGCTGCGGCGGTGCGCAGCGGTGGTGGTGGGAGTGGAGGTGTGGGCGATGGTAGGAACGATGCCGGTGGACTTTTAAGGCCGGCCGCGATGCCATTTAAGGTGGCGCTGAAGCCCAGCCGCCGCCCGCTAGTGCGCGCGCAGAAGAGGCAGCCGCGATATTGATGGCGAAGGCTGCAGCGCAGACGCAGGAGCGCTGGCCGCGAAAGTGATGATCATGAAAGCGATGGGTGGAGAAGCGAGCGGTCACTTGAGGCGTCCGTGCAGCATCCGCCGCAACGCATTCCAGACGTAAATATGCGCCGGATTTGCGTTGCCCCGCTGGAGGTGGTACCAGATGCATTTCCGGCCCGAGCAGACGCAAACGGTCGCTCGCCGCTGAAGATGCCCTTATACTATCTTTCATTGAGTTCGTGGCCTAGTTCAATCTATTCACTCTCCGAAATGGATTTTGTAAGAAAACTTCGATGCTGACGGTCCTTGCAACCATGCAACACCAGCTACAATGCATGCCTTAACGTGAAGGTCCGCCCATGTGCCTTCGGCCCCAAGTCCCTCTCGGCCGTGGAGGCCCCCATCCCCTTTCCTAGCAGCCCTTCCTCATTCTCTGCCACTTAGAACATCACTAGTAGAGTTTCTAAACCCTCAAATTTTCAAAACGGTTTATGGGTTCAGAATGGACATTTTTTTGGCACTTTTAAGGGGTGAAAAACAGGGGCAAATACTAAAACCCTCAAACCCTTAAAATTGAGGATTGAGGGTAGAGACTAGAACCCTCAAACCCGCGTCTTGGAGAAGCCCCATGAACGACGTCGTCGTTGTGGGCATTACATCGAGCACCTCGTGCACGACGGGTGGAGGGTCGGCGATTGTGGGCACCGGCGCGGCCTTCTTCCGTGAGGTGGTCTTTTTGACGGCGGGCTTGGCGCCCGCAGGCTTCTTCGGCCCAAGCGCCGCCGTCTTCCGACAGCCCTTGGTGGTGGGCGTCGGGCGGGGCGGCCGGGGCGACGGGCAGGGCCGGGGCGGTGGCGGGCTGTGGCTGGACGACGTGCTACCCAGCACGCTGCCGTTTCGCGCCGACGTGGGTGGCGGTGACCACCGTGGCCACCTCCGCACCGCTCGGGAGGGGCGGGCGCTCCACCGCGGTGGCGGGGGCTAGGATTGGGGGCGGGGCCGCGAGGGAGGCGGCGGGGGCGACAACGGAGGAGGCGGGGGGGGGGGCGGAGGTCGGGGGCGGCTCCATGGCGCGCAGCGGCCGGCGGCGGCGTGCTTGGAGGTGGCGGTGAGGGAGGAGGCGGGGCTGAATTTTCCCTCCCGCGCTCGCGTGTGGAGGAGTATGGGTTGAAGGGGTTGGGCCTCTCCAACCGTCAAATGTACAGGTTGGGAGGGGGAGTAGGGGTTGGGCCCTTAAAGATTTTTGAGGGTTAAGGGGTTCTAGTATACGTGTTTTTTCAGCCGCAAACTGTAAAAAAGCGGTTATTTTTTAGGGTTTGAGGGTTTAGGGTACTACTAGTGATGTTCAATAGGACATGTCTATGTCGTTTTCCGAGAATTTCGCTTATGCCCGGTCAGCCTTTGGTGGTCCTTGCTTCATGGAGGTGGTTGCTTGTGCTGCTTGGAATATTTGATAATTCGCAATGATTTCACCTTTAAGAATATGCCGGTCTCCTTTAACAGATGGAAAGTGGGATTTCAGGGGGGATCTCCTCCTTCATAAGCACAAAGTGAAGTCCTCACTTGTTCAACCACTAGTTGAATGGCTGCTCACAATCTTTGTTTAGTTTTCTTTTGGTTTCTGAGATACTTCTTCCCTCTTGATGTAACCGGAATCTTTGTGGGTAGTGTTGTGCTTTTTGTTTAATAGTAATATATAAAATTACACCGTAGGGGTTTCCCCTACGTAAAGGTTTCAAAAAAAAACTAGTGATGCTCTTAGGCCGCCGCTGCTGCGGGCTCCGCGGTGGAAGTGGCGCTCACCCCGTCCTTTGATGGGGGGCTAGAGAGGGCTCCGCAGCGGCACATCACGGGAGGCGATGGGGCACAGTTTGGGGACATCAGGCAGCACGATCACGGTGGCCGTGGCTTGATGCACTCCGACGGTCGGCGGTGAGGAGTGGGTGGCGCGTGGCAGCCATCCTCCGGAGGCTTTTCGGTGGTGACGGTCCGATCTGTGCCAGATCTAAGCCCAATTGGGCCTAATCGACGCACGAGGACCTTGGCTTCGGACACGCCGGCATCAGTGCTCCATGCCGCCTTTTTCTCCTATGTCGGTCCGACAGGAGTGACTGCCGTCGTGGGGCTGCTAGTCTCGCAAATAATGAAGGTGGTCCTAGGATTCTTCTCGCGACAAGATGAAGATTTGCCAGTTGCATGTCCCCATTGATCTGGTTGGAGTGGTGTACTCTAGTGGATGCTTCATGCCTAGAGTTTGCTTGATTGAATGTGATTCGGTTGTCTGTACCCGTATTTTTATGACTGTTTGGTTTCAGAGAGAGCGTTGCAAGCTCTGCTGGCTGTTACCATCATGGGACATGCTTTCTCGCCCATTGTGAAGTCAACTGGCGGAAAATGTTATGGAAGCCAAGATTTGGGAACTAGCAATGATGAGTCAGACTCTTCATGGCGATGATGAATTGGCTTGGTGCTTTGTGTTTTGGAGCAGCGGCTTCAGAAGTGGAGGGCGACGACAAGGAGAAGTTCAAAGTCCTATCTTTCAAAGTGAAAATCGAAGGTCTGATCTTAATTAGCTATGTCTGACAATGATCTTGTTGAAAACATTGTTTTTGGAAGTGTGGATTTTTCTCCAAGGTGACATAGATCTCTATGGCGGAACTTCTTTTTATTGAAATTCTTATTTTTTTGGATGTGTGCATCCATATTATCGCTAGGACAATGCGTTGTTGCAGAAATCTTATATACTGAAATCTTATATACTCTTTATAAGAAAAAAGTGCCTTCGGCCACGAAAAGTAAATAGGACTGGCATTTTTTTGAGAGTACGCGAACGCGTATCTTACTTATATAAAAGATAGAATTTTATGTACAAGAAAGGTCTACTGTGACAACCAAAGCAGGTCTTGAAACTCCAAAAAAACAAGAAGAAGACTACTCTCTAACCATTGTCAAACACTCCCTCCCCTACTCTATGCGCCTGTTTGATCATCTGAAACTCCCCCAGGATACGAGTAGCTAGGCGAGGAACCGTGTACTGTCTCTGCACATTGTGAAAGCAGAACGCATTCCTGTTCTTCCAAATGGCATGGCAGACGATACCCAGGCCATCAAACCACTTCTTGTCTCTGCTACTGAATCTCTTCCTCTCTAGCATCCACCAGTTCTGAATTGTGCTATCACTTGATGGTATTTCGAAATTCAGTCGCATGGCCTGGCGACAAAGGTGCCAGACCTCTCTCGAAAACACACACTGCACCAGAATGTGATCGGCTGTGTCCTCCTCCCGTAGGCACAAGAAGCAAGGGGAGGATTGAGCTTTCAAACCATGTCGTAGCCGTCGATCCGAGGTCCAAATCCTAAGTTGAACCGCCAGCCATACAAAGAGTTTACTCTTTGGTGTGCCCTTGCTTTGCCAGCAGCAAGTCTGCACTAACTTTTTTTTCAATAATCCATTGAGTTTGTCTAGATAATTCCTCTTATCTAAAACATGAAGTCAAACAAGCATGCGACAACCTCTTTCCTCCTAAAATTTAACCACTAGCACAATTTCTAACTGAATGTCCTAGAAAAAAGGGCCCCCAACCTGCATATCCACTTACAAAACTTTGCTCCTCCACTACAGGAATGGTGACAGATGCCGACGGCCAGAGTGTACGCCGACGGCTTTTTATCGGGGCCGTCGGCGTACGGCCTCGCCGGGGCAGCTCACGAACCCGACCGTCGGCGTACGAACACCGTCGGCGTAGAGGAGGCTACGCCGAGGGCAGCCGTCGGCGTCACCTTGGCCCTCGGCGTAGCACCGGCATCGCCTCTGGCCCAGCCCGCGCCGTCGACGCCCGCTCACGGCGTCACTCAGACGCCGACGGCCACCCTCGGCATAGGGCATGGACACCCTATGCCGACGGCCACCCTCGGCATATAGTATTTTTTTATTTTTTTTATTTTTTTCCCTCTCTCATATTACTTTATAATATGTTTCTATTATTTATTTACTAGTATGAATTATGTAGATGGCATATGTAGGTCCCATGCATGGGTGACGCTCTTCGCGGACGGGTCAACCGGAGCCACTAGGCCCAACATTTGCTATCGATGTACATATGGGTAGATCCGCGGGGTCCCCGCCCTACGGTTTCCCGAACCCTAACCCTAACTCTAACCCTAACTCTAACCCTAACTCTAACCCTAACCCTAACCCTAACTCTAGCCCTAACCCTAACCCTAGGGTTTCCACATACGACATTGCTAACTCTAACCCTAACCCTAACTCTAGCCCTAACCCTAACCCTAGGGTTTCCACATACATTGCTAACTCTAACCCTAACCTAACCCTAACTCTAACCCTAACCCTAGGGTTTCCACATACATTGCTAACCCTAACAGATCACTTGGTAAAACCCTAACCCTAGGGGTCCCGCCCTAGGGTTTCCCAAGAAACAGATCACCGGAGCGTCAGAATTGTTGGAAAACTTGCTTCTGCCCCTAACATACATGTACAAGTGTGATGTAAGGTTTGGCTAACCTTGGATGTACCCGGCGTTGACGATTTCCGCATAATGGGCTACCGGTTGGTAAAATTCGGGATCCGTATGTGGAAACCCCCGCCATGGCTCGAACGGAGCCTATTTTATGGTAAAGTATGCCCAACCTATCGTTTCCATGTACATATGTCCTAAACAAAGCAAACTAAATAAAAAAGTCCACTGGTAAACCCTCGCACGGAGAAAGCTATAGGGGTAGATGTGTGGGGTCCCCGCCCTAGGGTTTTCCAAGTTACAGACCACCGGAGCGTCGGAATCGCTGGAAAACTTGTGTGTGCCCACATGGCATGCACAAAAGTGATTTGAGATGGTTTTATATCCAAGGCTACCCCCCGAGTGTGTCCGGCTTCTCGGACGAGGGGTTCCTACACTTAGGCGGATTCGCATGTATAGG
>NC_061509.1:95428186-95443006 GCF_022539505.1 Lolium rigidum | reverse complement strand
GCTCTTATCAACGTACAAGCCTTCTAATGAAATTTCTCCACGCGGACCGACCCTACATTATAGCCAACAATTAATCATCACCACCTCCATCGTCACCCTCCATGGCATCATAATCATCCCCGTCTGCTTGGTCAGCAGCATCATCAACATCCATGGCTTCTTGCCCCGCAACCACTTCACCAATTGCTTCTATTGCCTGCAATATCCTAGTGTCTGGAGGAGGAGGTTTTTCCACCTTCATGGTTTTGAAATTGTCCTCGGCAAAGAACGTGGTGAATGGCTTTGAGACCTGCAAGGTGGTCATAATTAGATTTGGCAAATGTTGTTTTCTGAGCTTTAAATGAAGATACTAGCATCTCACCTTGAAATAGTGGTTTCGCTCTTTGGCACTCTCAACAAGGTTGTTCCAGTGTTCATCTTTCTGCAATGTTGAAGCAGAACCTATTACCTGCATTACGCTAACCTGTTATTTAGGTTTTACAAAACAACAAAGAATAATAATATAAACCAATAAACTCCTGGGGAAATATAGAATAGGTTGAAACAATGAATTTGAGTTACAGATTGATCTTAAACAAAAAAAAAAGGAACTCATGCACTATAAAATCCATACTCTCGCACAGAATAACAAAAATTGCAGGAATATCCATGAACAAACATGTTTGGTTGGTGTGCGTAATGTATTGAAAAATGGACGGGACTACCCGGTGGCGCCGCACGGATAGTCCTCCTGTGCAGCAGGTGCAGAAGCAACTAAATAGGATGTGCATGCATAAAAAGCTGCGAAACATGCTTGGCTCCTAATCAAGTCCCGACAAACACAAAAAAAAGGCTTAGTACGAGCTACAGTAGAATAGTTCACTCCATCATTAACTTTTTGCATGGCTACAAAAGAATTGAACGATCTGGAAAGCACTTCCTCTTCACGGTATAGCTGCCAAATTAAGTAGGCACAGTTGCTACTCCCTCCATACCGGATTAATTTCAAATTTCAGATTTGAAGGGGAACCGTTTTGTTAGGCAAATATCTTCAATAACTCCCGCAATTAAGTGGAGCACGTGGGGCTGGCCTCCTCCATCTCGTCCTTTCCTTTTCCTCCTGTCTAATATCTCCAAACGCTTGCGTGTGGTGTGAACGGGGTCCTGCATGCGATGTGAAATCAAAATGTACGTTGTTGGCGAGGGAGAAGGAATAGAGTGGCCGTTCCAGGGGGGAGAAGGGAATTGGGTGGATGGAGTAGCTCGAGCCAGATCTCAATGCGTCGATGCATACCGAGCATGGCCATGTGGATTGTGGAGGAGGTCGAGGTTGAAGCCGCACCAGTGGCTGTCGAGAAGATGGTGATGGATGAGAATAAACAAGGTGGATGATGAGATGATCACGGCCGATAAGAGCAAGGTAGAAGAGGAGATGGTAGGCTAAGAAGAGAAAGGTGTCCAAGGAGGACAAGCATGGCGAGGTGGAGGTGATTCTAGCTCTGGCCATGCCCCGGCGATGTCATTGCCAAAAGGTGGTCTACGGGGAGAGCTAGAATCACCTCCGCCTCGCCATGCTTGTCCCTCGGACACCTTTCTCTTCTTAGCCACCACCATCTCCTCTTCTACCTTGCTCTTATCGGCCGCGATCATCTCCTCATCCACCACCATCTTCTCGACAATCACTGGTGCGGCTTCAAACTCGACCTCCTCCACATGGCCATGCTCGGTATCCAGCGACGCATTGAGATCTGGCTCGAGCTTCTCCATCTACCCAATTCCCTTCTCCCTCCCGTTTGACGGCCACTCTATTCCTTCTCCCTCGCCAACAACGCGGTCCTTCTCCATCTCCTCGGATAGAAACTGCTTGATGCCCTTGTGCGTTTTATAGGAACGTCTGATCGGGGAAGGAGAAAAGGCCGGGTAGAAAACGTTTTGACTTCACATCCCATGCAGGACCCATTCACACCACTCGCAAGCGTTTGGAGATACTAGATGGAGGAAAAGGAAAGGAGGGGGGCGATTTCAGGAGGCCAGCCCCACGCGCTCCACTTAATTGCGGGTGTTATTCGATATTTGCCTAACAAAATATGGTTCCCCTTCAAATCCGAAATTTGCCGTTTAACCCGGTATGGAGGGAGTAGGAGTACTTTTTGGCTGTCAAATTAATTAGTCCTAGTTATCAGGTTAATTGTTATTACTTGCCATATTAATTAGGTTCTATAGTTGCCAGATTAATTAAGCATATCTGTGAGGCTCAAACAACCTAATTGCCAAATTAATTAGGCCTTTCACAATGGGTTGGCTCTTGGAGCAGGTACAATAAGTTCTAGTCAGCTGGCTATAAGGATTAAAATAGTATATTATTGCTTAGTTGGAGGAGAGAGAGGAGGAGAGAGAAGAAGAGTGGGCTCTTATGCAAGAGTCAGCTCTAGCACGTGCTCCTAGACACTTTGTGAGAGTGAAAGATGGGTCGTACATTGATAAAGTACTAGATTTTTATAGCTCACTATTGTATGTGTTGGCTCTAAATTGGCTATAGATGACATGGCACTTGGCTTATAGCCAGCTGGCTACACTATTGGAATTGCTCTTACCGTGTTATCATAGGAAGTGGTGTATCTTAAGATACAACAACTACTACAATGCACTGTCTCTTAAGGTTGTATCTACATTCAATGATTTTTGTGACGTGTATGAATGTGATTGGGCTAGCTTACCTATCTGCGTGCAAGTGTTGTTTTAGCTAAGATACAACAACATCATCTCTCCTCATTAACTATAGTGCCACATAAGCATATTGTCTATGATACCGTGCTAAGATACACCCATTGTGAAAGGCCTTAACCTAACTACAAGGTTTAAAGAACCCAATTGCCAGGATTGATTTGCAAAGTCCAGCACTCCTCGTCGCCGTCGTCGGTAAGGGCTTCATCATCGCCCCGCCGAAACCACCGCAAGGTCCAGGACTCCGGGCTGTGGCTCGGTGTGCTTCCAGTGCGCGTCTCCCCACTCCGTGCTCGGCGGCGTCCTCGTGCTCCGTGCTCAGCGGCGACGGCAATGGCGGCCTCTTCTGCTGCTCTGTGCTCGTCAACCTCCACTGCTGCTCGGCGGCGGCAGACTCCGCGCTGCTCCGTGCTCGGAAGCGATCTCGTGCTACATGCTCAGCGGCGACGGCGGCCTCCTCCGCTGCTCCATGCTCGGCGGCGACATCGGCCTCCACTGCTGCTCTATATGTTGCTAGGCGGCAGCGGACTCCCCGCTGCTCCTTGCTCCATGCTCGGCGTCCTCCCCGAGTACTTCGAGCTCGGCGGCGGCGGCCTCTCTCACTACTTCGAACCCGTGCGGTGGCCTGCTGCTCCGTGCTAGCGTGGCTGCTTCACGTCCTGGTTCCAGAGAGTGATAATGTCTGGTGGAGGGCTCCCGTGATACGATAAGATGCAAATGGGAACGAGGGGCTAAGATGTGGTTGGTCCCCTAAAGGAGCGATGCACTTTTTTTCCTATTACAGACAGTCGCATAGAAACGCCAGCCATGCGGCGCTTGCTTATAGATTTTTCCTTGAAAATTTATTATTTCTACTAGTATGCATGCAATGTGTATCATGAAAAAAGTAAGTGCAATGGAAGCGGGCGAGGGGCTGAGGACGAAAAAATTATGTTTGCATAAACAGCACTTACTAGTACAGCAGACCTAGCTCTGGTAATGGCAACATTCATTCGTCGATAATCATTAACGAACCCAATCTTTTGCTCCTTATTGCATCTTACACATGAAAAAATGACAACTTCCTTTTCCCGGCCCTGCATGTGAGCAGCAAGATGCAAATATTATAGGCAGTGCTACTTGCTAGTGTACCTAGAGCAGATCTGCAAATGCATGAATAATAAATTAGTTACCTGGAATCCATCAACCGTGTTTACATCTATAACTTCCTTTGATTGGTCACCAAAGGTTGACTTAAAATGGTCCTTCAAAAGTTTGACCTGATGCCTGTATGGTGATATAAGAGCTACTTGAGAACTAGATTTGAGCTCTGGATAGTGCATGGCCAGCTGGTGATATAGGAGGGTTATGAATTCCACTTCATCTTCGTTCACCCATGAACCACTTCCAGACGGCTGGGATTCAATCCCATCAATATCAAAGAAGCAAAATGGTCCGAAGCAGCTGTAAGAATGCCACGGACGTTTTTTGTTGAGTCCCTCCCCATCTTGTAGGATACCTTCATAGAATTCTTTTGAAGGGAATATGCTAATCTGGTTATTGAAATGGATTAACAAAATCAGAAAACCATTCAAGTTTCCTGCTTAGATGAACTGGGAATGGAATAATACCTCTGGATGCATACGATATTGAATTTTGAGCATTTGCACAGGAAAACCAGCAGCTTGAAATCTCTGGAACAAACTTGTTGCATATCTAATGGACATTAGCATTGTATTAGCATTGCAATGCGTTAACCCTGTGAACTACTTAAAAGAAAATAAGCAGACATCTTACCCTAACTTCTGAGCAGTCTTTGATATTACAGTTGCGGGCAACTGAACTGGGTCACCAACCTGATAGGAATACCAAAGTGATAGCGAGGATACGGGGTCAAAGTATTTCATGTATCAAGATAGCAACAAAATTCACAAGATATGAAGTCAAATGGTCAAGAACAGGCAGCTAGGTAGGCCGTGGGCGCAAACAAACGTACACGAAGAAATGAAAACAAATCTCTACAGAACCTAAGCTAGTGAAATGATTCTAACTTTAATTTACAAGGAGAGTGAGAATGCCATCATGTGTATGACCCTGATGTTCAATAAATTGGTTACACAGCAGTACAGTGATGAACTACAGCATATTGAGAAGGAAAAGGTAAATGACTGAATAAAAGAGATGTGTAAATCATCTGAGGGAAGTAGATGGCATACAAGAAAAACTTGTCTGCATCCATGAACCAGGGGTACAAGAGTCGCTGGTTCTACCTGAAAACAAAGTACATATGTCAAAAATTTGCAAATATTTCGCAAACAGAAGCATAAAGAATGCAATTTATCAAACTGCGATTATGTTAATGCTCCATCAGATAAAACAGTATGCACAAAATATGTACTCACAGCTTGTGCGGCTTCATCAATTATAACAACATCAAAAGCACGAGTCATCCTGCTGAAAATGGCTGATCCACTAAAACTCAGGGTAGAAAATACCTACGAATTTTCACTGGCAATGAGAATAGCATTTTCAAACATAATGAATATTGATAACAACAGATGTGCATACAATAGCTGCTTCATCAAGAACTGAAGCTCTAATTCGATCATATTCACCAGCTCCTCGCCGCCCACCATCTGATGAGCGGTCCACACCAGAAAGTTTTTGTTGTATCTGAAAATATTGGAACTCACTGTAACTGACACGAGTTAGACAGAGTGCTTAGCAACTAAAATCACATACAAGGTAATCCATGGAAACTGCTTTGACAGAATGATGCGCCTTTAGTCCAATACGCACAATCTTGGGATTGTAAGTGCTGTTGTTTTCATCACGTATTCCTGAAAGCATACAATAACTTTATTGGTTAATTTGCTGATGATGAAAGGCATAAGCATGAGCTTATAAAATTATTATTTAACAAGTGTCATATCGATGCAAGAATACTTTTATTGTGAAAACATTTTCCAGCATTAGATGACATAGAGCCAAAAACCCTTTAACCTGTTAGAAGAACACGCGATACAATCTCGTCAAGTGCCGAGTTGGATGGAGCACAGACCAACACATGGGCCCGATATTTGCGATTGGAACTTATGACTTCAGGTTTCTGTCCAGAAATGTTTAACCATGTAAGAAACAAACCATCGACATCCAGGCATAATGGCAAAATATAATTTAGTGCCAAGTATAGAAGAGTACGAGGTCATTCCCAGTAGGATAAAAACCATCATCACCATCGACAGGCATAATCAAATCTCGAGGATTTGCACCAATTAGCCAAGGAGATGCTTTCATCCAGTTTGCATTCCTATCATGTAAAGTCTGCAGTAAGATAGTGCTAAGTGCCAACAAATACTTACAGTAGAATCTTGAAGAGTTTCGCAACAGAAAACACAAACAAAAAGCACATAAGAAATCCGCCACAACACATGAAGCTAGATGTAAGGGTCGAAAAATGATAGTGCAAATGTAAAGCAGAGCAACCTTCTCCCTCTAATAAAGCCTGGTTCACCCTACGGCTTCGACACATCAAAGAATAACGCGAGTGACATGAACTGAGGGTAATATAGTTAGTACCGCACACCATGTAGAAGTACAAGAAAAAAAATGGCAACAGATGCACCAACTAAAGAAATGTCAGAAGCTAACTAGGAGATGGGCACTTTAACATACTTGCCCTCAATGTCCAGTTCTGGCCCATGCTTTTGAACATCAAACCCTCCTCTGCAAAAGGATCAAGAAGCATGTGAGATACATGCTCCCAGTTTTATCCACAAGAAACATTAAGATAAAGAGGACTAAGATTTTGCAAACTGCAGTGTATATGTTTCCATTGTACTCCCTCCGTTTAAAAGTAAGTGTCGCAAGTTTTTTTTAGATTCGAATATATCTATAATTAAAATGTGTCTAGATACGTCCGTATTTAGATAAAGTTGCGACGCTTATTTTAGAACGGAGGTAGTAACTTACAGCATATCATTTCTGATAAAAAAAAACACAAGGATATTTTCTCGTCTCCAAATATAATTACTATTATGCATTTCACTAAATATTACAGAAATAAATTGAAGACTGTTACTTGGTCTGCATTCTTGCGGGAGCGGAATGAAGAACAGCACTGAGAAGTCCAAGGATAGTTTGTGTTTTTCCGGTTCCTGGAGGGCCCTACAAATAAAAAGTAACACTCTGCAG
The DNA here is from genome assembly GCF_022539505.1 of Lolium rigidum. Lineage (NCBI taxonomy): Eukaryota > Viridiplantae > Streptophyta > Magnoliopsida > Poales > Poaceae > Lolium > Lolium rigidum. The sequence goes on along the minus strand of NC_061509.1, from coordinate 95,436,130 downwards.
TGATCTCCTTGTAGATTCTCAAGAACATGCATAGATCCAATATTACTCCGATACTTGACATTTTTCCTTGGCAAGGTAAAACTAGAATACACTGGAGGTTAGCAAAAGCGGTAATAGTAGTACACTAACCTGAATAAGAACAAAGGATCTGCGCGAAAGACCTGCCTGGAAAAGACAATACAAATTTGTTAGGCACATCAATTTTCCTCGGAACTAGATATGCCAACAATATCAAATATTACTGCAAAGTATGCTCACATTAACTGCTTCTAGCTGTGAACCATTAAGATTTGTTTGCAGGTAATCCATCAGTGGCTCAGGGACATTCCAAGCACGGTTTTGATCATCTCCATCTTTGTTCTTGTCAGACGCTGAAAGAATCAAATCCTTAAAAGGAAGCGAAGCTACAGAGTGCATCGCAGAGTACTCTCGCAGTATAGTAGACAAGCTGCACATCTGGGAATATTGACCAAAAAGGGGAAAAAATCAAGCTCATATAAAGGAGTACCCCTCAATAAATGAGAGAAGTAGGAAAACTCAGGAAATCGTTGATAACAACCGAACTCACCTTTAAAACCCACAGGAAGCTATCTGGTGTTGAAAAAATGGAAGCAATGCGCTGCAGCCTTGAAGACTTAACAGGCTTTGAAACATTCAGATTTTTAATTTCCCCCGCCACAAATGTTCTAAGAGAGATGGTAGCTTTACCACCCCGCTGTTCCACCACGGCAAAGGCATATGCAGTAGGAGTTACTCCCTCCTCAAACTGTAAATGCAGGCACATTTCAACTCATCATTCATCCTCAATATCTTGCTTCTGTTATGTAGATCTGATGGATTATTTATATTTTGGTACAAAATTATCTGAAAATATTCATAGCAATATGAAGAACTTTGAACTTGTATGTATATTAGTCTGAAATATTATCCAAATTTCAGATTTGACAAACAAACAGAATGAGTGTTTAGGTTGCGAAAAATTGGGTGGTAAATCAGGATGTTGACAGGTTCCTGCTACAAACATTACTAGCAGGAAACTTACTTTGTCTTTGGAGAGGAGGAGGAGGTCATTCTCTGACACAATGTCCCGGAAGTCATCAGGCACGGCCATGGGGAACTTGTGGAACCCCTCAGACTCTGTACATAATCCCACCGCCCCTTTCTGCCAGTCGAGGCCAATCTCTACTCATCACACCAAAAAGGACACAAACCAAAAAAAATTGCTTAATAAACCAAGAGAAATAGAGCAACACACACACAGAAGCGGGCAACTAGAGCAAAGACAGACGCCCACCGTCCTCCTCGCTGCTGCGGCCCTGGACGATCTGCGCCTTGACCTCCTCGAAGAGCAAGGGCTCGAAGACGCCTAGGTACTCGGCCACCGAGGCGTAGCTGTTCTTGGCGTACTTGAGCCCCTTAGTCTGATCCGAACCCTGCCACCAAGCCGGAGAAAAAAAGGTTGAGGGTTTCCGGCGTAATTGCGCTACGGCGGGTGGGAGAATTGTTGCTGCGTACCTTGGAGTCGGCGACGAGACGGAGGTAGTCCCAGCTGAGGACGATCTTGAGGAAGCGGTCCGCGGTGGATGCGGCCGACGGGGAGGAGGAAGAGGCCCCGCCGCCGCCGCCGCCGCCGGACTTGTCCACCGCCATGGATTTTCTCCGCGGCTGGGGAGGGTTTGGGGTTTAGGGGAATGTGGACACGGCCCGGAGCCTGGTGAGAGGTAGCGAGAGATAGGGGCACGGGGTCTGGATGTTGGACTCCTGTAGGACTGTTCCCGGCCCGTCTCGGCTAAACCGCACTGGAGGGAGGGAAGGAGAGAGCAGGGCGGCGGCGCCGCCGCGCTGTGGCAGGCGGCGCTGTCTCAGACCGGGCGGCGCGCGCGTGCCTGTCTGCGTTGCGCAGCGACAGAGGGAGGTACCAAGGCAGGGCTCCCCTCGCGTCGTGCGTAGTGCTTCGCTTGTTTATGGGCTTTGCTTAAGAAGAAAAGAATGATGCTCTCATGGGCTTCTATTCTGCTGTAGACCGGGCCCAATCTGAAAACTATCGAAAAATCGGGGTAAGAAAATTTATAGGCCATAGGCTTCTAAGAATGAACCCGATATATTCGATGCAGCCGTATGCGATTTTTTTTATAATAATTAATAATATAATACTAATTATTTTATATTTTTCGGAAATACATGTTTTTAAAAAGTTTCGAATATGTGCCTCGGTAGGCCACGCGTTGACCGATTGGTTTTCAGCGCGCCGATCGACTGAAGTGAAACCCACGGCCTCGTCGATTAGACCTGGTCGGCTCAGCCGAAACCGACTAGGCTGCCCTCCATGCAAAATTAAGAACTATACATGCATATGAGCATTTTTTCCTTGCATGCAGACCATTTTTCCTTGCCCCACGTCTCTTCTATGTGTGCACAATCGATTGGTGCATGAGGGTGGAATAGTTACCGGCCAGGTCTCTTCTCAGTATGTGCACACAACAATCAGGACGCTGTGCCGTCTGGAAAAATAAAGAAAGAAGGAGGCGATGGATTGATATGCTGCCGGGAGCTCACCTCGTCGGCAGCCTGCTTGCCGATCGGAAGATGGCCGGCCAATTGTTAGCCCGTCGGCCGACCGGGTTCTAGATTCGAAAATTTCTAAAATCGCATATTATTTATGAAAATGATTTTAAAAATCATAATATTTTTAAAAAATCACCCTAAGATCCCGCCCGTAAGGAAAATGGCAGGGGCCTGTTTGGTGTTATTTTGGTGGTTGACTCTCCAGATTTCATGAGAACCCAAACCGAATACTACCACGAAGTCCATCTTAGTCAATAGAGCAATTGAAAACTAAATTCTACATTTAACTACTTGTAAAAAAAAATATTTGTCAATTCTCTCCCAACTGGATAAAAATTAAACTTTTAAAAATCTGATGTATATTACGGAGATGCTCCCAATGTCGGCGGTGGTCATGCTCGGTTTTGAATGGAACGGTGGCACAGAAAAAGCCCATGAGCGTGGAGTTGGTCACACGGTCCAAGCTAGTCTACACTGGCAGGTCACCTGCGGTGCAAGTGGAGGGCAAATGGCCTTCGCCGGTATCTGTGGCACTATTGGTTTTGGTAAAAGAGATGAACAGATGAAGAGTGCGGTAACTAGTGCGGGCCAGATGTCCTCTTCCTATGATAGCAACGGCAACCAGGGCCACGGCTACCACCCAAGCTCACACCGACGAGATGGGCATCAAAGATAGCACCTCGTAGTGCATGGACACATGCATGCTGAACTTCAAGGATGCCATTGCGCTTGTGGACTGTGCTGCCGTGACATGGTTGTGTGCTGCGGGAACGAAACGACATAACATCTTAGGACACAATTTTTACACAGGTTTAGGGGCCTCCGGAACGTAAGACCATATGTCATACATATCTGCCATTGATGATGAGGGTATACACAGTATGTACAAAGAGGTGGTGGCTGCTGGGGATCTAAGAGGACTAGTTGCTTTGTCTTCGGGCTTCTTCTCTTCTTCGAGTGTTGTCCTTCTCCGATTCTAATGTCTAACCCCCTCTATATGTGGCCATGGTGCTTCTTTTATAGCTCAAGGTGATACCACAATGGGGATGGTGCTTCTCTTGACGGGAGGAGGAGATGGACACCTAGCTGCCTAGTTGTCTCGCATGCGCGGCCAGTTGGGATAGAATTGACACATATTAATTTTTTGCAGACACCGCGTCTGGTTTCATCGCCATCTCCAGTCTGATCGACCGGCCGGCTAGATGCACGAGATCTTCTTGGCAGTCCAGTAAAGGTTGCAAGTGGGTACTGGGGGAGGATATGTGGATGAAGAAGACCAACCACATGCTCGAGGGATGTGGTTACATTGGAAAGCAGATAGTTTGGAGAACAGAGGATGATGGCTTCAACCAGAGGTGTGAATGTGGGAAGGACATGCTGACCAGGGAACAAGATGACCAACATGCTCTGCCTTTCTGGTTACTCAGAGAGGTTGAAACTATAGGCCAAGGAAGAGGAAGATGCTCATTTAGCAGGGAGAGCTACACCTATGTATTGCATCATGCCAATGTATGCAAAGGATTTTCTGAGGGTCGGCCTACGGTATGACCAGGGGAACCAATCTTCAAAACCCAGTGACGAGGCGGTTCCTCGGCAATGCCCACCATGAGGGGCTTGGGTTTTAGAGAAAGGCGACGACGGAAGTTCCGGGAGCGAGGCGGTACACGACGTACCCAGGTTCACGTCCCCGCGGTGGAGGATCGCTACGTCCTGCTAGCAATCCAGTATATGAATATATGGGTACAGGGTGCCGCCATAGGCGGAGTAGTTGTATCTAGTCTAGTTCTAGTTCGCGGGTTGCGATGTCTAGGCGTGTCGCCTCTATGATCTATGTTTCTGATTGTGTGTGTGTCTCTAAGGGGTGCCCCTGCCTGGCTTTATATATCAGCCAAGCTAGGGTTTACAAGAGTCCTAGTAGGATCCGTATTGGAGTCTTATTTCCTTGTAGTCCAAGTTGAGGTGCGTGCAGGTCCAGCTTGTCGAGTCCCTGTGCTGGTCCAGCTTCATTGTTTGCTCCGGGTATGGCAATGTCGAGTACCCGAAGGGTTATGCCCACGTCAGTAGCCCCCGAGTGTCTGGCTGAAGTGAAGCTTCGGGCAGAGACTAAAGTTTTCTTCGCCGAATGTCTTGATCATCTGTTGAATCTTGTGCTTGATGTAGAGTCTAAGTTGCTTTCTGTCGGGTGCGCGAAGCGCTCCCGATGGGAGTAGCCCCCGAGTCTATGGGCGGGTGCTTGCAGCCACGCATAGACTCAAGTTGTACTACTCGAAGATCTTGATTGTTGATGCCGACGTCTTCAACTTTATTCTTCTTTGTTGGCGAGGTTGCCATATTTTTTATCGGGTGCGCGACTAGCGCTCCTGATGGGAGTAGCGCCCGAGCCTGTAGATAAATATGAAATAGTTATGTATAGCGTGTAAAAAATGCTTTTTCAAGTTCCGAGAACTTGATGCCGATGACTCTGATGATGCCATAGATAGAGGAGTTGATCATTCAGATGATATCCCAGAGGAGCCGATGATTGAGATGATGGCCCTGAGGAGCCGATGATTGAGATGATGGCCCTGAGGAGCCGATGATTGAGATGATGGCCCTGAGGAGCCGATGATTGAGATGATGGCCCTGAGGAGCCGATGATTGAGATGATGGCCCAGAGGAGCCGATAATTGAGATGATGGCCCAGAGGAGCCGATAATTTTATCGGGTGCGCGTCCAGCGCTCCCGATGGAAGTAGCCCCCGAGCCCGGGCACTGATGCTTGCAACCATGAGTAGACTCAAGTCGAGCAACTCGATGTTTATAGTTTTCTTCAGGTGTCGTTGACACATTGTTGTATATTTCAAGGGGCAATCCTCAATGCACCTTGAGCATCGTTGATGCCATTGTTTGTAAGTTTTTCGGTAGATACATATATATGCACTTTTACCGTGTCAATGTTGTTGGCAAATTTTGAAGGAGCAAATCTTAATTGCCCGTTTAAACGTATGTGTATTCGTTGGTCAGCAAATTGTTTGAGTGATCAGCTCGTGTTGCAGGTCTTGCTAAACCCGTTGTATGTGCAACTTTGCTTTCAACCGATGTATGTTCCGACAGTGACTCCCGAATGTATTGGAAGCACTAACTCTGCCGATGAGCCCGTTGTTCTTTGATATTTCCATAAGTAAAATATCGAAAGTGGGTTGTTTTCGTACGTGTTTCATGATCCTTGCTATCTGCGGTACTCTTTGAGGCATCTATAGCAAAGGAAAAGAGCAAGGTCCCCGTTGCTTCATGATCCTTGCTATTTGCGGCACTCTTTGGGGCATCTATAGCAAAGAAAAAGAACAAGGTCTCCGTTGATTTTGCATCATAGCACTCGTAATTTCAGAGGCTTTTTCATTATCCTTGCTATCTGCGGCACTCTTTGGGGCATCTATAGCAAAGGAAAAGAGCAATGTCCCCGTTGATTATGCATCATAGCACTCGTAGTTTCAGAGGCTTTTTTAGAGTGCAATCTCTGGGCGTATTTTCCATCGCATCGATGTTCGTTGAAATATACGAACAAGGTTCCTGACGATGTAGTTCGGGTGTCCCGAATCACCGCAATTCTTCAAAACTTGAGTCTTCATATCTTCTTGGGTTCCGGCGAACCGAGGCTCCCGATGGGAGTAATAGTCTTCAAACCTTCTTGGGTTCCAGCGAACCGGCGCTCCCGATGGGAGTAATAGTCTTCAAATCTTCTTGGGTTCCAGCGAACCGGCGCTCCCGATGGGAGTAACCGCAATAGCTCGAAGATATTCCAGGAGCCCCGAGTAATTCCGGCGCTCCCGATGGGATCGCATCGGGTCGATATTAAATAAGATGATATCCATTGAATATTCCGGATGATGAATCCACCTACCCGAGAGTGCATCGGGAGAAGATATATCCGAGCCGAAGAAGATAAGTCCATCGAGTAATCATAGATGATGGAGAAAATAAATCCACCGATTCGGGGAAAATAAATCCACCGAGTAATCGAGAGTACTGGAGGTAATGATGTAATGGCGCCTCCCCAATCATCGGGTGTGGCGAAAGAAAGAGGAACACTTAGTTCTGCAGGCGCAGTCGAAATAGTTGCACGGCCAAAGATAGTCCGTGCGGCGGGCGCAGTCAAAATAATTCCGCGGCCAGAAGTAATTGATGAAGAGAACGGGTGAGCACCCGAATATATTTGGCCCGTAACGTCGGGTCCGCAGCAGGCGAGCTCCCGAGAAGTTGAATCCGCATTATTGGGTCCAAGACAGGCGAGCCCCCGAGAAGTTGAATTCGCATTATTGGGTCCAAGACAGGTAATCCCCAAGTGCAACCAGTGCGCGATGGCGGTGCGCAGTCGACCGGGCAGAGCAGTCAAAGATTATTCTCTATCTGCAGACATATTACGGCACAAAAACTGCGCGCAAATAATAGTGCAAGCCGAAAAATATTTGGCGAAATAAATTTTACGTAATTGGAAATATAGCACCAGATATTTTTGTATCGAATGCAGGGGAGTAGCAATCGATGAAGTGAACGCAGCCGCGGATCCGCGACGGTAGAAGCGCGCGGCGGGTGCACCCAATGGATCTTTTGTTTTCTGATATACTTCGCACGGACGAGAATTAGTCTTCAGTTCTCGAACCGGATGATTCTTCCTTCAGGTGTCATCTTTACGTACAAACTCCTGTGTAAGCTGTTTCCTCTTTGGCGTAAACTTAGATTCTATCTTCTTGAGATTTTATCCAATCTTCCACGCAACCTTTCAGGTTTTCTTTTTCTCTTTTCTTCTTTGCTGATTCACGTCAGGACCAATGCCACTCATGCATTGAAATTTTGAACAGCCGATGCACTTTCGTGCCGTGTGCAGACATCTCCTTGGAACTTGATCTATTTGATCAGCACTGTATGGCTTGACTTTCTTTTTTGTCTCCGCACGTGGTACGTGAGAGGATCAATCCGTCATGTTCGATAGAATATAGGCAGAACTCGATGGGTTGGCGTAGCTGTAGGATAACGTTGCATAGAAAACAAAAAAATTCCTACCGCGAACACGCAATCCAAGCCAAGATGCAATCTAGAAGACGGTAGCAACGAGGGGGGTATCGAGTCTCACCCTTGAAGAGATTCCAAAGCCTACAAGATGAGGCTCTTGTTGTTGCGGTAGACGTTCACTTGCCGCTTGCAAAAGCGCGTAGAAAATCTTGATCATGATCGGTTCCGGCGCCACGAACGGGCAGCACCTCCGTACTCGGTCACACGTTCGGTTGTTGATGAAGACGACGTCCACCTCCCGTTCCAGCGGGCAGCGGAAGTAGTAGCTCCTCTTGAATTCGACAGACGACGGCGTGGTGTCGGTGGCGGTGGAGAACTCCGGCGGAGCTTC
>NC_061509.1:95415689-95428086 GCF_022539505.1 Lolium rigidum | reverse complement strand
TCTAAACCACGTCGGACTTGTATAATTCCGGCGGTATACGAGTGCGGGCGAAAATGGCCGTCTAGCAGGCCCCCTAAACGGTTCACCCCGTATCTGAAATATACAGGGCCCCGGGAATTTTCTCCTCGCCCCTTACTTATAGAGGGTGGAGGGGCTTGTAGGGGGTGAAAACTGCACTCGCACCACCGGACCTCGCCGCGCCGCCGCCAAACAAACTCCACTCCGGCGACCAATTCCAGCCAACGAGCTCTAAATTCTATCAAATCTCTACCAATTTCTTTCAACCCTTCAAGATTTCTATCAAATAATGAAAAAACTAGATGAATTTTGAAGCAAAATTCGGTGTTCTCTCACTCGGGGCGGAGCTGGTGGCGCTGGGGAGGATGGCGCCGGGCTGGCGCCCAAGGGACGCGACTCGGACGACGACGAGGATGACGGAGCGGAGACGGCCGCGTCCGTGCGGGATCTGCTCGACCCGCCGGCCGCCGAGGACCCGTTCCGGATCAGGCTGGCGCTCGACGCGGAGGCGCCTCTGCGGGCGCACGGGACCGCGTTCCGGCGCGCGGTGATGCGGCGGCTGCGCGCCGCCGGGTACGACGCCGGCGTGTGCAGGTCGCGCTGGGAGGCCTCCGGCGGCCTCACGGTCGGGACGTACGAGTACCTCGACGTGGTCGTGCCGGCCGCAAAGGGCACGAAGATAACCGCCGCCAGGTACATTGTGGACGCGGACTTCCGGGCCGGGCTGGAAGTGGCTCGGGCCCTACAAGCGCTCGCCGTCGTCCGCCTCCTCGCAGGCCTCGGGGCGGGCATGTCCGGTGATGCGGGGCGGCAGGTCCGGTGGGGCGGCAGGTCCGGCGGCGGGGCTGCAGCGCCAAGAGATGAAAAAAGAAGCATATTCCTCTTTTACAGTTTTCGTATACGGGGACTGCTAGACGGGAGGCGTTTTTGTCCGGTTAAAAGTACTCGTGTTTTATATACAAGGCCCTCTACACGTGTTTTACGGGGCGGAAATTTAGGGGGTCTGTTAGACATGCTCTTAGAAGTACTAGGTTCTTTTTCAGAACAGTCTCCTCTGTTTTTTTCTAAGAAAATTAGCAATCTCCTCTTCAGTTTTTGTCAATTGTTAGTGTTAACTGTTAGTCTCATAGTCTGTTCCTTAGACACGTTGTATAACTGTGTTGTGGATTTTCTTGTGTAGAACTGAGCAGGAGTGATAAGTCAATTTTTTCACTACAGAGTAAAAAGTCACTTGAAGGGCACAGTCACCGAAATACACATCAGACAGACACTGATTGAACACTGGCACACTACTGTATTTTTTCTGAGCTGGGCCTGGTTAGACTAGGATACGAGGAATGTGTAAGAGCACATTTTGCTACGACAGACAGAGATTCCTTACCTGCAGTTCAGGTGTGTACGGGCATGGCAGACATGCTGCGCATGCGTCACGCTTCAGTAATCATGTTAGATCTATTGTCACTTGACCCCAAATGCCTAATCCCGAGATGTTTGTTAGTAGAGCTGCTGAATGTACTGATCCTCATACCTACGACGAAGGTCAATGATGCAAATCATATGTGCCGTGAGGATGCCAATCTGTAGATGGTTCGAATCCCTCTATGACTCTATCAGAGCATATCCAGTCGGAGCCCTCCAGATGCTATCCGGAAGAATTGTCAGATCGGTTATTTGGAAAACATCGCAATTTGGTGACATGTTTGGGGGATGTCAATTTGGTGACATGCAATTCGGAGCCCTCCAGCGTTGGAAGGTTGGTTTTATAGGGGATGTTTATTTCCAGCCGCGTTCCCCAATCAACACGTAAAAAATTGATGAAAATAATGTTTCTCATTCAAATTTTGTTATATTTTATAAACTTGAATGAAAAATGAGTAAAGTTAAACAAAAGATAGCATACTCTTCGTCGCTCGGGCACGCAATAGTCCAGCCTTGTCGTCGTTCTTTCCTGGCGGTTGGTTCGCCCGCCGCCTACACCGTGTTAGCCATGAACTACGCGTCGATGGCGGTGAACTCCTCCATCTCGTCCCCCCCCATCCCCCGAGCTCAAGCTCGATCGAAGGCAACACAGGTTCTCCCGTCAGTGGGGGTTGAGGTGCCGGCATAACGCGTCCGTTGCGGCTTAGCATGGAGTAGGTCGTAGCATGACGGCGTGGCATTTTTGTGTACGTGGAGAGAAGAGAATGTGCTATGGCGGCGACGATGGTGGTGATAGCGTTGGAAGGTTGGTTTTCTAGGCGGGGTTGCAATGGAAGCGACGGCGAAAAAGCGAGAAGCGGTGTACGAAAGGGCAGGAACGACATTAAAACCGAGGGGTGGAATGGCGGCGACACGTGAAGAAGACGGGACGTCTCGCCTGCCTCCGCCTCGAAAATCATCGCTCCATTAAAGAAAAGTTGCGGTCTTGCATTTGAATCATTTACGCGACGGGCGGCCACTCGCCCCTCACGACGACAGGCCAGGGGCGCTCTTGGATCACCTGCCTTGGCGTGAGCATCAGCACCGACCAGTCGTGGGCACCCACTCCCCTCCCCTACACATTCTACATTTCTACTCTCCCTTAAGTGTCTGCTGTAAAACCCTCTTTTCGGAACGAAAAGATTAACCATTCCAAGAAAAAGCAATGCCTACAAAATTTTTTTTTTCCTTGATCCTTTGTTTTCTGAAAACATATCGTTTCAACATCACCAAAGTTCGTGTTCTGATATATACAGAGCAAATATTCATTGGATGGCATTATATTGGTTATCTGCCAAACATAATCACCCATAGCATGAGCCAGATCATGATATCTAGAGATTTCCGTCGATTCCTTTTTCGAGAATACGTCCAAGAAGGTGTAACAATCACATAGAAGAAGAGGTCAAGATGGTCGGTACAACGTCCAACGGGTACCACGATACAACACAATGCCACATAAGCACCACGATACAAACGCAACACCACACGGTTAAAAACAGAGAGAATTCCTTATTTGGCCTTGGCTAAAGTTTGCCTTCCTTTCTTGACCCTAAAATTATTTTTCTTCCTTTCTTGACACACAAAGTTTGGTTGGTTCCTTATTTGATTCTACCGTCAATTCCGTTAGCTACTTCCGTCAAATATTTTTTTGCTGGACTTATATACCCCTAGCTGCATCGGTAGATCACTTACTGGAAAGAAAAGAGAAATGGATCGTGCAGAAAGAATCGTCACAGCGGAGGGAGTTGACTTCGGGAAAATATACCCAGGGTAACGACGGGATGACGAGCGAGCGTAGTCCTCGATCGAGCGATTCAGCAAACCATGGGCTTCCATGCTGAGTGTTTTGGGCCAAGACGTGTGCACTTGCGGACGTACACGTGATTGGAATCTGATTAGCTGGGGTCAACATCAGTTTTCACTGGGGTCATTTTATTGGACCGGGCTATATGCACGAGAGTTAGCCTGTGCCTCTGCCCCTGGTTCCAGCTATCCATGTGCTTCTTTATCTCAAAAAAAAAAAAAAGCTATCCATGTGCTTCTCCATCAACGATGTGATGAGCTTATGTGACGATATATTCGGTTCTAACGTTCCACGTACCATATCACAGCTTTTTCAGTGCCATTTTGTCACATATTGCAGCAGGGGTAAAATTGGCATCGTAGATAACTATTTAACACCGTTAGTGTTTAAATTGTACTAGAGGGCTAAATAAGGAACCAACCAAACTTTGTGTGTCAAGAAAGGAAGAATTTTTTTGCCAGAACCAAGAAAGGAAGGCAAATTTCAGCTAGGACCAAATAAGGAATTCTCTCTTAAAAACACTACCCGCTATAGCTAACTGGCGAGGACACGCCTGGGCGACGACCCCCCTTCCAAAAGCTGCTCATGTATTTTTCTATGCATACTTCTCATCAACCTTCTTTTGTTTCATGGGCAATCAAGCGCATCCCCGAAGCAAAGGAGAAAATAAGCCTAGGTTCTCAGCTGCATTTACTTCACGCGCACTATTGCATGTGTGATGTGATGCGTCCTCCTGGGTATAGTGCCGAAATCATGGCCATGTCGTTCTGATTAGGGCCTAGTGCTGACACTACATTTCTTTTTACCGTGAGGCTTTGGACATGGACCGATTCTAGATGCTTTTCCTTGCTGGCCTTGGGTGGGTGAATACTCTTTTTTTTTTATCACAAACAGAACTAGCAGTCTTTTACCAAGCCAATTTATATGTGAATCAAGAAATCATTACTGGCCATATATGTGGATCTTGGCCAAAATAATATTTTTCCTTGCTTACTTGCTAGATTTATTCCTTCATAAATTAAGAAATTAAGTGCATTTCAAGATTAAAAATATTTTGTTGATACGAATAAAAACTTGAAATTGCAGCAATATTTAGGTGACTGGTTCAAAAAAAATCCAGCCAGGTTCATTTTCGCCCCCGCTCTGTTTTTGGTCACGCTCCGCCACTGCCGCCACTGCCGCCACCCGCCAAGAATGGAGAGGATGCGATGCACTAAGCTTCTAGGCCGCATCACAACTGAAGGATGGAACTTCAGGAGGCAGACTCCAACTCCAAGATGACCCAAGTCTGTAGGATAACGTTGCATAGAAAACAAAAAATTTCCTACCGCAAACACGCAATCCAAGCCAAGATGCAATCTAGAAGACGGTAGCAACGAGGGGGTATCGAGTCTCACCCTTGAAGAGATTCCAAAGCCTACAAGATGAGGCTCTTGTTGCTGCGGTAGACGTTCACTTGCCGCTTGCAAAAGCGCGTAGAAGATCTTGATCACGATCGGTTCCGGCGCCACGAATGGGCAGCACCTCCGTACTCGGTCACACGTTCGGTTGTTGATGAAGACGACGTCCACCTCCCCGTTCCAGCGGGCAGCGGAAGTAGTAGCTCCTCTTGAATCCGACGGCACGACGGCGTGGTGTCGGTGGCGGTGGAGAACTCCGGCGGAGCTTCGCTAAAGCTACGCGGGAGATATGGAGGAGAGGGGGGCGCCTAGGGTTTGGGAGGGGGTGGCCGGCCTCAAGGGGGTGCGGCCAACTTGTGGCTTTGGTGTGTTCGGCCCCCTCCCCTATGCCCCTCATTATATAGGTGGAACCCCAAGTGTTGGTATCCAAGTCTTCGAATAAGACCCGAACCAAAAACCTTCCATAAGGAGGGGAAACCTAGCCAAGCTAGGACTCCCACCAAAGGTGGGAGTTCCACCTCCCATATGGGGGTGGCCGGCCCCCTAGGGGGAGTCCACTTGGGACTCCTCCCCCACTAGGGTTGGCCGGCCATGGAGGTGGAGTCCCATGTGGACTCCACCTTCCTTGGTGGTTTCTTCCGGACTTTTCTAGAACCTTCTAGAACCTTCCATAGAACCTTCCGCGACATTTTAATTCACATAAAATGACATCCTATATATGAATCTTATTCTCCGGACCATTCCGGAACTCCTCGTGATGTCCGGGATCTCATCCGGGACTCCGAACAAATATTCGAACTCCATTCCATATTCAAGTACTACCATTTCAACATCCAACTTTAAGTGTGTCACCCTACGGTTCGTGAACTATGCGGACATGGTTGAGTACTCACTCCGACCAATAACCAATAGCGGGATCCGGAGATCCATAATGGCTCCCACATATTCAACGATGACTTTAGTGATCGAATGAACCATTCACATACAATACCAATTCCCTTTGTCACGCGATATTTTACTTGTCCGAGGTTTGATCTTCGGTATCACTCTATACCTTGTTCAACCTTGTCTCCTGACAAGTACTCTTTACTCGTACCGTGGTATGTGGTCTCTTATGAACTTATTCATATGCTTGCAAGACATTAGACGACATTCCACCGAGAGGGCCCAGAGTATATCTATCCGTCATCGGGATGGACAAATCCCACTGTTGATCCATATGCCTCAACTCATACTTTCCGGATACTTAATCCCACCTTTATAGCCACCCATTTACGCGGTGGTGTTTGATGTAATCAAAGTACCTTTCCGGTATAAGTGATTTATATGATCTCATGGTCATAAGGACTAGGTAACTATGTATTGAAAGCTTATAGCAAATAACTTAATGACGAGATCTTATGCTACGCTTAATTGGGTGTGTCCATTACATCATTCATACAATGATATAACCTTGTTATTAATAACATCCAATGTTCATGATTATGAAACTAATCATCCATTAATCAACAAGCTAGTTAAGAGGCATACTAGGGACTCTTTGTTGTTTACATATCACACATGTATCAATGTTTCGGTTAATACAATTATAGCATGGTATATAAACATTTATCATAAACATAAAGATATATAATAACCACTTTTATTATTGCCTCTTGGGCATATCTCCAACAAAGTCAACGCAACCGTCCACCAATAAGCACCTAAGGGTTGGCGAGAGAATGGCGGGACCGAACCAGACCGGAGGAGGCGACGACCAAGAAGCGCCATCGACGGTGTACATAGCGCCCCGGAAGCCCCAGCTCTAGGCGGCGGCCGACAACTCCAGCAAGTGCACCGAGAGCCCCACGAACCACCTAGACGACGCCTCCGGGAAGGGCAATGACACAACTGTGCCACCGCCGCTCGTTCCGATGATCGGAACTAGGGTTTCCCCTGGTGGTCGGAAGGGGAAGCACAGACAGTGCCAAGACGACGCCTCCAAGAAGGTGATGACGCCCTTGGGCGTTGCCGTCGTCAGCATCATGCAAGGATTTCTCCCAATCCTGTCGTCAACCACAACACCATCGAGCATGCGCAGAAAAGAGCCGCCTTGGCCTCACCGCCGACGAGGGGTGAGCCATGGCCATCAGCCGAGGGTGGGGATCCTAGCCCACCGCCGGCTGGCCGCCCGGCGGCACCACAACGATGCCCTGCAACCGACGCCAAAGGCGCCACCGCGCTTGCCCACCACCAAAGCCCCAGATCTAGGCCCGCACAAGCCCAGATGGGCTGAGCGGGGAAGGAGCACAACCATGGCAGCGAGGGCACCTCCACCGCAGGGAGGTCACACCACCCCCTTAATTGACGCCATGGCGCGGTCGCCGCCGAGCCCCGCAGTGCCTCGCTGCCGAACGCCACCAAAAACCACGCCGCTGCCGCCCGGGGAGCAACCGCCACCACCACGCTAAGGAGACGGCCCTCGCCGCCGCTATCACTACCAGGGCTTCGCCCGACAGGTCCTCCGGCGGCAGTGGAGGAGGAGGGGATACAAGGGGAGAGGGCCCCCTTATTCGCCCAAGGTGAGGCGACGCGGGGGTTGTTCGTCCCGTCCATTGATTCCCCATTGGCACCTTTTCAAACATAACTTACGCATTCTAAAATAACTTGAGTCTAACATCTTTTCCCTTTGCCGTGAGACATCTTTTTTTCGATTGACCTAACTTAATTCTTTTATTCTTCTATTTAGAGTCCTCTAAAATAACTTTGAGTCTAACATCTTTTCCCTTTGCCACGAGGGATTTTTTTTTGGGATTTCTATTTTCGTGCCCTCGGTTCCTTAGTTGTGCTCAGTTTTCCCCAGCTCCTTAGTTTTTCCTCAGTTTTCCCCAAGACCTTGTCTGAAACCATCACAGATGCTATAACGGCCGGTTGCCCGACGGTTGACCGTTATCTTCCGACTAGTGGGGCCACGTAGAGCCCGCAAAGACACGTCGGACCATCCATCTTTGTTTGATCGTAAGCATCGCTCGTATCCCCGACCAAAACACGCACGAGTGGGGCTTCGGTATATCGAATGACAAGTGGGCCATGGCGCTGATACAAGGGGCAATACACGGGTAGGAATAGATTTTTAAACAGAGCTCTACGGCCGATGGCACGGAGGAGGTGGCCTGCGGGGTGCCGAGATGAGATCGACGTCCACAAAGAACCGCATGAGGCGAGACCGGACGCATTAGATAGATATGAACTAGACGCGTTTAACCATGCAAAGAAGAGAAGAAATGGTCGACGACATCGACGACTACCTCAAAACTTTGATCGACCGTGTCCGACACGAACGCGAGCAATGTAGAGAAAACTAGTGTCTCTCCTTTCCGGCGTGTATAGATGGGTGCTAGAAGAGTGTGGTGGCGAAGGGAAAGACCTCGCGGTGGTCTGTGGCGTCCAGCATAGCAGGGCGGCGTGGCCGTGCCCACGTCGGCGTGGATGCATGTTCGGCATTGGCATCAACATGTACGTTCGGCATTGACCTCGGCGGTATCTCTGGTGTGTCAGTGATCGAATGAGGGGACGGGATTGAGGGTGCATCCCGACGGTGACCTAGCAATGGCGTCGAGCATAGCCGTTCTGACCATGCCGATATCGGCATCGGCAAAGTTTGGAGGCTGTGGTGCTCGAATCAAAGAGGGATTTGTTTCTTGTACGCCAAAAGTGATTTGAAACAAGTTTCGTGTTGAAGGTTAGGTAACGAAAGTTTGTAACTAAGCCCAAAATTATACTAGCGCCATGGTGAGGTTCTTTTTGATAGAGCTATACGGTTGGGCAAACTTTTTTGACACTTTTTAGATAGGGTTCCTTGTTGTTACACGTATGGCATCATGTATGGCAAATTTGGGATCATTTGGAGATGTTCGAAAAAATCACTTTGCTTAAACGCATGCCGTTTCGTCTCACTGAAACCAGCTTTTCTAACAAGGTGATTTATTCTACCTCCTCTAAATGACCTCAAATTTCATACAGCTGATCTTCTATACATAGATAGATAGATTGTTTAGTTTTTATATTTTTCGAACTTTTTATTTCCCTTTATAATATCCAATTGATTTTCGGGTCAAAACCTCGAAAACAGACATCATGTATGGCATCATTTTCGCCATAAATTTAAAATTTTGTGAAACTTTCCCTTTTAGATATTCCTTGTTGTTATAGATATGGCATAATGTATGCCAAATTTGGTTAGGTCTCACTCGAAACCAGCTTTTGTAACAAGTTAGGTTTTTTCGACCTTCTCAAAAGGGATTTTTTTCTACCTTCTCTAAATGACCTCAAAATCATACAGTACGATCTTCTATACAAAGATAGGTAGATTGTTTCGTTTTTACATTTTTTTGAAATTTTATTTCCCTTTATAATACCCATTTGTTTTCAGGTCAAAACCTCAAATACGTAGATAGATAGATTGGTTCGTTTATCATTTTTACCGTGAATAGTAATGGCTACAAGAAATCGGTAATGGTCTATCAATTTTTGCGTGAAAAGTAATGGATACAACAAATCGGCGATGGTTTATCATTTTTTGCGTGAAAATTAATGGCTACAACAAATCGGTGATGGTTTATCATTTGGGATTTTCGTGAAAATTAATGGCTACAACAAATCGGTGATGGTTTATCATTTTTTGCGTGAAAATTTATGGCTACAACAAATCGGTGATGGTTTATCATTTTTTGCGTGAAAAGTAATGCCTAAAAGAGTTTATAATTTTTAGCGCGTGAAAATAAATACGTGAAAACCGCCCTTTAGCATACTTAGAGAGTGGAAGGTAACCGCCGACGAGAGAGAGAGAGGGTTATCCCGCCCGTTAGATCATACGATCAATGGTCGGTGGGCACGATCCGCGTGACATGGGCTAGACCAATCAGGGCAATGTTGCACGTGTGAGAGAATTTGTGGAGGGAGAGGGCAAAACTGAGTAGTATCAAGAAACCAAGGGCACCTATGTAAAAAACAGACTAAGGGATTCAAATATGAGATTTAAAAAATGGAAAATGCGTGTTTTGTACAATAAAACCCATGCCTATCTCAAACTATTTGCAATACAAATATACATGAGTGTGAGAATTGTGGCCTCATTTAGACAAAGTTTGTTTTGGGAAAAGCTGTTTTGGGAAGGGCTTATTGTGGAAAACCATGCACCTTCATAGCTACTAGGTGATTTGAGAAGGCCTTTGAGAAGTGGCAATTTGTGGTAAAACTTGATTTATCTATGACTTATCTATGTTTTGAGAACTCGGCAATTTGTGGTAAAGACTCCATGAGTATGTGCCACTATTTTTCGGAATTTTTTGCACATTAAATGACTCATTTAACTAGTTAATCCCATTTGTTGACTGTTCGTTGACCAACTACTTGAGGGTAAAACTCGAGCATATTGCACTAGCCGATATTAGCACTCAAGGGGAAAACTGAGCACACAAAAAATGCTAGTATAATGCTCGAGGTTATACCTGAGTATATCTAAATTTCCAGGGTTAGACTCGAGGACGCGTGTTGCGGTGCAGAAATGAAAGACATGCAATTGTTGACGCGTAGACGCCGGTCGCGGTGCAGAAGTCGAAGACGTGCAATCGTGAACGCGTGGCGCATTGCAGAAGTCCAAGACGTGCAGACGTGCAGCGGTGGACGCGTAGGACGCGGGGCATTAACCACCCCTTGCCTTTATAGACGCCTCCTCCCACTATCTCTGTCACTCTCACTCGCCTACGCAACGCCGCCTCTCTCACGTCCCATCATCTTCTCGAAAGCAAAAAACCCTCTCCCTCTCCCTCTCCTCGCCGGCGAGATGGACAAGGAGAATGCCAATCCCATCGTCCACGGCGCCGTCGGCTCCAAGCGCGACGCCTCCCTCTTCGACGCCGTCCCCTCAACGGACGTCGCCGCCGTCCCCTCAACGGACGTCGCCGCCGCCTCCGTCGGTGCATCGGAGGCTGTTGCCGCCGGTCGCGGCCAGATCCCGCCGGGATGGGACCCCTACGAGCCGGTGCCGTACGTCCCGCCCCCGAACCGCTACGACACCTCCATAGAGGACCCATGGAACGAGGTAACTACGGTTTGCTTCCTTTTTTGTTCCCCATTCCTTTTTGAACCCTATTTGTGCTGGTGTAGATGGATCTGTGGATGGATGAGTATTGGGCTAATATTTGCGCCGATTTTATTCCATTTTGCTTTGATCCCTCCTTGATTTCGTTTAAGATTTGGGGTTCGGCCGTTCGGTTAATTTATGCAAGTAATAATGGGATCTCAATCGGTTAATTTATGCAAGTAATCATAGGATCTCAATCAGTTATTTTATGCACGAATCAAAAGATATCAACCGTTTAATTTGCAAATAATCTGGAATGTGTTCAAGTTCAGATCTGAAATCTGTTTCTTTGCCTATGATGAATCGGTGGGCACAGATTTTTACGAGGGAGGGTTCAGCGAACCATTTCTGTGTACAAATCTGTTGTGCATGAGCTTTGGTTCGCTTACACCGTCCCTGTAGACATATAATCGTGTCCACTCTAACTGAGGTTGCCTCTGTTTTTCCTAACTTTGTTATCATGCACGTTTGCAACTCATTCACTAATAAATTCCCGTTTGATATGGATCAGCTGTCGCGGCGGCGACGTCGGCAGCCGACGACGAGCACCATGACGTCAAGACTCGCCGGTGCTGCGGAGGCTGCAGGTCGGCCGATACGTCTCCTACCTCGACGTCGCCAAGGGTGTCTACAGGTGCCCCTTCTGCACTAGGAGGCTCGGCGGCACCGACTTCAGCTGCGTCCTCACGCATGCCGAGAACATCGGCCACACCAACCCCAAGGTCGGCGCGTCGGTGAACCCCAACTCCTTCCGCGCCAAGCACTTGGCGCTCGGCATGCACCTCCGCAGGCATCCGGCGGGTGGAGATCTCCGGCGGGCGCATGCCTTCGCTCAAGACCAAGGCTCCCAAGGGGAGCAACAAGTGGAGGCAGAGGCGGATGGGGTAGGCGGAGTCCTCGGACGTGTGCTGCTGCTGCCTCCTCCATTTTGTTGTTGGGATCCCTTTGTTGTTAGCTAGGGATCCCTCGTTGTTATGTTGTTAGTATGATGGTACTGTACTGCTGTGAAGAACCTCGAACCCTACTATGTTTGGCTGCTGAATGCAGCTTATTATCTATATTATCTATCCCTATTCTACTATATGACCTTGTGAATTTATCGTACATTCCTCGTAGATTTGCTTCTAGATTTAACTACATACATATGGACTAGATGGAGTACTAGATTGGGCTCCCTACTAGATTTGCTGCCATATTGGGCAAACAACGAGGGCCAAAAGGCACAAATAATAATTGAAGAAAGACTAAATGCAAGCTTCTCTAGATTTGATACTAATTAGGTGAAAAAAGGCAGAGAGAAGGAGTGCGGAAAAGGTACTGTTAAAAGGGAAATGCCAATGGCCGAGAGAGACAAAACCCGGCTCTCCCGTCCCCACGCGGTCCCTTTCTACCAGCCCCACGCGACGCGGGCCCACACGACGCGGCCCCACACGTCAGCACGGAGCGGTCAACTTAACGGGAATCCTGCCGTCTGAGCTGCCTTCTGCGGGTTTCAAACAAGCACTTGGGGAAAACTGAGGAAAAACTAAGAAGCTGGGGAAAACTGAGCACAACTAAGGAACTGAGGGCACGAAAATAGAAATCCCTTTT
>NC_061509.1:95393861-95415589 GCF_022539505.1 Lolium rigidum | reverse complement strand
CAATGTCAGCTATGCCCTAATAAATCTAGTAAATTTAGCGATAAGTGGGGACGAATGATGTAGCCAATGCTAGCATATATTGGTGGTTTAATGTTGGACCCTAAACACAACAATCTTGTTATATTTATTTGAATTTTTCACGTGTGTGCATCTGATAAGGCTAAGAACTGATATTTGAGATTATTTATATTGATATGGAAGAGCTCTCATTAGCGAATAACATTTTCATTACTGAATGGCATATACAGAAAGTGCATGCCACAAGGTCACAACTTCCATTGACTTGGCAGATCACCAATGTCAACCTTTAGCTAATAAGCTAGTAAATTTGGCATGCTATTGTATATTGGTGGAATATTGTTGGACCCTAGACAAATGGTCTTGCGGAATTTATTGGAATTTCCATGTATGTGCATCTGACGTTAATGACAACTGGCATTCGAGATCTTTGTTGTTTAGATGGGGGAGCTCTCATTGGTAAATGTCATATATGTCTATGACAACATGACGTAAGATTGCAATTGCTATTTGTTTGGTATCAGCTATTCACTAGTAAAGCTAGTAAATGTGTCCATAGGTGGTAACAAATGGCGTAATGCCAATAATAGCGTATCGGCGGATTAATATTTGACAATTAACGCTTGACCTTGATTGGATTTTCCATATACATGCACATGATGTGGATGAAAACTAACATTAGAGATTATTGGTAATTGAATGGCTAGGTTTCATTACTAAATGACTGAAAGTCCGCAACTTCATGACATAAGATCATAACTACAATTTATTTGGTCGATCACGAATGTGAGCTATCCGCTAGTAAAGCTAGTCAATGTGGCCATAGGTAGGGACAACCGTCGTACTGCCAATGCTATCCTATATTGGTAGATACATATCTAAGATTAGTGCTACCTAGATGAAGGAGGACTGATATTGAACATAGTTCCTTAATCCGCATGATTATGCAGTACGCGTACGTAAAATGTGAATGATTATTGGCATCACCGAGTTATGGGTATTTACTTCAAATGGTTGCATAAACTAAGAACATATATGTTCTCATGGGTTTGATAATGTGCGTTGACAAACTATTAAGGGTTGTGTTGGACACATCCTTCATATGTTTGTAATGCAAGAGTTTGGTTGATGCGATTATACAAGTTATCGTGGAGATTCACATAAATTTGGAGTTAATAGAAGCAATTATGTATTTGGGTCATGACTATGGAACATCTATTTTCTGTTTTCACGTGTGCATGATAATGAAGACAACTGATTTCGAGGATTACTGCTATTTTTATGTGTTATTGCCATATCAAAATAGTAGATTTTTCCTCTTGATACAAATACCACATATCTTCATCTATCCAATCACCATTGTCAACTCAGTACGCTACTGAAGTTAGTAATCATAGTGAGCCGGTTCTAATCTTTAGCGACAACTTAAACAACCCAAGGAAATCCCAAAAAGAGCCTGTGGCCCAGAGATTCACGGGCCCCTCTTGAGATTTTTTCCTTGGTGTTTAGTTGGTCCTTGGTGGGCTTAGTAGTCGTAGTTGCAAGACACATATATGAATGTAGGGAAATTAGGCTCATCCATGTGATCGGAATAATCCAATTTGTAACTGTTATGACTATCGTGTTGACTAACTTTGTTGTGAGCGGTGCACTTGCACATGAGGAGTAGATGAAAATCAGTATATGTGATTATTTCCATTTTAGATGGATTTCATGAAATTATGATACAACCTCATAATTATGGGTATATCATACTAAAGGATGTAAAAAATGCCAATTCTTAATTTGGTTACCACTCTATTGTAAGATCACACACTATAAAATCAATAATGTGAGTATAAAATGTAGATTCGGCCAACAAGAATCATCTATTAGGAAAATTAATTCAGAGCATGTAATCACAAAATCACACTATGTAATTGAGATCATTTGATCCTAACTTTGTTTGGCAAATCACAAATTCTCGCTTAATACGCACGCAGAAAGATGGTTGCTACAATTTTCAATGGGGCTCGCTACTACAGTGGTCATGATAGTGTATATATTTGGATTAATATTGGACCCTAAATTCTTGAATGCAATTGTCTAGTAAGTACATTGGGCTTGATTTAGTTTTTTTTCGAAATGGGGATCCCGGCCTCTGCATCGAAAGATGCGTACGGCCTAGTTTTTATGAAAAAGTTTCGAGTACCAATTTATTACAATTTATGGATCACATAAGGTCGATACGAAAATCAACCATCTAAAGAAAAGCATCATATTGCAACTAGAGATATGTCAATCTACTAGTATGCCGCCATCCAGCCCGGTTGTATAAATCCTGTGCGACCGTCAGTAGCCATCTGCACCCAATATCCATAAGTTCCCGTTGATCCACCGGGAGCAGGAAAGCCCATAGCTATATCCAATGTGTAGCCATACGAATAACCTGCAAATTTTTGGAACTCCAGCTTTGTTAAAAATAATGTTGTTCCTACAATTTCATATCGACCAACATAAAGGAGAAACTCCAATGCGTATTCTATCTTTAGTTTTCTTATCGATCCCATTCAACTAATTCCCAAACATATTTTTTATATTGGTGGGTGGGGGAATATTGTAGGTAAAGTAAATAATGCGCCACACAATTTTTGCAAAAGGACATGAGCGAAAAAAAAAGGTTCATTTGTTTCTTCAGCGTCACAAAAACAACATTTTTTTGCACCCATTCGATCTTCTCTTTGCTAAGTTATCTTTCGTCAATAATACATTTTTATTGAGGAATCACATGAAGATTTTTATCTTTAGGGGAATTTTGAGCTTCCATAAGTATTTGGTAGGGAAATCACTATGAACATTCATTAAATCTTCATACATGAATTTTACTGTAAATACACCGGATGCATTTAATTTCCATACAAAGCTATCAGGTTCGTCAAATAGGTTCACCTCCATAAGGCGTTGACATAGATGTAGCCACACAACCCATTTGGCTGGTGTAAGAATTCTTCTAAAACCAACGTTTAGAGGAATCTGTGATAGGACGGAATGAACTGAATCTGTGATAGGGCTTGATTTAGTGCATGTTTCCTAATAGCAATCTTATTGTACGGTACACATGTGCGTGATGTTGATGAAAATTGCCATGTGAGACATTGCTATTTAAATGGAATGTTGTGCTATCTGGAGTTCATCTTTGTTGTGTTTGTAACTATCTAATTATGTAGTTAGAATGTAAGTCCCGTGCACATTTGTATAATGGAGTTGTTACTACTTGCAACCACGCACATCACTTGGGTTAGGATATGCTTCACAGTTTCCTGGCCATCAAATTTGCATGTGCACATGCACCCGATATTGGTTAAGACTGGTGTCCGAGATTATTTCTATTATTGTCAAATGTATCAATGACAAAAGAAGCAATATATCATTTAGAGACAAAGATCAGATATATCTATCGTCATCAATCACCAAGGCAAGCTTACTTCAAATATGAAAATAGCAATTGTGGTGGAAAGGAGGCCTACTTATGATAGTGGAAATGGGAGCAGATTGATGGATTAAAATGGACTTAATCAAGTATTTTTTGGGCTATATTTGGGGCATGGTTCCTTAATCCACATCCCACAGGTGAATGCAGGACCCGTGCTAGGAGGGTTTGTAGCACGGCTGAATGTAGGACCTAATTAAGTGAATAGAATGTAAGTCTCTTGCACATTTGTATAGTGGAGGAGTTACTAGTTGCAACCATGCATATCAGTTGGGTTAGGTTATGCTTCATAGTTTCCTAACCGCAGGGCGGCTACGTTCTACCTCCTTGGAGGCGTCATCTTGGAGGGTCGGCGGCACATGTGTATTCTCTTGTGGCCGTGGGTGATGGTTATCGGGGCAGAAAACCCAGGCGGTTGACATTTATACGCAGAGGCAACGACCTCGTGAAGCTACGCGGAAAGCGACTCTATGAGCCAAGTCAGCGGTTGGGCTTGCTTTGGGTGGAAAACCTGTGCTACTTGGTGGCGGGCTTGTCGGGTCGGTGTAGGCATAACATAGAGGCCGTCTTAATTTATGACGGGCCAGAGGCCCCAAATGAATTGGCACATTAGTCATGGTGTACGGATGGTGGCTCTATGTAGCTTGAGTTGTGAGCAATTGGGTCGTGCGGTGTTGCAACTCATAGATAAGCGGTGGCATGTCCCCCCCCCCCCGAAGACGTTGTCGATTGAGTTTGAAGGGCGTGGAGGAGCAATGGAGGCTGAGATGGCGGGCCCAAGTGTTTCACAACTTTCAGGCATTTGGCATTGTTTCCGTGTGGACGATGATCAGGTGGAATTCGATGTGGGTCGTTAGTGTGCCACGTGAAGCAATTGGCGCAGATTCATTTGGAGTGCTTGCTTCTCCACCTTTATGGAATAGTCCGGGGGTCTTCCGTTGCTCCTATAACAGTCATGCTTTCTTCTCTTCCCTTGATTTGGGTTTGTACGGTTGTCATTTGTTGGTGTGTTCATTGTGGCGCCGACAAGAGTGGGCTTGGGCCCTTGTCGTACCAGACAATTATCTCCTTGTCAATCGATGAAACGTGCAGAGCTTTTGGCTCGTGCTTCGGAAAAATAAATAATAGGAGAACCCACATATACATGAATATAAAGTGAGCTCAGTAGCACCGTCGAAGTTAAAATGAATATAAAGTGAGCTCAGTAGCAGCGTCGAAGTTAAAAATGGCATCGAGGTTTAGTGCATGGGGTGTATGGTTCGAGTGACTTTGCATTGTCTTACAATGTGACTAAGTGACTACTCAGCCACTGAAAGTGAGCATACATTTTCCCTGACTCTGCAAGCCATTCATGCTTCAGCTGTCATGTAAGCGTGTTGCAGCCCAGAGTCCATAGGATCCCGAGTCTGGTATCCAAAGTACTCCAAACCGTGAGGACATCTCTCAGACTTTACGTGACGCTAGGTCGCTAGCTAGTGGAGTTGAACACACACACAAGCCGTAACGCATTTGGAAGGCGCCACATTTCAGGAACGACGAAACTCATAGACTCGCGCGCGGCTGGCCGGGTTTCGCGGTTCAGTTTCGGTTCGCCCGCGACCTCGCGCAAAAAAATGAAACCGTTAGTACTCGCCCGGGTGCTCCTTTGGCTTTGAGCTTTTTTTTTACCAACCCGTTGTCTTGTCCGGCTTGTGCGGCCGGATTAGTCCCGTTTAATCGTTTCCATTTTATGAACGACCTCTGCCAAATATTTTGTGTACTAGTACCAAATATTCTGTTTAGCCTGCCTTTTAATACGGTGATTTGCGTGGAGGCTAATTACTGCGCTGATTTAATCAAAGATTTTCCTGCCTGAAAATGATCTACTAACCAAAGATTTCCAGCCGGCCGGGCATTGTTTAGCAGGGTTTTTAATGGGGTATGATATTCGCGGAGGCGAATTACTGCAGTACTCCATATGCACGTCTTGTAGTACTATAGTAGCCTGTTTTATTCGCGAGGAGGCAGATTACTTCTCCGGATTAAAGATTTTCCACCGCACGTTTGTTTAGCAGGGTTTTAATGCGAGCGATTTACTACCACCGCACCTTTTTTTAGCACGTTTGTAGTAGTAGCAGTACGTCGAGGTGATTTTCCGTGATAAATGGAAGATTTTCACAATTTCACCACGCCTTGTTTAGCCCGTCTTGAATGCAGACATTTTTTTAACCTGGAGTAAAGAATTCGTCTTAATCCACCCGCCTACCAAAAAAAAATTTGGGCTTAATGATTCAGAAAATTACGAGCCCATGCCACGGTACATTTTTGTAAGGGTATATGCCGCAGACCCGCATGCCATGGAGTATACTCATTTTTTTAAACTGGAATTGGGAGCCTCAAAGTACACCTAGGAAAAGTTCGGGCCGGGCTTAAAAAAGCCCACGGGTAAAAAGTCAGGCCCAAGCCCGGCCTGACCCGATCGTTAGGCCTGTAATTTAAGCACGAATCCGGCCCGAACGAGCAAAAAGCCCAACCCGGCCCGAGAAGCCCGGCACGACCCGAGAAGCTCGGCCCAACCAGGCTAAAATGCACGAAAATAAAGGCTCGAGCCCGGCCCGGCCCGACGTTCAGGCTCAGATTTCAGGCCCAAGTCCGGCCCGAAGTGCAAGCCCGACCCGGCCTGGGATTTTCTGGCCGGGCTGCCCATGACCCCCAAGCACGGACGAAGCTATAGTGTGATGATGTCAGCCTTTGTAGCATAGGTGTCATCCTTGTTGATAAGGAATAATTAGTTCAAAATTAGTGAAGGATATTCATATTTCATTGGTGTCCGCTGACACCACTACAAGGCATGCAGCTCCGTCCATGCCCCCAAGGCTGCATTAACTTATCGTTGGTGGGTACAATTTACATCCATGACATTGAAAGAATGGAAATAGATCATAGCCCTGGAAACTTACACAAAGGACCTTAAAACCAAAAGGAAAATCACGATCTAATGCTAGGTCGTCTCCACTGGAGTTGAGACTCCACCGCCGACCACCTTTACACCACCAGGGACACACCACTTGGTGACGAGAAGGTGTTGGAATCCGACGAGAACCTCCATGAAGAGCCTCCACAGAGGAGGTTGAGGTAACACCGACACATCGGCGTCTGGAGGGCCCGCCTATTCCACCAAGGATCACGGCAACGAACATCGCCGCCATGTAGAACACTCCAAGCTGCAGCACGAGAAATTTCCACCATATGATCGATGCACTCGCCGATGCGTCGAGCCGCTCCTTCCCCTCGTCACCGAGGTCGACCGGAGGAAGCTTCAAGAGAAAACAACAACAACAACAACAACAACAACACACCAAAAAATGATCAAATGATTCAACCTTATTAGAGGAGATGGCGGTGCTCCTTAACTCCCTCGTCTCTGACCATCGGAGCCTGGGAGAAGTGAAGAAGAACCCTACTGCACAATAGATCTGGCCGTGGAAATCTTCCTATTTCAAGCCAACCATTCGTGGTACAACAAGAAGAACATGCAAAATAAACCATCCGCAAACTCAATAGATCTATGGTGCATGCACTAAACAAGCAGCCAAAATTCCTCACGGTACCATGGATCTACGCACATTGAAGCCTATGACCTTGGATTCAAGGCTTACCGATATTGTTGCCCTTGACGAGCAGCTTGAACGGGGAAAAAGCGTTCGTGCCGATGTCGATGAAGGCTTGCTCGATGAAGGCTTCGATTGCCCGCTCTTCCTTCACCGTCGCGGTGGTCTTGGATCTACCGGTGGCAGTACAACCGTCGATGGCAAGAGGAGAGAGAAGGGAGATGAGAGGGCATGGGCGGACCCAGGTTAAAAATTTAGTGGGGGCAAAAATGTGGTAAGTAGTGAAAATATATTTGTTGAGTGGGAGCAAACCGGTCTTTACCCTAACTAATTACAAGGTGAGTGAAAATTGAGTGGGGGCAGCTGCCCTCCTTGACTATGTGGTGGATCCGGCATGTGAGAGGGCGTGTGAGAAAGATGGAGAGTGAGGAGGGAGAGTGGTTGGTGCCGCGGTGGGGGGATTTATGGCACGCTTTATTAATGCATCACGGCGTCTCCTGCTCTTCCTGATGCGTGCACATTTTTCCCACGTTAGGCTTGCTAGCGCGTGGACGCGAAGGAATGGTGGAATCAAGCGTGCCTCAGCGAGCTAACTTTTGCGTGCATCTAAACTGCTTTAAGAAACGTGTTGTGTAGGGAATCTTTTTCTCCCGTGGACAACCAAACATAGAAAACTTACCGAATGACTACGGGAAAACACTTCGCAGAGCAACCAATCACACCCTGATTGTCACGGAGATTTCATGGCGGCAGAGAGACCGATTGATGCGCGCGCGAGGCAGGTGAGGCCGTGAGGAGCAAGCAGGCGCCATGCAAATCCTTACCAACGCAACGCTGGTACGTGCTAATCCATTTTTGGCCTAGTGAAGTGAGCCGGTCCGACCGGCGATCTGAATCGGAGGTCAGAATATCCGTGCTGCAAACCCCAGAAATTGGTACACCCTACTAGCTAGTACGGAGTACCTCTGCTGGTCCGAACCCCCTGATTCGATCCCTAGCCTGCTGCACTCTTGTGGCAGTTCATCTCGAAGATATGTCTGCCCGCAGCAGGCAGGTCAAACACGCACTCGATTGCTGGCTAGTGGAAAAGACCTGCGATCGATGGGATGATTGCTAGCGCAGCGTGGAATCTCTGGATCCCTCGACTTTCTTGGATGGAATTATGGTTGTACAGTAGTATAATATATACGTGTATAATATGTAGGAGCTGATGATCATATAGTAGTACCTCGCACGTGCTGAAGCGTAGCTCGTCCGGCCCTGGAGCACGGCGCCGTGCGTGGCGATCCGTACGCCGAAATGGAACGAGAACGGCAGTGCAGCCCATGAGGGCATCTCCAACCGCGCGACCCAAACGGACGCGCTGGGCCGTCCGTTTTGGGCCGTTTGCGTGGCCGAACGGACACCCGGACAGCGGCCCGCGTCCGCGTGTCCGTTTGGGTCGCACGCTGCGCCCAACGCGCGGACGCAGCGCATTGGTAATAAAATAAAACAGAAATGAAAATAAAAAAGGAAAAGAACAAAACATAAATTTAAACTAGTTGGTCATTAAACTTAGCCCTATTTTGGGCAAATTTTACACAAAAGAAAGCCATATATGGCTTTAAACTAAAAAAAAAGCAAACCCTAGCCAGGGTTTGCGAGCACGCGATGGCCGCCGGCAGTACTACCCCCAGTAGTACTCGTCATCGTCGGCGTCGATGACGACGATGCCGCCCGGCGGCGACGCGCTGTTCCGGCTCGACACGCCGGAGGGCACCGGGGACTCCGGCCGGGGGTCCCAACTGCGCCCTTTCCCGGGCGGAGTGCGCGTTCGGCGGGCTCGCCGGCGCTGCGCGGCCGTGCCCTCCGCGCGGACTCCGTCGGAGCTGCTCCTCCGCCTGCGTGGCCGGGCGCTCCTCCTCCGCCGGGCGCGCGGCCCGGCGCTCCTCCTCCCGGAGCGCCGCCCGACGCGTAGCCTCCTCTCGACGGCGCGCCGGCTCGAGGAAGGCCCACGCGTCCGCCCGGGCGTTCTCTCGGGCCTTCTCGGCCGCCTCCTCCGGCGCGGAGGTGCGCAGCGTCTCGGCGAGGAGCGGCCATTTGGCCGGCTCGTCGAGGTCCTGCTGCTCGCGGGACGCCGCGAGCGCCGCTGCGGCTCCGGGTCGTTCTCCTCCTCCCAGGGCTGCGGCTGCGGCTGGGGCCGGGGCCGGGGCGCGGGCTCGTTGATGTAGAGGCCGCCGGGCGGCGGCCGAGCCCGCCTAGCGGCGTCGTGCTCGGCTGCGCGCGAGGGCCGCGCCGTCGCGGATGTGAAGCACGTGCGCCGCCGCGCATCGTGCTCCACCTCGAACCACAAGTCCCGGTTGGGACTTGCGTCGCCGTACGCGGGGTCCTCGCCGGAGGTCCGCCGGCGGTGAGCGCGGCGCCTCCGGATCTCGGCGTAGCGGGCGCGGCTCGACGCCGGGATGGGCGGCACCGGAACCCGATCCGGGCTCGGGTGCCGGCCCGTGGGGAGGTGCACGTCCCCACGGCATTGGGACGCCGGCGTCCCAGAACATCAGCGCCACCGCTACGGTGACGTAGATCCGGTCGCGTCTGGGCGTCGCCGGCGGCTCCATGGCGAACGGCGCCGGCGCGACTGGCCGGCTACTGCCGGCCTCGTGGTCGTTGGCGGATGGCGAGAACTCGCGCTTCGGGGCCATGGCGGCGCGGAAGCTTCGAGCTCGTGCGTGCGACCGGAGTGGAAAGTGGGGACTGGATAGGGACGGTCCCCTTCCCGATCCACATTTAATAGGACCGGGGCACCGACAGTGGGCCAGCCACGCGGACGGGGCGGACACGCGAGGACGCCGCGTGCCATCCGCGGCCACGCAAACCCGGCCCAGATTTGGGCCGGGTTTGCGTCGTTCCGGACGCCGCGGCCGTCCGCTTTTGCGGTGCGTCCCCGCGTTGGGCCGGGTTTTTGTCCGGCTAGACCCATCCGGACGCGCGGGCGCGGGATGGGTCGCCCCGTTGGAGATGCCCTGAGCCCATGCATGCAAGAAAAACCAGGCGATGACGGCAAAGCAATGCTGGTGAAAGCATGTCGGGAGTAGCACTGTACTTTCTTTCCCTTGATTCTTTCAGTAGGTGCGTGGACCGAGTTTGGATTATTGTTGACTTGCGAGCATGTCACTCTCAGCTATGCCCAATGCACTGTTCTAGAAGTACTGCATCACATATTTATGTAGGTTTGGGTGGTCCAAAATAGGTTTGGATGAGGAGGTAGTCTCCTCTTCAGGAAGTGGGATCTCCAGTCTTAAAAGCATGCTTTTTGGAGAGAGAAAAATATACATAGTGTCATATTTATGGGGTCTCTTCTCTTTTTTCTAACTAAAATTAAAATTCACCATGTTGCTTCTGACAGCTTTTTTACATAGAGCAACTAGTTGTGTATGCCACCATTGCTCATGCCCTCAAGGTAGCTTCTGTGCCATGTGCCGTCCGCACGTCACTATCTTTACGATCGATCAGAGTTTGCCGGTCAAAAAGCTGAGTAGTACTCCGTAGAAAGGATGGTGTAGCTAGGCACTCCATGTTGCTACTTCCCGACTGTAAGTATCTCCCTAGATGGAAATGGAATGTATAACATCGACCATGGACGTGTACTCGGTCCTCGTTTTGGTTTATACACACACGGAGTACGTTATGTGTAGGAGCTGATCATACGCACTCACGTGCTCAACCCTACATAGCCGTGCGTGATGACCCGTACGCCCCAAATCCATCGATCGAAAGCACTAGCGCTGAGTGCTGACCATGTAGGGAAAACCAGGCGATGACGGCAGGGCACAAAAAGGGCTACGCTTCGCATGTGCATCCCCGCGACAAAGCGATGCTGATCAAAGCACGTCGGTACCACGTCTCTGCTTTCTCTCTCTCTCCATTCTTTCGGGACCCTGCGTGGACCGACGTTAGCCGGGGTTGAACCCTCGTGGACCCAAACGCTTGAACGAACGAGCATCAGTTGCATGACAATCTCACGGCATATGTAGCGGCTCCTATCACAAAAAATGTCTGTACGGGGAAAAGAATTAATTATGAAGCGGAGGGAGTATATTGTAAAGATTTCAGATCAAGCAGGAGTAATGGGCTAAATCGGCACTATTCCAACAATTGGGAGGAGACGACACTAACAATGATGTCATTGATACAACTTGGTGACAAGTAAAGATTCAAGTGGCGCGGACATGGGATTTCCATCTCCCGCCTGCTCCGCCCGTTGGACCAAACGGGGTAACCAGGA
This sequence comes from Lolium rigidum, assembly GCF_022539505.1. Taxonomy (NCBI): domain Eukaryota; kingdom Viridiplantae; phylum Streptophyta; class Magnoliopsida; order Poales; family Poaceae; genus Lolium; species Lolium rigidum. The sequence continues at coordinate 95,404,251 of NC_061509.1, read as the reverse complement.
GATAGGACGCGGGATAGGCGCTGCCCATGGGACCCATCGATTGGTCAATTTACTCTAACTAAGCCCATGGTATCAGCATGCACAACGGGAATGACTAGCAGCATGCATGCAGTTGCGAGAATCCCTATTTACACGCCTCACGCTACAATCTGGGATAGGTGGGACCAAGCTGCTAATCTAGTCATCATCGATTGGGATCTAAAACCGGGATTAGTTGGTTTTGCTACTTGGGATGGGAGGCGGGATTGACGGATTGTCCCATCCCACTTGCATCTTTAGTGACAAGTGGGATTACCCTTCAACAAAAATACTGCTACTCCGTTGAACGATCTCGGAGGATAATTGGATACAAGGATCTTGCAACCTACCAATATGAGTGCATTTCTAGGAGTTTTCACATATATGGTTGCACCATTCTTTCTGCAATTAACACAAATGAGGCTTAAATGACCAATAACATGCATGTAGAGCATATATAGGTGTTTTGACAGTTGCAACTTTAACAATGGAACAAGTTAACAAAGGGGATATAAGCATCACCGAATGAATCACCTAAGTTATACGATGTCATTCAATTTGTACTAAAAGGGACATTCACTACCGAAGAAATATATATTTAAGCAATGAACCCGGTGATAAGAAATAGGTAAACCAATTGTTTATGTACATCCACAAGTTCCTGGGTGACGTGGGCATAACCCTTCGGGTACTCGACATTGCCATACCCGGAGCAAACAATGAAGCTGGACCAGCACAGGGACTCGACAAGCTGGACCTGCACGCACCTCAACTTGGACAACAAGGAAAGAAGACTCCAATACGGATCCTACTAGGACTCTTGTAAACCCTAGCTTGGCTGATATATAAAGCCAGGCAGGGGCACCCCTTAGGGACACACACACAATCAGAAACATAGATCATAGAGGCGACACGTCTAGACATCGCAACCCGCGAACTAGAACTAGACTAGATACAACTACTCCGCCTAAGGCGGGACCCTGTACCCATATATTCATATACTGGATTGCTAGCAGGACGTAGCGATCCTCCACCGCGGGGACGTGAACCTAGGTACGTCGTGTACCGCCTCGCTCCCGGAACTTCCGTCGTCGCCTTTCTCTAAAACCCAAGCCCCTCATGGTGGGCATTGCCGAGGAACCGCCTCGTCAATTGGCGCCGTCTGTGGGAAAAGCGGCGACTAGATTTCGTCATCCGGGCGGGATTCCTATTCGTTCCTCAACATCATCAAGATTCGCACTTAAACGGCGTAACAATGGCGGTTGACGCACTCGAAGATTGGATCTTGCCCAATTCATATGCTTCAAGCGCAGACCAAGGACAACGCGGACATATTGGAAGCTACTGTTGGAGATATGCCCAAGAGGCAATAATAAAAGTGGTTATTATATATCTTTATGTTTATGATAAATGTTTATATACCATGCTATAATTGTATTAACCGAAACATTGATACATGTGTGATATGTAAACAACAAAGAGTCCCTAGTATGCCTCTTAACTAGCTTGTTGATTAATGGATGATTAGTTTCATAATCATGAACATTGGATGTTATTAATAACAAGGTTATATCATTGTATGAATGATGTAATGGACACACCCAATTAAGCGTAGCATAAGATCTCGTCATTAAGTTATTTGCTATAAGCTTTCGATACATAGTTACCTAGTCCTTATGACCATGAGATCATATAAATCACTTATACCGGAAAGGTACTTTGATTACATCAAACACCACTCTGCGTAAATGGGTGGCTATAAAGGTGGGATTAAGTATCCGGAAAGTATGAGTTGAGGCATATGGATCAACAGTGGGATTTGTCCATCCCGATGACGGATAGATATACTCAGGGCCCTCTCGGTGGATTGTCGTCTAATGTCTTGCAAGCATATGAATAAGTTCATAAGAGACCACATACCACGGTACGAGTAAAGAGTACTTGTCAGGAGACGAGGTTGGACAAGGTATAGAGTGATACCGAAGATCAAACCTCGGACAAGTAAAATATCGCGAGACAAAGGGAATTGGTATTGTATGTGAATGGTTCATTCGATCACTACAGTCAATGTTGAATATGTGGGAGCCATTATGGATCTCCAGATCCCGCTATTGGTTATTGGTCGGAGTGAGTACTCAACCATGTCCGCATAGTTCACGAACCGCAGGGTGACAAACTTAAAGTTGTATGTTGAAATGGTAGTACTTGAATATGGAATGGAGTTCGAATATTTGTTCGAAGTCCCGGATGAGATCCCGGACATCACGAGGAGTTCCGAAATGGTCCGGAGAATAAGATTCATATATAGGATGTCATTTTATGTGAATTAAAATGTCGCGGAAGGTTCTATGGAAGGTTCTAGAAGGTTCTAGAAAAGTCCGGAAGAAACCACCAAGGAAGGTGGAGTCCACATGGGACTCCACCTCCATGGCCGGCCAACCCTAGTGGGGGAGGAGTCCCAAGTGGACTCCCCCTTAGGGGGCGGCCAACCCCCCATATGGGAGGTGGAACTCCCACCTTTGGTGGGAGTCCTAGCTTGGCTAGGTTTCCCTCTCTTATGGAAGGTTTTTGGTTCGGGTCTTATTCGAAGACTTGGACACCAACTCTTGGGGATCCACCTATATAATGAGGGGCCAAGGGAGGGGCCGGCCACCCCAAGACCACAAGCTGGCCGCCCCCTTGAAGTGGCCGGCCACCCCTCCCAAACCCTAGCCGCCCCCTCTCCTCCATATCTTCCGCGTAGCTTTAGCGAAGCTCCGCCGGAGTTCTCCACCGCCACCGAGCACCACGCCGTCGTGCTTGTCGAATTCAAGAGGAGCTACTACTTCCGCTGCCCGCTGGAACGGGAGGTGGACGTCGTCTTCATCAACAACCGAACGTGTGACCGAGTACGGAGGTGCTGCCCGTTCGTGGCGCCGGAACCGATCGTGATCAAGATCTTCTACGCGCTTTTGCAAGCGGCAAGTGAACGTCTACCGCAGCAACAAGAGCCTCATCTTGTAGGCTTTGGAATCTCTTCAAGGGTGAGACTCGATACCCCCCTCGTTGCTACCGTCTTCTAGATTGTGATGACCCACAAGTATAGGGGATCGCAACAGTCTTCGAGGGAAGTAAAACCCAAATTTATTGATTCGACACAAGGGGAGGTAAAGAATACTTATAAGCCTTAACAAGCGAGTTGTCAATTCAGCTGCACTGGAAAAGCACTAGTAACAGGGGTGATGTGAAAGTAGCGAGTGATATGAGAGCGGTAGTAACAGTAACACGGCAGCGAGTAATAGTAATATGAGAGCAATGGCACCGGAAAACAGATTGACATGTAGAACAAGTATATGATGATGAAAGATGGACCGGGGTTCCCAGCTATCTACACTAGTGGCAACTCTCCAATAACAAGTGTTGGGTGAACAAATTACAGTCGGGCAATTGATAGGATTGATAAAGCATTAAGAAAGAACATCGATTCATTAATCATGTAGGCATGTTTTCCGTATATAGTCGTACGTGCTCGCAATGAGAAACTTGCACAACATCTTTTGTCCTACCAGCCGGTGGCAGGCCGGGCCTCAAGGGAAACTACTGGATATTAAGGTACTCCTTTTAATAGAGCACCGGAGCAAAGCATTAACACTCCGTGAAAACATGTGATCCTCACATCACTACCATCCCCTCCGGTTGTCCCGATTTCTGTCACTTCGGGGCCATTGATTCCAGACAGTGACATGTGCATACAACTTGTAGATACAATCTAAGCAATAAGTATAGAGCTTAAATCTAAGATCATGCCACTCGGGCCCTAGTGACAAGCATTAAGCATAACAAGATTGCAGCAACAATAACTTCTTAAACTTTGTAGATAGACAATCATAATGTAACAATCCATCGGATCCCGACAAACACAACACCGATTATATCAGATGAATCTCAATCATGTAAGGCAGCTCATGAGACCATTGTATTGAAGTACATGGGGAAGAGTATACCGACATAGCTACTGCTAGAACCCGTAGTCCATGGGGGAACTACTCACGGAGCATGGCGGAGGCGGTGGCGTTGATGGAGATGGCTTCCGGGGCACTTCCCCGTCCGGCAGGGTGCGGGACGAGTCTCGTCCCCGGATTGGAGTTTCGCGACGGTGGCGGCGCCCACGGAGTCTTTACGGAGTTTCGTCAATTGGTACTGCGTTTTTAGGTCGAAAGGGCTTTTATAGGCGAAGAGGCGGCGCAGGGGGCACACAGGGCGCCACACCCTAGGCCGACGCGGCCTAGGCACTGGCCCGCGCCGCCATGTGGTGTGGTGGCCCCCGGCCCCTCTCCGACTCTTCTTCGGTGTTCGGAGCCTTCCGGAGAAAATAGGAGGTTTGGCGTTGATTTCGTCCAATTCCGAGAATATTGCCCGAACAGCCTTTACGGAACCAAAAACAGCAGAAAACGGAAGCGGCATCTGTGGCATCTTGTTAATAGGTTAGTTCAGGAAAATGCATGAAAACATCATAAAGTGCAAGCAAAACACGTAAGTATTGTCATAAAACAAGCATGGAACGACGGAAATTATGGATACGTCGGGGACGTATCAGCATCCCCAAGCTTAGTTCTGCTCGTCCCGAGCGAGTAAACGATAAAAAGAATAATTTCTGTAGTGACATGCTACTTACATAACCTTGATCATACTATTACAAAGCATATGAAATGAATGAAGTGACTCAAGGCAATGATCTATAGTTGCTAAAAAGTAGATAACATATAGCAAAACTTTTCATGAAGAGTGCTGATACGTCTCCAACGTATCGATAATTTCTTGTGTTCCATGCCACATTATTGATGTTATCTACATGTTTTATGCACACTTTATGTCATATTCATGCATTTTCTGGAACTAACCTATTAACAAGATGCCGAAGTGCCGATTCTTTGTTCTTACTGTTTTTGGTTTCGAAATCCTAGTAAAGAAATATTCTCGGAATTGGACGAAATAAAAGCCCGGAGGCCTATTTTCTCACGAAGCTTCCGGAAGACCGAAGGCGAGACGAAGAGGGGCCACGGGGTGGCCAAGCCCTAGGGCCGCGCGGCCCCACCCCTGGCCGTGCCGGCCTGTGGTTTGGGCCCCCCGTGCCGCCTCTCGACTTGCCCTTCCGCCTACTTAAAGCCTCCGTGACGAAACCCCCGGTGCCGAGAGCCACGATACGGAAAACCTACTGCGAGAGCGCCGTCGCCGCCGATCCCATCTCGGGGGATCTCGGAGATCGCCTCCGGCACCCTGCCGGAGAGGGAATCATCTCCCGGAGGACTCTACACCGCCATGGTCGCCTCCGGAGTGATGAGTGAGTAGTCTACCCCTGGACTATGGGTCCATAGCGGTAGCTAGATGGTTGTCTTCTCCCCATTGTGCTATCATTGTCGGATCTTGTGAGCTGCCTATCATGATCAAGATCATCTATATGTAATTCTATATGTTGCGTTTGTTGGGATCCGATGAATAGAGAATACTTGTTATGTTGATTATCAAAGTTATGCTTATGTGTTGTTTATGATCTTGCATGCTCTCCGTTTCTAGTAGAGGCTCTGGCCAAGTTTTTACTTTTAACTCCAAGAGGGAGTACTTATGCTCGATAGTGGGTTCATGCCGCATTGACACCAGGACAGTGACATAAAGTTCTAAGGTTGTGTTGTCTCTGTTGCCACTAGGGATAAAACATTGATGCTATGTCTAAGGATGTAGTTGTTGATTACATTACGCACCATACTTAATGCAATTGTACGTTGCTTTGCAACTTAATATCTGGAGGGGTTCGGATGATAACACTGAAGGTGGACTTTTTAGGCATAGATGCAGGTTGGATGGCGGTCTATGTACTTTGTCGTAATGCCCAATTAAATCTCACTATACTCATCATGATATGTATGTGCATTGTCATGCTCTCTTTATTTGTCAATTGCCCAAGCTGTAATTTGTTCACCCAACATGCTTGTTCGTCTTATGGGAGAGACACCTCTAGTGAGCTGTGGACCCCGGTCCAATTCTCTTTACTTGAAATACAATCTCTGCAATACTTGTTTTCTATGTTTTCTCTGCAAACAATCATCTTCCACACAATACGGTTAATCCTTTGTTACAGCAAGCCGGTGAGATTGACAACCTCAGCTGTTTCGTTGGGGCAAAGTACTTTGGTTGTGTTGTGCGGGTTCCACGTTGGCGCCGGAATCTCCGGTGTTGCGCCGCACTACATCCCGCCGCCATCAACCTTCAACGTGCTTCTTGGCTCCTCCTGGTTCGATAAACCTTGGTTTCTTTCGAGGAAAACTTGCTGCTGTGCGCATCATACCTTCCTCTTGGGGTTGCCCAACGAACGTGTGAAATACACGCCATCAAGCTCTTTTACGGCGCCGTTGCCGGGGAGATCAAGACACGCTGCAAGGGAGTCTCCACTTCTCAATCTCTTTACTTTGTTTTTGTCTTGCTCTATTTTATTTACTACTTTGTTTGCTGCACTAAATCAAAATACAAAAAAATTAGTTGCTAGTTTTACTTTATTTGCTATCTTGTTTGCTATATTGAAAACACACAAAAAAATTAGTTTACTTGCATTTACTTTATCTAGTTTACTTTATTGTCTTGCACTCTATATTAAAAATACAAAAAAATTTAGTTACTTTTGTTACCATGTCTAGCTCTGAACCTGTTACTTCTTCGCCTGAAGAATTAGTCTTCACTTTTAAACAAGGGGATGAGGAGAGTTTTAAGGATGCCTGGTCTAGAATTTTTACTTCTTATCGTAAAGCTGAACCTCAAATGACTCTAAGTTTGCTCCTTAGCAATTTTTATTTTGGTCTTATGGTTCGCTATAGATATGCTTTGGATACTTTAGTGGGAGGAGATTTCCTTCATTGCAATGGGGATCAAGCTTTTAATGCCATAAAGAAGTTGGTTGCATCATATGATTCAGCTAATAACTTTGATTCAGTCCTCGCTAGCATATATAGTAGATTAAATACTATGGAGATAAGTACATCTCGCTTGAATGATAACTATTGCCATGTTCGTAATCGTCTTGAACAAGTCTTAGTGAACTCTAAACTCTCATTGTGGGATCCTGCTTGTTAAAATTGTTATCGGTGATCGAACCCTCCATGCCTACTTGTGATATTATGTATGAATTTTGCCTTATGCCTGAAAGTATTTATAAATCTTTGAAACTTTGGGGAGTTGAGGAAGGAGGAGAAAAGATAACTCTCATTGATAACTCTACTATAATCCCTAAAGGAATAGCCGCAGGTGTGCATACAACTATTTGTGGAAGAACAATATCTATTGATTATCTTGTTGTTGAAACAGGGAAAACTCACACTTGGAAGATCCTGCTTGAAACTATTGGGAGCAGTCATTGATGTTGGAGAAGGCACTTTGAAATTCACCTCTATACAGGGAGAAACTCGTATATTTCCTAAACCAAAGGGAAAGAAAAACAATAAGAAAGGTAAGGGTAAGGCCCAAGGTAATGTTGATGCTCCACCCCTCGATAATACTTGATACACACTTTCTGCGCCTAGCTGAAAGGCGTTAAAGAAAAGCGCTTATGGGAGACAACCCATGTTTTTACCTACAGTACTTTGTTTTTATTTTGTGTCTTGGAAGTTGTTTACTACTGTAGCAACCTCTCCTTATCTTAGTTTTGAGTTTTGTTGTGCCAAGTTAAGCCGTTGATAGAAAAGTAAGTACTAGATTTGGATTACTGCGCAGTTCCAGATTTCTTTGCTGTCACGAATCTGAGCCCACTGCCCTGCAGGAAGCTCAGAAAATTATGCCAATTTACGTGCATGATCCTCAGATATGTACGCAACTTTCATTCAATTTGAGCATTTTCATTTGAGCAAGTCTGGAGCCATTTTAAAATTCGTCAATACGAACTGTTCTGTTTTGACAGATTCTGCCTTTTATTTCGCATTGCCTCTTTCGCTATGTTGGATGAATTTCTTTGATCCACTAATGTCCAGTAGCATTATGCAATGTCCAGAAGTGTTAAGAATGATTGTGTCACCTCTGAATATGTCAATTTATATTGTGCACTAACCCTCTAATGAGTTGTTTCGAGTTTGGTGTGGAGGAAGTTTTCAAGGATCAAGAGAGGAGTATGATGCAACATGATCAAGGAGAGTGAAAGCTCTAAGCTTGGGGATGCACCCGGTGGTTCACCCCTGCATATATCAAGAAGACTCAAGCGTCTAAGCTTGGGGATGCCCAAGGCATCCCCTTCTTCATCAACAAACTATCGAGTTCCTCCCACTGAAACTATATTTTTATTCGGCCACATCTTATGTGCTTTTTCTTGGAGCGTCGGTTTGTTTTTGTTTTTGTTTTGTTTGAATAAAATGGATCCTAGAATTCACTTCATGGGAGAGATACACGCTCCGCTGTAGCATATGGACAAATATGTCCTTGGTTTCTACTCATAGTATTCATGGCGAAGTTTCTCCTTCGATTAATTGTTATATGGTTGGAATTGGAAAATGATACATGTAGTAATTGCTATAAATGTCTTGGGTAATGTGATACTTGGCAATTGTTGTGCTCATGTTTAAGCTCTTGCATCATATGCTTTGCACCCATTAATGAAGAAATACATAGAGCATGCTAAAATTTGGTTTGCATATTTGGTTTCTCTAAGGTCTAGATAATTTCTAGTTTTGAGTTTGAACAACAAGGAAGACGGTGTAGAGTCTTATAATGTTTTCAATATGTCTTTTATGTGAGTTTTGCTGCACCGGTTCATCCTTGTGTTTGTTTCAAATAAGCCTTGCTAGCCTAAACCTTGTATCGAGAGGGAATACTTCTCATGCATCCAAAATACTTGAGCCAACCACTATGCCATTTGTGTCCACCATACCTACCTATACTACATGGTATTTTCCCGCCATTCCAAAGTAAATTGCTTGAGTGCTACCTTTAAAATTCCATCATTCACCTTTGCAATATATAGCTCATGGGACAAATAGCTTAAAAACTATTGTGGTATTGAATATGTAATTATGCACTTTATCTCTTATTAAGTTGCTTGTTGTGCGATAACCATGTTTGCGGGAACGCCATCAACTCATTGTTGAATTTCATGTGAGTTGCTATGCATGTTCGTCTTGTACGAAGTAAGGGCGATCTACACTGAGTTGAATGGTTTGAGCATGCATATTGTGAGAGAAGAACATTGGGCCGCTAACTAAAGCCATGATTCATGGTGGAAGTTTCAGTTTTGGACAAATATCCTCAAATCTCTAATGAGAAAAGAATTAATTGTTGTCAAATGCTTAAAGCATTAAAAGAGGAGTCCATTATCTGTTGTCTATGTTGTCCCGGTATGGATGTCTAAGTTGAGAATAATCAAAAGCGAGAAATCCAAATGCGAGCTTTCTCCTTAGACCTTTGTACGGGCGGCATAGAGGTACCCCTTTGTGAAACTTGGTTAAAGCATATGTATTGCGGTGATAATCCGAGTAGTCCAAGCTAATTAGGACAAGGTGCGAGCACTATTAGTACACTATGCATGAGGCTTGCAACTTATAAGATATAATTTACATGATGCATATGCTTTATTACTACCGTTGACAAAATTGTTTCATGTTTTCAAAATCAAAGCTCTAGCACAAATATAGCAATCGATGCTTTTCCTCTATGAGGACCATTCTTTTACTTTCAATGTTGAGTCGAGTTCACCTATTTCTATCCACCTCAAGAAGCAAACACTTGTGTGAACTGTGCATTGATTCCTACATACTTGCTTATTGCACTTATTATATTACTCTATGTTGACAATATCCATGAGATATACATGTTACAAGTTGAAAGCAACCGCTGAAACTTAATCTTCTTTTGTGTTGCTTCAATACCTTTACTTTGAATTATTGCTTTATGAGTTAACTCTTATGCAAGACTTATTGATGCTTGTCTTGAAGTGCTATTCATGAAAAGTCTTTGCTTTATGATTCACTTGTTTACTCATGTCATACACATTGTTTTGATCGCTGCATTCTCTACATATGCTTTACAAATAGTATGATCAAGTTTATGATGGCATGTCACTCCAGAAATTATCTTTGTTATCGTTTTACCGCTCGGGACGAGCGAGAACTAAGCTAGGGATGCTGATACGTCTCCAACGTATCGATAATTTCTTGTGTTCCATGCCACATTATTGATGTTATCTACATGTTTTATGCACACTTTATGTCATATTCGTGCATTTTACGGAACTAACCTATTAACAAGATGCCGAAGTGCCGATTCTTTGTTTTCTGCTGTTTTTGGTTTCAGAAATCCTAGTAAAGAAATATTCTCGGAATTGGACGAAATAAAAGCCCGGAGGCCTATTTTCTCACGAAGCTTC
>NC_061509.1:95323566-95393761 GCF_022539505.1 Lolium rigidum | reverse complement strand
CGATGACCCACAAGTATAGGGGATCGCAACGATCTTCGAGGGAAGTATTACCCAATTTATTGATTCGACACAAGGGGAGACAAAGAATACTTGAAAGCCTTAACGGCGGAGTTGTCAATTCAGATGCACTTGGAAACAGACTTGCTCGCAAGAGTTTATCGAGTAGTAACGGTTTTATAGTAGTAGCGGTAGTGAAATAACAACGGCAGAGTAACAAAGACAGCGGTAGTGATTTTAGTAAACAGCGGGATTAAAATACGCGTAGGCACGGGGACGGATGACGGGCGTTGCATGGATGAGAGAAACTCATGTAACAATCATAGCGGGGCATTTGCGGATAATAATAAAACGGTATCCAAGTACTAATCAATCAATAGGCATGTGTTCCAATTATAGTCGTACGTGCTCGCAATGAGAAACTTGCACAACATCTTTTGTCCTACCAGCCGGTGGCAGCCGGGCCTCAAGGGAAACCTCTTGGATATTAAGGTACTCCTTTTAATAGAGTACCGGAGCAAAGCATTAACACTCCGTGAACACATGTGATCCTCACGTCACTGCCATTCCCTCCGGTTGTCCCGATTTACGTCACTTCGGGGCCATTGGTTCCGGACAGCGACATGTGTATACAACTTGCGAGGTAAGACCATAAACAACGAATATCATGATGAAATCAATAACATGTTCAGATCTGAGATCATGGCACTCGGGCCCTAGTGACAAGCATTAAGCATAACAAGTTGCAACAATATCATAAAAGTACCATCTACGGACACTAGGCACTATGCCCTAACAATCTTATGCTATTACATGACCAATCTCATCCAATCCCTACCATCCCCTTCGGCCTACAGCGGGGGAATTACTCACACATGGATGGGGGAAACATTGCTGGTTGATGGAGAGGCGTTGGCGGTGATGGCGGTGATGATCTCCTCCAATTCCCCGTCCCGGCGGAGTGCCGAACGGAGACTTCGGCTCCCGCGACGGAGTTTCGCGATGTGGCGGCGTTACGGGAGGGTTTACGGCGACTTCGACTTCTCTCCGTGCGTTTTTAGGTCGAGGCGAATAAGTAGTCCGAAGGGGGCGTCGGAGGCCGGCCGAGGGGCCACACCACATGGCCGCGCGGGCCCCCCCGGGCCGCGCCGCCATGTGGTGTGGGGCCCTCGGGCCTCCACTTCAATTGTCCTTCGGCTCCGTCGATGTGCTGGGAAAATAGGCCCTTTCGTCAAAATCCCGAGGTTTTTCCTGAAAGTTGGATTTACGCACAAAAACGAGACACCGGAACGGTTCTGCTGAAAACGGCGTTAGTCCGTGTTAGTTGCATCCAAAATACACAAATTAGAGGCAAAACAATAGCAAAAGTGTTCGGGAAAGTAGATACGTTTTGGACGTATCAACTCCCCCAAGCTTAGCTTATTGCTTGTCCTCAAGCAATTCGGTTAACAAGCGAGCGATAAAAGAACTTTCACGAACACATTTGCTCATATGATGTATATATTCTCATGATATGGCTAATACTTGAGCAATTCATAATAAGGTACATGCAAATAAGATCATCTAACAGCTATGTCAATCATGAAGAGGTACCAACAATTAATAATAAGCATCATGAATCATGTATATAAGCAGGATTGCAATGTTCATAAGAGAGTATGATAAAGTGGTATCTCGCTTGACTGTATTTGATCGGCAAAACATAAATGCCCGGGCACCTCTGGAGTTCATAGAAAGACTAGAAGTAGTGATTGTCAAAGATAAAAGCATCAAAGTTATACCACAATCAATCATATTTTGAGACAAGCATATTATACTAAGAATGACAGTTGTGCTCTCAAGAAAGTGCTCAAAGAAATAATGGAGACACAACATAAAAGTAAAAGATTGACCCTTCGCGAGAGGAAGCGAGGGATTAACATGCGCTAGAGCTTTTCATTTGTAAAGCGAGGAGTAAAATTATTTTGAGAGGTGTTTGTTGTTGTCAACGAATGGTAATGGGTACACCAACTACCTCGCCAACCGGACTTTCAAGAGTGGCTCCCATGAATTATTTGCATGTTTATGTGGCACTCCTTCCAACCTTTCTTACACAAACCATGGCTAACCGAATCCTCGGGTGCACGCTAACAATCACATACCATGAAGGAGTGCCTTTTTACTTTAGTTTTATTATGATGATGACACTCCCCCCAACCTTTGCTTACACAAGCCATGGCTAACCGAATCCTTCGGGTGCCGTCCAACAATCACAAACCATGGAGGAGTGTCTATTTAAGTTAATTAATTCGGGATGGGAATCCCATTGCCGGCTCTTTTTGCAAAATTATTGGATAAGCGGATGTGCCACTATTCCATATGAGAGTCCGTCAAAAGTAAATGACAAGGTTGAAAGCTAAACACCACATACTTCCTCATGAGCTATGAAACATAAACACAAATTGAGAAGTATTTTGAAGATTTTAAAGGTAGCGCATGAGAATTTACTTGGAATGGTTTGAAATGCCATGCATAGGTATTTATGGTGGACACTCTGGAATAACTTGGTTTTCATGTGTTTGGAGGCACGAGCAGCGTTCCCGCTCAGTACAAGTGAAGGCTAGCAAAATACTAGGGAGCGACAAATCAAGAGAGCGATAGCTTGTCATAATCATGCTTGCGGCAAAATAAATTAAGCGAGGCATAAAAGTGATACAAGAATTCTGAAGCAATGTAAATCATTGAGGCTTAATTGACTCTTGTTCAGTCATATGCATGCGTGAGCATGTGCCAAGTCGATATAAATGAATTATTCAGAGGAGGATACCACAATGCCATACTTACTTATGAATAAAACAATGCAAGCAAACATCCATGACATGCTACTCATATTAATAGATTGGAGCTAATCATGAGAGATCATGAACTACTAGACTTTATTAAATGACATATACCTCACATGAACCAACTAAGCATGCTCACATGGATGAGTATATGTACAAAAATGAAAACAAATAGAGTTCATACCAGCCTCTCACCACAATCAGATTGTCGTAGATCGTCATTATTGCCTTTTCACTTGTGTAGCTTGGATAATATGAAATGAAAACCACGCTCCAGCCACCGAAGACCATTGAACTCATGATGAACTTTACAAACCAAAGAAGAACAGCAAATATTTTTGGTGTTTTCGAATTTGAGAACAAGAACAAAAGGAAACAAGCAAACAAAGCAAAATCTTTTTGGGTTTTCTTATAGCAAACTAGCAATAGCAAATAAAGCGAAACAAATGCAAGAAACCAAGATAAACAAATGGTGAAGAGAAACAACAGAAATATTTTTGGTCTTTTTGTGTTTTGGGAAAGAAACAAAGTGGAAACAAGAAATAGCAAACTAAAAGAAACACAGAAAAGCAAGATGGCAGAAATCTGCCAAAACTTGACAGCAGTACAGAAATCGATTTTTACAAAAATCTTACGTTGCTCAGTTCAAAAAGTGTTCAACTAATGAAAGTTAGATAACAACCTGGGGAACATGCAAAAAAATTTGCAACTCAAAATAACGTTCTGGCTTTGCGCACGAATTTTTACGGTAACAGCCCAGAATCTGTTTTCAGGCAGCACTTCCCCAAATATCATCTTCCTCTCATTAGAAAACCACTCAAAGAGACTAAACAAGTATATACAAGTATCCAGCAATCATAATATGCAAAGAATGAGTGATGCCGGTATACCTCCCCCCAAGCTTAGGCTTTTGGCCTAAGTGGAGTTCAATTCCATCGATTCCATGAGGTAGTGTCTCCGTAGTATGATGAAGATGGATCGTATTCCGGGTATGTGCTAGAAGAAGCACCCGGATACGTGACGGTGTAATCGTAGGAGGGCTCGGCGTCCTCGGAGTCATGCTGCTGATGGAAATCTTGTATCTTCATATGTTCTTCCACCTCCTCCTTAGTGCGCGACCATGGTTGCCTGTCAATATCGAACAAACCTGGCTGGGGAAGAGGGATTTCTTTCTCATCCCCGTCAGCAAACAACATTCTATAGGCCATATTATCTAAAGTAGACTCGGTGGTAACAAATTGATGGCTTTTCATAGCAATGATATCAAGCCTCCTAGGGGTTAATGGCACATCATTAGGATCAATAGGAAGCTCTAAATGTGTTAAAATGCGCAGTGCAATAGTTCCTCCAAAAATAGGCCCCTTGGTAGACAAGCGGCGAGCAATAAGAGAACCAAGATGATAAGATGTCTGTCCAGTAAGTGCAATATTCAAGAAAGCAAGATGGTAACTAGAAATATTGCTAGTGTTCTCCCTACCAAGTATGCTAGTGGCAATGTAATATGCAAAATATTTAATGGCGGGGAGTTGAATGTTCCTTATCTTGCCCCGCTGAATGGTGCGACAGTCATCATTGGTGATCCCTCGATAGAGCTCCAACAAGTCCCGAGGGTTGTTATCGATCCTCCTTGCTGTACCTACGAGGCAATATCCAATGCACGACAAAATTCTTCCAATTCCATAGTAACAGGAGTACCATAGATCTTGAATGCAAGCTCGTCGGATTATATTCCGTGTTTTGGAACTTGAAGCTCTCAACAAAAATCTTGGTGAGCATGTGGTATTGCTCCCTTTCATCTCCAACGTAGGTGGCTAAGCCCGCCTTGTTGACAAGGGTGAAGAAATCATCCAATATCCCTGCATTTGTCAGAAAATCATAACATGGGAAGGATGAGGCATTAGGGGCCCCATTGTCCTCTTCGGGCGCGAAGCTAGGCGCGATGATGTCCTCGTTGTACGACCGCCTAATTTGGGTGGCGGTCCTAGAAGGCCTCCCGGTGCTGGTTGTTCCTTTCTTGAACAACTAGAAAAGTGGCCCTCGCAAATGCGAGGGCATCGTCTTTTGGTATGTTGTAAGTAACCGGAAAAGTAGAATTATCAAATTTATATTATCTGAATGAAATGATAAGTTTATAACCACTATAATCAATGCGTAAAAAATAATATTTGTGAAGTGATTGTTGATTATCAGGTGGCTGCAAAAGCACCATATGAGCTACCATAATATAATTACATTTCAATCCTTTTTTGCAAATAATAAGAATCTATAAGTCGGTGAAGTTACATAATATATTTATTTTGAATAAATATTAGCACTTATGATTATATACTTACGCTGCATTTGACATTGTGATGGTTAGCTTGTAAAGTTAAATTATGGCTAAGCGATTTTCATATTTTCTTTTTCATAATTATTTTTCACATCAGGCTACAAAAATAATTTTGGTGCAATACAACTCAGCAACAGTAAAGTGAGCCTTAATTAGAATAAGAATTTCTTGGTTCATTTTACAAAACCCTAAATGTTATTATTCCATTGGAGAACCATATGTGTTCTTCTTATATAATTTAGTACTTCACTTGAACATCAAATACAACACTGGGGTGTATATTTTGTATGACATTATTTAACACTTCAAAATAATTTCATGTCAAAACACATTGATAAATTATATTAGTATCCCAGCGTGTTTGTCTGCCAGAGACTTCATGTAACTAACAACAATTCCATTTTCTCTTTTATTGGAAAAGGTTGAATATGTCGCTGCACATCGCCTTATTATGTCTACGAAATTGTATAAAATTTCCCACTCCAGTTGAACAACAAATATCACACTGCGGTGTATCTTTGTATATGACATCAGTCAGCATTCAAAAGAATACCATATCAACAACTATGATTTCGATCCACTGTCTTTGTCCGCTAGAGACTTCCTTTAACTAATGGTGGTTCTACTTTTCTTTCAAGAGAAAGTCAAACATGTCGATGCACATTGCCTTATTGTTTCTACATGACTTTTCATTTGACATATCCGATAAGGCAAGGTATATCCAGTATTAATTTTAATATCTTCTTTGTAATACCATCTTCTACAAATCAGTTATGTAGGACAAATAATATACATTTTATTGGTATTAATAAATATGCATAAAAAGTATTCAACTGGTTATGATTAAGAAATTATATATAGATCCCACCGCTGTTTGTCTGCTAGAGATTTCTTCTAACTAAGTGTAATTCTATTTTTCCTTTTATCAGAGAGAATTCAACATTTTATTGCACATCGGCTTATCAGGTATACAGACTTTTTCATTTGTCATATCCGATAAGGCAAGTTATCTAGGCATAACATTCTATCTCTTCTAAGTAATCCCATCTGACATGACGGTTGTATAGGAAAAATAATATGCAGTTTATTAGGATTAAGAATTGTAAATAAAAAATCAACATGCACGTACATACAACTGAGTTGCAGTTGTACAAACTTATCATACCGCGAGTCTGATACATTGCAATTCTAAGTCGTTGTTACCTCTAGGAACCGTATAGCTAAGTAGTTATAGCGCCTTCACAATACACGTTCAATCTAGCAAGGCAGCATATTCAGCAAAAGAAAAGTCTCTCCTAATTAGTGTCCTTAGTATCTGGCTGGTAAGGCTAACGGCTCTACATATATGCAGTCGATTAAGATTCAGAAAATGTGTGACATGAAAATTTTGAGCTGCTTAAGATAGAGAAAACATACCCATAGTACATATGCGTGCTTGACACCTAATAT
This sequence comes from Lolium rigidum, assembly GCF_022539505.1. Taxonomy (NCBI): domain Eukaryota; kingdom Viridiplantae; phylum Streptophyta; class Magnoliopsida; order Poales; family Poaceae; genus Lolium; species Lolium rigidum. Next base: position 95,387,164 of record NC_061509.1, on the reverse strand, counting down.
ATAGGAAGTATATATGCAGTTAAATATCAGATCGAAATAAAGCGGCATCGGAGAGTTCAACATGAAGATATTGTCAGCACCTACATTGATCAATTCTACTGCAAAAATAATACCTCAAGACGGGTAGTAAAATATAGGAAGCATGCATCCAACTGTTTGCCGTGAATGATTAATTAGTGTACACCCTGCTCTTCATCTTACCGCAACCGCCATGGGACGTCGCATGTATATGTATACGTTCTGCTCGCAATGGCCGTTGTGCTCAATCGCGTAGCGCGGACGTCGGCGTATGGCTACGGCATTATGCTCGTATAGATCGGCCTTGTTCTCCTGGTCAATTTCAGTCTTTGAAACAGTACATATGCGTGTCCGTACCTACGTCAAACTGTCAAGTACAATTCTCGCCGACAATCAGCCAAGTTACATGACATCATCTGCACCAGACGACTTGCCATGATTATATGCCAGGTGCAGCCCCATCCGATATCAATTTGCATGCTAGAGAATCAACAAACAACACCGGACAAATACTGATGAAATCTCAAACCTAGTGAGCACCAAACATCTTTCTTAACCTGGACATCGATCCGTTGCACTTGAACCACCTGCTCTGTACGCACCATAACAGCTGCCGCAGCAGTAGTACTTGGGCTAGGGTTAAACTGGATTCTGCAGATCTCCATAGAGCCATTACTATGGGAGGACCAGATCGTGGTAGGCAGCATGACACAGGGGTTTCCATTGAGGCAAACACAATGAGGTCAATTAGAACTTGAGGAGGACGCCCTGCCTTGGAGTTTTCACCGGTCAGAGAAAATCTGCAGAGAAGTTGGCGGCGGCGGCCGTGACCTTAGCTGCCACACGGGAGAGAACAACTAAGGGACGTAAATTAGGGGTTAGAGAGGAGCACTTTTGGTTTGTGATGGCATTGGTGGGTAATTCTCTCCAATTTAGATCTAATGGTTGTAGTTTACTAATCTATTAATTTATTTAAATTAAAGGCCAGATGTTTCTGATTATTGTGAGATTTTCTAGTATATTATCTAATTTCTGGTTAGCCCTTAATGTACTTTTAATATATAATAGATACTTACATGTTTTGCTTGCACTTTATGATGATTTCATGCATTTTCCGGAACTAACCTATTAACAAGATGCCACAGTGACAGTTCCTGTTTTCTGCTGTTTTTGGTTCCAGAAAGGCTGTTCGGGCAATATTCTCGGAATTCGACGAAACGAAGACCAAACCTCCTATTTTTCCCGGAAGCGTCCAGAACACCGAAGAAGAGTCGGAGAGGGGCCAGAGGGCCACCACACCATAGGGCGGCGCGGCCTAGCCTGGGCCCGCGCCGGCCTGTGGTGTGGCGCCTCCAGGTGCCCCCCTGTGCCGCCTCTTCGCCTATAAAATCCCTTTCGACCTAAAAACACCGTAACTCTTGACGAAACTCCAGAAAGACTCCAGGGGCGCCGTCACCATCGCGAAACTCCAATTCGGGGGACAGAAGTCTCTGTCCCGGCACCCTGCCGGGACGGGGAAGTGCCCCCGGAAGCCATCTCCATCAACGCCATCGCCTCCATCATGCTCCGTGAGTAGTTCCCCCATGGACTACGGGTTCTAGCTGTAGCTAGTTGGCATTCTCTCCTCCATGTACTTCAATACAATGATCTCATGAGCTGCCTTACATGATTGAGATTCATCTGATGTAATCGGTGTTGTGTTTGTCGGGATCCGATGGATTGTTACGTTATGATTGTCTATCTACAAAGCTTATGAAGTTATTGTTGCTGCAATCTTGTTGTGTTTAATGCTTGTCACTAGGGCCCGAGTGGCATGATCTTAGATTTGAGCTCTATACTTATTGCTTAGATTGTATCTACAAGTTGTATGCACATGTCACTCGTCCGGAACCAATGGCCCCGAAGTGACGAAATCGGGACAACCGGAGGGGATGGCGGTGATGTGAGGGACACATGTTTTCACGGAGTGTTAATGCTTTGCTCCGGTACTCTATTAAAAGGAGTACCTTAATATCCAGTAGTTTCCCTTGAGGCCCGGCTGCCACCGGCTGGTAGGACAAAAGATGTTGTACAAGTTTCTCATTGCGAGCACGTACGACTATTATTGGGAAACATGCCTACATGATTAATGATCTTGATATTCTGTCTTAATGCTATTTCAATCCTATCAATTGCCCGACTGTAATTTGTTCACCCAACACTTGTTATTGGAGAGTTGCCACTAGTGTAGATAGCTGGGAACCCCGGTCCATCTTTCATCATCATATACTCGTTCTACATGTCAGCTGTTTTTCGGTGCCATTGCTCTCATACTACTATTATCTGCGGCTGTGTTCTTGTTACTATTGCTCTCATATCACTGCTACTTTCACATCACCCCTGTTGCTAGTGCTTTTCAAGGTGCAGCTGAATTGACAACTCAGTTGTTAAGGCTTATAAGTATTCTTTACCTCCCCTTGTGTCGAATCAATAAATTTGGGTTTTACTTCCCTCGAAGACTGTTGCGATCCCCTATACTTGTGGGTCATCAAGACTATTTTCTGGCGCCGTTGCCGGGGAGGAAAGGTAAAAGGTACTCACACTCCGGATCTTGGCTACTAAGCTATTTTCGCCGTTGTAAGTACTCGAAGCTATTTCCTTGAGATCCTGCAATTGCATCTTTTTGTTTCTTGTTTACACTAGTTTGGCATAATGGACAACAATGAGCTTCTTATTCTATTTCCTGATTTAAGACATGGATGGTTTGATGCGAAAATTAAAAAACCTATGGAATCTTATTTGCATGTTGGTAGTAATATTAGTATGAACGCTTTGAACACCATTGTTGATAATAATATAGAAAGTTCTAAGCTTGGGGAAGCTGGTTTTCATGATATTTTTAGTCCCCCAAGCATTGAGGAGAAAATTTTCTTTGATGATACTTTGCCTCCTATTTATGATGATTATAATGATAGTGGTCTTTTGGTGCCACCTACTATGGAGAGTAAATTTTGTTGTGATTATACTATGCCTCCTACACTTGATGAGAATAATAATGATAGCTACTTTGTTGAATTTGCTCCCACTACAACTAATAAAATTGACTATGCCTATGTGGAGAGTAATTATTTTATGCATGAGACTCATGATAAGAATGCTTCATGTGATAGTTATATTATTGAGTTTGCTCATGATGCTACTGAAAGTTATTATGAGAGAGGAAAATATGGTTGTGGAAATTTTCATGTTACTAAAACACCTATCTATGTGCTGAAATTTTTGAAGCTACACTTGTTTTATCTTCCTATGCTTGTAACTTTGCTCTTCATGAACTTGTTTATTTACAAGATTCCTATGCATAGGAAGCATGTTAGACTTAAATGTGTTTTGAATTTGCCTCTTGATGCTCTCTTTTGCTTCGAATACTATTTCTTGCGAGTGCATCATTAAAGCTACTTGAGCCCATCTTAATGGCTAAAAAGAAAGAACTTCTTGGGAGATAACCCATGTGTTATTTTGCTACAGTACTCTGTTTTATATTTGTGTCTTGGAAGTTGTTTACTACTGTAGCAACCTCTCCTTATCTTAGTTTTGTGTTTTGTTGTGCCAAGTAAAGTCTTTGATAGTAAGGTTGATACTAGATTTGGATTACTGCACAGAAACAGATTTCTTTGCTGTCACGAATCTGGGTCTAATTCTCTGTAGGTAACTCAGAAAATTAAGCCAATTTACGTGAGTGATCCTCAGATATGTACGCAACTTTCATTCAATTTGGGCATTTTCATTTGAGCAAGTCTGGTGCCTCAATAAAATCCATATTTACGGACTGTTCTGTTTTGACAGATTCTGCCTTTTATTTCGCATTGCCTCTTTTGCTATGGTGGATGAATTACTTTGTTCCATTAATGTTCAGTAGCTTTATGCAATGTCCAGAAGTGTTAAGAATGATTGTGTCACCTATGAACATGTGAATTTTTATTGTGCACTAACCCTCTAATGAGTTGTTTCGAGTTTGGTGTGGAGGAAGTTTTCAAGGGTCAAGAGAGGAGGATGATATACTATGATCAAGAAGAGTGAAGAGTCTAAGCTTGGGGATGCCCCGGTGGTTCACCCCTGCATATTTTAAGAAGACTCAAGCGTCTAAGCTTGGGGATTCCTAAGGCATCCCCTTCTTCATCGACAAATTATCAGGTTCCTCCCCTGAAACTATATTTTTATTCCGTCACATCTTATGCACTTTGCTTGGAGCGTCGGTTTGTTTTTGTTTTTGTTTTGTTTGAATAAAATGGATCCTAGCATTCACTTTGTGGGAGAGAGACACGCTCCGCTGTAGCATATGGACAAGTATGTCCTTAGGCTCTACTCATAGTATTCATGGCGAAGTTTCTTCTTCGTTAATTTGTTATATGGTTGGAATTGGAAAATACTACATGTAGTAACTCTAAAATGTCTTGGATAATTTGATACTTGGCAATTGTTGTGCTCATGTTTAAGCTCTTGCATCATATACTTTGCACCCATTAATGAAGAAACACTTAGAGCTTGCTAATTTGGTTTGCATATTTGGTTTCTCTAGAGTCTAGATAATATCTAGTATTGAGTTTTGAACAACAAGGAAGACGGTGTAGAGTCTTATAATGTTTAAAATATGTCTTTTATGTGAGTTTTGCTGCACCGTTCATCCTTGTGTTTGTTTCAAATAACCTTGCTAGCCTAAACCTTGTATCGAGAGGGAATACTTCTCATGCATCCCAAATCCTTGAGCCAACCACTATGTCATTTGTGTCCACCATACCTACCTACTACATGGTATTTATCCGCCATTCCAAAGTAAATTGCTTGAGTGCTACCTTTAAAATTCCATCATTCACCTTTGCAATATATAGCTCATGGGACAAATAGCTTAAAAACTATTGTGGTATTGAATATGTACTTATGCACTTTATCTCTTATTAAGTTGCTTGTTGTGCGATAACCATGCTTACGGGGACGCCATCAACTATTCTTTGTTGAATATCATGTGAGTTGCTATGCATGTCCGTCTTGTCCGAAGTAAGAGAGATCTACCACCTTAATGGTTGGAGCATGCATATTGTTAGAGAAGAGCATTGGGCCGCTAACTAAAGCCATGATTCATGGTGGAAGTTTCAGTTTTGGACATATATCCTCAATCTCATATGAGAATAATAATTGTTGCCACATGCTTATGCATTAAAGAGGAGTCCATTATCTGTTGTCCATGTTGTCCCGGTATGGATGTCTAAGTTGAGAATAATCAAAAGCGAGAAATCCAAAATGCGAGCTTTCTCCTTAGACCTTTGTACAGAGCGGCATGGAGGTACCCCATTGTGACACTTGGTTAAAACATGTGTATTGCAAAGATCCGGTAGTCCAAGCTAATTAGGACAAGGTGCGGGCACTATTAGTATACTATGCATGAGACTTGCAACTTGTAAGATATAATTTACATAACTCATATGCTTTATTACTACCGTTGACAAAATTGTTTCATGTTTTCAAAATAAAAGCTCTAGCACAAATATAGCAATCGATGCTTTCCTCTTTGAAGGACCATTCTTTTTACTTTTATGTTGAGTCCGTTCACCTACCTCTCTCCACCTCAAGAAGCAAACACTTGTGTGAACTGTGCATTGATTCCTACATACTTGCATATTGTACTTGTTATATTACTCTATGTTGACAATTATCCATGAGATATACATGTTACAAGTTGAAAGCAACCGCTGAAACTTAATCTTCCTTTGTGTTGCTTCAATACCTTTACTTTGATTTATTGCTTTATGAGTTAACTCTTATGCAAGACTTATTGATGCTTGTCTTGAAGTACTATTCATGAAAAGTCTTTGCTTTATGATTCACTTGTTTACTCATGTCATTACCATTGATTTGATCGCTGCATTCATTACATATGTTTACAAATAGTATGATCAAGGTTACGATGGCATGTCACTTCAGAAATTATCTTTGTTATCGTTTTACCTGCTCGGGACGAGCAGAACTAAGCTTGGGGATGCTGATACGTCTCCGATGTATCGATAATTTCTTATGTTCCATGCCATATTATTGATGATACCTACATGTTTTATGCACACTTTATGTCATATTCGTGCATTTTATGGAACTAACCTATTAACAAGATGCCGAAGAGCCGATTCTTTGTTTTCTGCTGTTTTTGGTTTCAGAAATCCTAGTAACGAAATATTCTCGGAATTGGACGAAATCAAAACCTAGGGTCCTATTTTTCCACGAAGCTTCCGGAAGACCGAAGAGGAGTCGAAGTGGGGCCACGAGGTGGCCAAACCATAGGGCGGCGCGGCCCAGGTCTTGGCCGCGCCGACCTATAGTGTGGGCCCCCCGTGTGGCCCCCCACGTTGCCCTTCCGCCTACTTAAAGCCTCCGTCGCGAAACCCCTGAGGCGAAGAACCACGATACGGAAAACCTTCCAGAGCCGCCGCCATCGCGAAGCCAAGATCTGGGGGACAGGAGTCTCTGTTCCGGCACCCTGCCGGAGCGGGGAAGTGCCCACGGAAGGCTCCTCCATCGACACCACCGCCATCTCCATCAACGCTGCTGTCTCCCATGAGGAGGGAGTAGTTCTCCATCGAGGCTCGGGGTTGTACCGGTAGCTATGTGGTTCATCTCTCTCCTATGTACTTCAATACAATAATCTCATGAGCTGCCTTACATGATTGAGATTCATATGATGATGCTTGTAATCTAGATGTCATTGTGCTAGTCAAGTGAGTTTTACTTATGTGATCTCCGGAGACTCCTTGTCCCACGTGTGTAAAGGTGACAGTGTGTGCACCGTGTGGGTCTCTTAGGCTATATTTCACAGAATACTTATTCACCGTTATGAATGGCGTAGTGAAGTGCTTATTTATATCTCTTTATGATTGCAATGTGTTTTGTATCACAATTTATCTATGTGCTACTCTAGTGATGTTATTAAAGTAGTTTATTCCTCCCGCACGGTGTAATGGTGACGAGTGTGTGCATCCGTGTTAGTACTTGGCGTATGCTATGATCATGATCTCTTGTAGATTGTGAAGTTAACTATTGCTATGATAGTATTGATGTGATCTATTCCTCCTACATAGTGTGAAGGTAACAGTGTGCATGTTGTGTTAGTACTTGGTTTAGTCGTGTTGATCTTTCATGCACTCTAAGGTTATTTAAATGGGATTTCTATTTTCGTGCCCTCAGTTCCTTAGTTGTGCTCAGTTTTCCCCAGCCCCTTAGTTTTTCCTCAGTTTTACCCTAGCCTTTGTCTGAAGACCCGCAGAAGGAGCTCAGACGGAAGGAATCCGTTTATTTGGACGTTACGTGCCGACGTGTTGCGCCGCGTCGTCCGTGGGGCCGCGTCGTGTGGGGCCGCGTCGCGTGGGGCTGGTAGAAAGGGACCGCGTGGGACGGGACGAGAAGCGTTTGGTTGCACGTGAGCGGGAGCTGGGTTTTGTCTCTCTCGGCCCAAATTGGCATTTTTAAGAGCACCTTTTCCCCTCTTTCTCTCTCTCTGTCTTTTTCACCAAATTAGTATCAAATCTAGAGAAGCTTCTATTTCTGTCTTTCTTCAATATGGCAGCAAATCTAGTAGCAAATCTCTGGGGTTATTTATGCCTTTTGGCCCTCGTTTTTTGCCCAATATGGCAGCAAATCTAGTAGCAAATCTAGAAGCTATTATATGATAAATTCACAGCAGCATAATCAGAAAACTAAGTATAATACATAGGTAAACTGCATACAGCAGCCAATAACATTGTTAATGTTCACGACAAACTAAGCTGCAAAAATATACAAGATCACGCACGCAATGTATGGACAACAAGAAGATTAGGATGAATGAATTTGTTCTTCATTCCTCCTCATATATTTCTCTGTCGCTCCATTCGTGCAATTCCCCAAGGAAATATTCATTGAACTCCTTCCGTCTGCAGGTGTGAGGCCAATACATCCTCCAAACGGTATGGCCTCGTGTTCATTTCTCAAACCGTAGAATCCTATTCTATCCACACGTAGTGGCCACTCATCCCAGGCATTTGTATCATGAGAGTACGCTCGATATAACCCAAATCCGTGTAGTAGATGCTGCCCAGGTTGAAGTGTCGGGTACACTCTGGTGTCGACGGAGATACACCGGATATAATTCACGAAGAAGGCATTACTGCCAATGTTAGTGACCGGATGGAGAGAGCGGCTCTGAGTGTCCACACGGTACACCAATGGTTTGCCTGCCAAAGCCGCGCTGACCAACAACACAAGCAGCGAGATCACCATCCGACTCCACAAGGTAGAACTTCGACGTCCAAGTTCCGGAAATGAAATTAGTGTCTCCATCTTGACGGTGCTCGCGCGCTGCTGCAACCGTATATTGGTGCACACTATTCTTCCGATCTCAAAATTGTCCGCAGCTACTGCATACGGTTCACCATTGAACGGGGTAATGCAACGGAAACCATGGTTCTTGATCGAAAATCTTCCTTCTCCCCAATCCCCATCTTCATTTATATCCTTAGTTGGAGTGCTCTCATCGACCCAACCAATTTCCGGCGGGTAATGTGTGGCAACGAAGACCATAGTCGGGGATTTGATAACAGCGACTGATTTCAGAAAAACAGATGGCATCTGCGCCTCAAACATCGTGTTCGATTTCTTTGTGAGTGGGTTCAGCAGCCGTATCTTGTGCGGTGGGTTCTTCGGGCAAGCAAGATGACGCCACGGGAAAAGCCGACGAAGTAGAATCTAAAATATATTGAAAAGATAACATTCAGCACTAAGATTGAAAATAAGATCTATGGTGACGCCACGGGAAAAGCCGAGGAATTTGAACCTTGCACGAACTGCGAGATAGATCTATGGTGACGTAGCGGGATGTGCCGAGATGGAGGAAGGTGAACTCGGCGGCGCGTGGAAGGGCGTGGTGTAGCATGATCCATTCGTGCGGGTGCACGTCGGGATCGGGTAAACCTGAGCGCCAATTTCTACGGACTTGCCTCATAGCGAGTAGCTGTCCACGTACTCCTCTTTGGCCAATAAGCATTCGCCGATCTTGTGAAGTGGTCCGTCGGCCGTGAGACCGGCCCGGTTCACGGAGGCGCCGCGCTTGGATGCGCCGCCCTCGGATGCGCCGCCCTCGGAGGCGACGGGCTCGGCGGCGACGGGCTCGGCGGCGACGGGCTCGGCGGCGACGGGCTCGGCGGCGACGGGCTCGGAGGCGACGGGCTCGGAGGCGACGGGCTCGGGGCGATGGCCGCCGGCGCATTCTTCTTCTCCATCGCCGGCGGGGAGGGCTCGTACGGCGGTTGGGGTTTTTGGAGAAGTTGATGGGACGTGAGAGGGGTGGTTTCGTGCGTGAGCGATAATGAGACGTACTTGTGTGCGAGAGGGAGGGAGAGAGGGGCTTACGCGTCCTAAATGCGACCCGAGTCAACAATGGCACGTCTTCCACGTCTGCACCGCGACACGCGTTACCAATGGCACTTCTTCCACTTCTGCACCGCAACACGCGTCCTCGAGTCTAACCCTGGAAATTTAGATATACTCATGTATACCCTCGAGTCATATACTAGCATTTTTTGTATGCTCAGTTTTCACCTTGAGTGCTAATACTGGCTAGTGCAATATACTCAGTTTTACCCTCAAGTGGCTGGTCAACGAGAGAGTCAACAAATGGGATTAACTAGTTAAATGAGTTATTTAATGTGCAAAAATTCCGAAAAGGAGTGGCACTTACTCATGGAGTCTTTACCACAAATTTCCACTTCTCAAATCATAGATAAATCGTAGATAAATCAAGTTTCACCACAAATTGCCACTTCTCAAATCACCTAGTAGCTATGAAGGTGCATGGTTTTCCATAATAAGCCCTACCCAAAACAGCTTTCCCCAAAACATACTTTGTCCGAATGAGACCATAATTTTCACACTCATGTAGATTTGTATTGCAAATAGTTTGAGGTAGGCCAAGATGGGTTTCATTGTACAAAACACGCATTTTCCATTTTTTAAATCTCATATTTGAATCCCTTAGTCTCGTTTACTACTCACTTGCCCTTGGTTTCTTGATACTACTCGGTTTTGCCCTCTCCCTTCACAAACTCTCACGAGACGCCCAACATTGCCCCGATTGGTCTAGCCCATGTCACGCGGATCGTGCCCGACGACCGTTGATCGTATGATCTAACGGGCGAGGATAACCCCTATCTCTCTCTCCGGTCGGGGCCACCACCCTCTCTCTCTCTCTCGTCGTCGGTTAGCTTCACGCAAAGTTTGGTTTTCTGCATTATTTTTCACGAGCTAAATTATAAACTCTTTTTAGGCATTACTTTTCACGCAAAAAATGATAAACCATCACCGATTTGTTGTAGCCATTACTTTTCACGCACAAAAATGATACACCATCACCCATTTCGTGTACCCATTACTTTTCACGCAAAAAATGATAAACCATCACCGATTTTGTTGTAGCCATTACTTTTCACGCACAAAAATGATAAACCATCACCGATTTGTTGTAGCCATTACTTTTCACGCACAAAAATGATACACCATCACCCATTTCGTGTAGCCATTACTTTTCACGCAAAAAATGATACACCATCACCCATTTCGTGTAGCCATTACTTTTCACGCAAAAAATGATACACCATCACCCATTTCTTGTACCCATTACTTTTCACGCAAAAAACGATAAACCATCACCGATTTCTTGTAGCCATTACTTTTCACGCACAAAAATGATACACCATCACCCATTTCGTGTACCCATTACTTTTCACGCAAAAAAATGATAAACCATCACCGATTTTGTTGTAGCCATTACTTTTCACGCACAAAAATGATAAACCATCACCGATTTGTTGTAGCCATTAATTTTCACGCACAAAAATGATACACCATCACCCATTTCGTGTAGCCATTACTTTTCACGCAAAAAATGATACACCATCACCCATTTCTTGTACCCATTACTTTTCACGCAAAAAACGATAAACCATCACCGATTTCTTGTAGCCATTACTTTCCTTTTAGGCATTACTTTTCACGGTAAAATGATAAACTATACCCCCACAACGGTCGTCTCCTCCTTAATTTATTGTGTATAAACCCCCACAACGGTCATCTCCTCCTTATTTTATTGTGTAAACCCTACAACGGTCATCTCTCCCTTATAAACACCCACACGGCCATCCCTTGTGTCAATAGGTTCTGCCTCTCTCTTCTTTTCGTTCACATACACTTTATCCATTGCCATGGCTTCCACGTCTCGGACGCGGACCGGAAGGGGAAGGGGAAGGGGAAGGGGAAGGGGAAGTGGATCATCATCATTGCCACCACCACCGTCAACACTGCCATTGATCATAGAGGAGTTCTTCATCGTCGTCTATGAAGACCCTTTGGTCAAGAAGGTACGTACGCGTTCCCACATATATGATGCATGTGATTAATTATGGGCATGTTCTAAAAAACCTTTAATTTCAAGGGTTCCCTAATTTCAAACGATCGGCGCTCGATCTCTTTGCAGGAACTCCCAAAAAATTTGCGGACTATCTTGACGGCAAGGAGCCAGCTAAGGTGTATCTGCGAGCAGCTGACTGCGGTCCTCGTCTCTGGACCGTGGAGGTCCTATTTGACGGACAAGGCCGGATGTACCTCGACAAGGGCTGGGAGAAATTCGCCATCGCGCACGGTGTGGATTTCGGCTGGTTCGTACACTTCAAATATGAAGGCGATGATGTGCTCACAGTGAAGGTGTTCGACGGAACAATGTGCAGGAGGTACTACTACTCAGACGACGAAGATACTGACGATGAAAGCGACGACGACATGAAGCCATGCATCCATCCCCTTTAGATAATTAAGGGGATTATGACCAAGAATATATATGTAGCTTCATATGCATCGATTTAGAGATCTAGCTATTTATTATGCATGTAAAAAATAATATCGCATTTCCACTATTATTCGAGCACCACATCCTCCAAACGATGCCGATGCCGATGCCGATATCGGCATGGTCGGAACGGCTATGCTCGCCGCCACTGCTAGGTCAACGTCGGGATGCACAATGTTTAGCATAAGAGTCACTTTAGATTAAGCTGCGAAAATGGGCTGAGGCGACCCCTACGGAGCGGCTCTATATTATATTCTCTAAATAAAATAGACGACCACAGCGGTCACACGGAGCGGCAATATATAATTTTCTATAAATAAATAGACGACCCACTGGTCATTGGCTGCGGCAGCCCATAGAGCGGCCCCATTTGTCATTGGCGGCACCGCGTATACAATCGAGGAAATAAAACGGCCCACGCGTCGGCCGTAGATGGATCCACCCGTCGGCACGAGACGGTCGGCGAGGAACCGACCTCACGGTAACGGTAAGGCCTCCGACCTGACGGCAACCCGCGTCTTCGAGGGGTTTCAAACTAGAGGGAGGGGAAAACTGAGGAAAAACTAACGAGCTGGGGAAAACTGAGTACAACTAACGAAGCAGGGGCACGAAAATAGAAATCCCTATTTAAATATGAACATTGAATTGTGGAGCTTGTTAACTCCGGCATTGAGGGTTCGTGTAATCCTACGCAATGTGTTCATCATCCAACAAGAGTGTAGAGTATGCATCTATCTATTACGTTATGTGATCAAAGTTGAGAGTGTCCACTAGTGAAAGTCTATTCCCTAGGCCTTGTTCCTAAATATCGCTATCGCTGCTTGTTTCTTGTTTTACTGCGTTACTACTCGCTACCATATTACCACCATCAACTACACGCCAGCAAGCTATTTTCCGGTGCCGTTGCTACTGCTCATACTTATTCATACCACCTGTATTTCACTATCTCTTCGCCGAACTAGTGCACCTATTAGGTGTGTTGGGGACACAAGAGACTTCTTGCTTTGTGGTTGCAGGGTTGCTTGAGAGGGATATCTTTGACCTCTTCCTCCCTGAGTTCAATAAACCTTGGGTGATCCACTTAAGGGAAACTTGCTGCTGTTCTACAAACCTCTGCTCTTGGAGGCCCAACGCTGTCTACAAGAATAGAAGCACCCGTAGACATCAGTGATCCCCATACTTTGAATTGTGTCAAGGAATATCAGGTTGAGTCCACTTCCTCCGTCCATGAAGACTTTGCTCATCTTGATCCCTTCTATCTGTGCTTCGACCACTAGGGCGGCATGTCCTGGTTTTGGTATAGTCATCGGGTGATCCGCTCGGCTGAACGTGATGTTCTGAGACGACCACTCGACATACTCAGGGATGTTTGCCATGACGCTTTCTGCCAGGTTGATTTCTCGGGTGAGCTTCTTCATTTCCCTCCTTGAAACGCCTGTCCTATGGATCATACTCATCTGCCCACGTGGTGGTGGAAATGCCTCGTTGGGTTGATGAGGTTTGATACGTCTCCAACGTATCGATAATTTCTTGTGTTCCATGCCACATTATTGATGTTATCTACATGTTTTATGCACACTTTATGTCATATTCGTGCATTTTCTGGAACTAACCTATTAACAAGATGCCGAAGTGCCAGTTCCTGTTTTCTGCTGTTTTTGGTTTCAGAAATCCTAGTAACGAAATATTCTCGGAATCGGACGAAATCAACGCCCAGGTTCCTATTTTACCCGGAAGCATACAGAACACACGAGAACCGCCAGAGAAGAGGCACAGGGCCACCAAACCCTAGCCCGGCGCGGCCAAGGGGGGGGGGGCGTGCCCCCCTAGGGTGTGGACCCCCCTTCGACCTTCCTGCGCCGCCTCTCCGCCTATAAAGAGCCCCTGGATCAGAAAACCCGAGACGAATTGACGAAACCCACAGAAACCTGCCAGAGCCGCCGCCATCGCGAAGCCAAGATCTGGGGGACAGGATCTCTGTTCCGGCACGCTGCCGGAGCGGGGAAGTGCCCCGGAAGGCTTCTCCATCGACACCGCTGCCATCTCCACCGCCATCTTCATCACCGCTGCTGCTCCCATGAGGGGGGAGTAGTTCTCCATCGAGGCTCGGGGCTGTACCGGTAGCTATGTGGTTCATCTCTCTCCTATGTGTGTCAATACAATAATCTCATGAGCTGCCTTACATGATTGAGATTCATATGATGATGCTTGTAATCTAGATGTCATTATGCTAGTCAAGTGAGTTTTACTTATGTGATCTCCGGAGACTCCTAGTCCCACGAGTGTAAAGGTGACAGTGTGTGCACCGTGTGGGTCTCTTAGGCTAGATTTCACAGAATACTTACTCATTGAATGGCATAGTGAGGTGCTTATTTATATCTCTTTATGATTGCAGCATGTTGTATCACAATTTATCCATGTGCTACTCTAGTGATTTGTTATTAAAGTAGTTTATTCCTCCTGCATGTGTGCAAAGGTGACGGTGCGTGCACCGTGTTAGTACTTGGTTTATGCTATGATTATGATCTCTTGTAGATTATGAAGTTAACTATTGCTATGATAATATTGATGTGATCTATTCCTCCTACATATGCATGAAGGTGACAGTGTGCATGCTATGCTAGTACTTGGTTTAGTAGCGTTGATCTATCTTACACTAAAGGTTACTTAAACATGAGCATTATTGTGGAGCTTGTTAACTCCGGCATTGAGGGTTCGTGTAATCCTACGCAATGTGTTCATCATCCAACAAAAGTGTAGAGTATGCATTTATCTATTCTGTTATGTGATCAATGTTGAGAGTGTCCACTAGTGAAAGTGTAATCCCTAGGCCTTGTTCCTAAATACTGTGTTACTACTGCTGCGTTACTACTGCTGTGTTACTACTGCTACATTACTACTGCTTGTTTACTGTTTTACTGCGTTACTACTGCTGCAATACCACCACCATCAACTACACGCCAAGCACTTTTCTGGCACCGTTGCTACTACTTATTTATACCACCTGTATTTCACTATCTCTTCGCCGAACTAGTGCACCTATTAGGTGTGTTGGGGACACAAGAGACTTCTTGCTTTGTGGTTGCAGGGTTGCATGAGAGGGATATCTTTGACCTCTTCCTCCCTGAGTTCGATAAACCTTGGGTATCCACTTAAGGGAAACTTGCTGCTGTTCTACAAACCTCTCCTCTTGGAGGCCCAACACTGTCTACAGGAAAGGAGGGGGAACGTAGACATCAAGGTTGAGCTTGCTGGACCTGATGTTGTGGTGGGGGTGGTGGTGGTGGCGGTGGAAGCTGTTGCTGGCCTGCCTGCTGGATGAGTTTATGCATATCGATGAACTGCCGACAGTCTCTGAGCAGGTGGCTAGACTTTATTTTACCATCCTTGGAATCGGTATACGAATGCAGGTAGCAGGGGGCGTTGATCTGCTCAGCGTAGGGTAGTTCGGGAGTTCTCTGTTGTCGTGGTTTAAAGTTGCCACGGTTCCCAGAGTTGTTCGATTACCAGTCTGTCGATCATCTCGCCTCGTCATCGTACCGATCATCCTGCCGATCAGAGTAGCCTGCGGCCACCAAGTTATTGTCATCGTAGCTGCGGTTCTTCCTTCTCTTGTTGCGATCCCTTCGACCACCCGAATCATGCTTCGGCTGGTCATCCTCTTCATCGTCGCTGCGCTGTCGTGGCTTTCGAACGTTGTCTTTGCCATCGGCCCAGCTGTTGGCGATTTCCATTAACTTGGTTATGGTTTTCGGCTTCTTGCGCCCAAGTTCTTCTATATAGCTTTCACGTCGGATGTCATCACTAAAGGCGTCGATTGCTCTGTCGACAGATATGTCTTCCGCAGCGTTCAGGAGCTTGGTGAATCTCCCGATGTATGCGCGCATCGACTCCTTCTGCTTTTGCTGACAATGCCGTAACTCCTCGATCCCGACGGGCCTTTTGTAGGTTGCTTGGAAGTTGGCGACGAAGGCTTCTACTAGGTCGTCCCATGACTTGATGGAACTCTTCGGCAGACCTCTTAGCCAGGCTCGCGCTGAGTCCTTTAGGTAAAGGCTGCGAGGCATCGCATTGATGCTATCCGGTTCCCTTTTGCAGGATCATCGTGTCGTAGATAGTCCTCTATCCAGGATCTCGGTTCCTGCTGCCCATCGTACTTGGCAGCGTCAGTAGGGGTGGGTTTGAACTTTTTAGGTGGCATTGCCTCCCAAATTTTGTAGCTTAAACAATCGGCTCCCCTAAGCTCGCCGTTGTTCTCCTGGGTGCCGTCCGAAGAATCGCTGTCGAGTTCCTCTCTGGCGGCGCGTCGCCGCCTTGCCTTGTCGATCCTACTCTGAGTAATTTCAGCCCAAGCATCCCTTGCGTGGTGTTTTGACCCACTGGCCTGCAACGTGGTCTTTTCCTTCCGCGGAACTAGATTATCTCCTAATATCGCGAGACTTTCTAAGGCACCACGGTGAGCCTGTGCCATGGATCCTTCGGGACGCTGGTTAATGAGGTATGCTGCAAGGTTGGCTGTTGCTCCCGCAACGGTTTTTGGCCGTGGCATGCCCGCGGTGTCCGTAGTCATAAAGGACTTGGTCAGGTTTGACGTTATCTCCCTTGCATCATCTTCCGAAAGCCTGGACATCCTTGATCGATGCTTGCCTCCTCCGTGGGTACTTCGGGAGGCACTTCCCTGCGAGCCCCTTCGTCGTTCGCTGGATCGGTCTGCCGCAGATAGGCGTCTCTCGAGGGTGGCTTACTCCTTAGATAGGCGCTCACGATTTTTCTCCAATATGGAGCGGTAAGCATTGAGAGTGCCAACCGTGGTTCCCGCCGGAAGTGGTGTGTCGTTAAGCACGGCTGCCTTGGCTGCTGCCCACTCCTCCTCTGCGATGGTGTGGTCACTGTTGTTGTTGTTGGCGCTGTTCCCAAAACTAGCTCGCCTGCTGGAACGGGGGGTGTGATCTCCATCTCCCCTGTTAACGACATAAACTTGGAGGGGCGCCACTCTTCGGGTGTCTCCTTGGGTGATGCTGTCGATGCTGTCCTCTCCCGACGAATAGTAGGCATTGCAGATGAACGGCGTGTCGCTCGACCCTAGTCCGTGCCTGGTGTCGCAGTTCAAGCAGTAGTACGAGGTTAACTCCGAGGTCGCGGGATTATCGGATCCGACTGACATGGAGGATGCCGAACGGGGAGCCGAAGGTGCGGATGGACTCGACAGGCTTGTCAGGCCAGCCGAAAGGTCGAGTGACGACGATGCGCTTGGACTCGTCGACCTGGAGATGGGAGATTCTAGTAGCCGAAGAATTCCTTCTGAGTTGACGTTGTAGTGGACGCTCCCGAAGGCCATCTCCATATTGCCTTGTAGACCGGAGAAAGTCGAGCGAGAAGAATCGCTATGTGGGGTGAACTCGTAGGAACCGAAACGAATCGGGCTTCCCAAACGAGGCGATGACGGTGTTGATGAAGCTGCCGATGACATGTCGGGTTCAGCCGATGTCCGATCTTGTGCCGACAGGGTTCCCACAAACGGTGCCAATTGTCGAGGGTACTCCTCGCCAATGCCCTCCGATAGGGGCTTAGGGTTGATGGAATCCTGCAAGCTGACACGAGACATCGGTTCACAGACAAGCGGGGAGAGCGATTTACCCAGGTTCGGGGCCCTCGATGAGGTAAAACCCTTACGTCCTGCCTGTCTGTTCTTGATTATGATGATAATGGGTTACAATGGGGTGCCGAATAGTTCGGCTGAGATCTCGTCGAGATGGCTATTGCTAAGGTGACCTAGCTCTAAGCTTTTGCTGGCTAAGATTGCTAAGATTGATTGTGTCCCTCGGCAGCCCCTCTCCTGGCCTTTATATAGGAGGCCAGGTCTCAAGAGTCCTAACCGAGTACAACTAGGTTTACAGTAATTTTAGATCCGATCTTTCCTTGTTCGACCGCTTCCTTGTCTTGCCCGTCAAGGAACCTTCTGGTGCACCGTCCTAGTGGCCCATCTCGCCTTCAGGTGTCTTCATGGGCCTCCAATTAATCAATACAGGATAGGGCAATGTTGGTTACCCGAAGGGTAGTGCCCACGTCACACCTCCACCAGCGCACCACCGACCTCCCCTTCCACCAAAGATCCCGAAGATGAAGCGTGTTCGCGGAGACGAGCCGGAGGCGAGTGCGGTCGTCAACGTCGACAGAGGCGAAGGCGATGCTCCGGTAGTAGTCGACGCCGCGGAGGCGGGATCTTCTTCCGGAACTAGAGCCACTCTTCGCCGCGCCGTGACCGTGGAGGGCTCCGCCCAACCGGCCGTGGTCGCCGTCGCTGATGAGGCCAAGGGAGACGTCCTCGCTCCCGCGGCACAAGCAGATGACCCGGGCTTCGATCCGAATGACCCGTTCTACCGCCACTCCAAGCAGTACCGCGAGCTATATGGCCCCAGAGAGTGCGACGAGTTCGAAGAGGAGGCCTCCGACAACTGCAGCGAGGTACTCTACTATTCCGATCGATCCCCGTTTTTCTTGATCTTAATGTTCACCATAGGGTTTTCTCATAGGGTAGATTGATTTGCCACATGTCTGCTACTTCTTGTACAAATTGATGATTACGGGGTTCTTACTCATCTGATTTATGGTTTGTAGTTACTAGATTTGTAATATTTGGTGCACATCTTGATTCAAGCTGTACCAAAGTATCAACCAAATGATTTATGGTACCATGAATATTCATGCATGTTTCAAATTAGTAGATGACACTTATCTTAATTAGGTCATGATTCCTTTTGTGTGATGAATCATACCTGCTTAGTGTAATGCTCACTGCATTTCAAACTTAAATTCATCCGAATATGAATCATACCAGAGTGATTATGATTACAAGAATTATATTATAGGTACTATTAATTGATCTGATCCATGGATTTTATAATCACCATTTGTCTTAAACTGGTGCTTATTTATACGATGAAACCATAGTGTGTACATCATTTTTATTTAGGGAACAAATGAATGATCAGATGCATGTAATTTATGACCACCATTTTTCTTGAATTCCTGCTTATTGACGTCATGAATCCATATTGTTTTATGAATCAGTACATCTTCAGGGAACAAATGATTGATCCCTGATCCATGAAATTTATAATCACCATTTTCTATTAAATTGGTGCTTAGTTATATTACTCAATTAATGATTGGACTACCCATGAACAATTTGTGACAACAATTTAAATTGGTGCTTATTTATATTAGTGAAGTAATTATCTATGGTTGGATCTGGATCATAAATGTTGATTGTACATGATGATTAATTCTTAATAATGTTCATACAAAAATATTTAATGCTTGTATTGTATTTCAGTTAATTTCCTTCTCTTACTTCTTCTTTACTTTCAAAATCGCAGGAAGACTCTGAGGACGTTGACAGCGACAAGGAGGACCGGGACCGGAAGAGCCGCTTCGTTCTGAAGAAGCTGAAGACAGGCCAGATCCCTTTCCGTCGGAACGGAAAGCCTAATTGCCCATTCTGCGGCAGGGTTTTCCCGAACGATATTGAGTGTCTGATCCAGCACGCGACGGGAGTTGGACAAGGTAGCGCGCACAAGCACAAGGCTGCTAGCAAGGCGAAGCACGCTGCCTTTGGCAAGTTCCTCAGGGACTACGTCAGGACTGGCCTCATCCCGCTCGTCGGTCCAGCTGTTGGCCCTCATGTTCTCCACTAAATTTAGTTTCTGTTTAGTTGTTCCCCTGGAGGTTCATGGTTAAACTATGTCATGTTTCAAAGACTATGTTCTACTTTTGTTATTTGGAACATGGGCAATCATACCCAGTTGTTTAAGACTATGTCATGTTTATATGTTGTTTGCTGTTGCAGAAGCATTACTGCTGCACATGTTATCTCTTTTTTCATGTTGATGCACGCTGCATTTTCCCCAATCCATGGTGGTTTGGTCAGTTTTTGGCCATTCCCCCCTCTTTTCGTCCGAAAACCCCTCTTTCGACACATCTCCACCATGGGGACACCATGCCACCAACTCCAAAAAATCAAAACCCATAGCAACCAAGGTTTCATATCACAACTTGCACAAGGGTGCCAAATCTTGCCCCAATCCATGGTGGTTTGGTCAGTTTTTGGCCATTCCCCCCTCTTTTCGTCCGAAAACCCCTCTTTCGACACATCTCCACCATGGGGACATCATGCCACCAACTCCAAAAAATCAGAACCCATAGCAATCAAGGTGTCATATCACAATGTGCACAAGGGTGCCAAATCTTGCCCCAATCCATGGTGGTTTGGTCAGTTTTTGGCCATTCCCCCCTCTTTTCGTCCGAAAACCCCTCTTTCGACACATCTCCACCATGGGGACACCATGACACCAACTCCGAAAAATCAAAACCCATATCAACCAAGGTGTCATATCACAATGTGCACAAGGGTGCCAAATCTTGCCCCAATCCATGGTGGTTTGGTCAGTTTTTGGCCATTCCCCCTCTTTTCGTCCGAAAACCCCTCTTTCGACACATCTCCACCATGGGGACACCATGACACCAACTCCGAAAAATCAAAACCCATAGAAACCAAGGTGTAATATCACAATGTGCACAAGTGTTCCAAATCTTGCCCCAATCCATGGTGGTTTGGTCAGTTCTTGGCCATTCCCCCCTCTTTTCGTCCGAAAACCCCTCTTTCGACATATCTCCACCATAGGGACACCATGACACCAACTCCGAAAAATCAAAACCCATAAAAACCAAGGTGTCATATCACAATGTGCACAAGGGTGCCAAATCTTGCCCCAATCCATGGTGGTTTGGTCAGTTTTTGGCCATTCCCCCCTCTTTTCGTCCGAAAACCCCTCTTTCGACACATCTCCACCATGGGGACACCATGACACCAACTCCGAAAAATCAAAAACCATAGCAACCAAGGTGTCATATCACAATGTGCACAAGGGTGCCAAATCTTGCCCCAATCCATGATGGTTTGGTCAGTTTTTGGCCATTCCCCCCTCTTTTCGTCCGAAAACCCCTCTTTCGACACATCTCCACCATGGGGACACCATGAAACCAACTCCGAAAAATCAAAACCCATAGCAACCAAGGTGTCATATCACAATGTGCACAAGGGTTCCAAATCTTGCCCCAATCCATGGTGATTTGGTCAGTTTTTGGCCATTCCCCCCTCTTTTCGTCCGAAAACCCCTCTTTCGACACATCTCCACCATGGGGACACCATGCCACCAACTCCAAAAAATCAAAACCCATAGAAACCAAGGTGTCATATCACAATGTGCACAAGGGTGCCAAATCTTGCCCCAATCCATGGTGGTTTGGTCAGTTTTTGGCCATTCCCCCCTCTTTTCGTCCGAAAACCCCTCTTTCGACACATCTCCACCATGGGGACACCATGACACCAACTCCGAAAAATCAAAAACCATAGCAACCAAGGTGTCATATCATAATGTGCACAAGGGTGTCAAATCTTGCCCCAATCCATTATGGTTTGGTCAGTTTTTGGCCATTCCCCCTCTTTTCGTCCGAAAACCCCTCTTTCGACACATCTCCACCATGGGGACACCATGACACCAACTCCGAAAAATCAAAACCCATAGCAACCAAGGTTTCATATCACAATGTGCACAAGGGTGCCAAATCTTGCCCCAATCCATGGTGGTTTGGTCAGTTTTTGGCCATTCCCCCTCTTTTCGTCCGAAAACCCCTCTTTCGACAAATCTCCACCATGGGGACACCATGCCACCAACTCCAAAAAAGCAAAACCCATAGAAACCAAGGTGTCATATCACAATGTGCACAAGGGTGCCAAATCTTGCTCCAATCCATGGTGGTTTGGTTAGTTTTTGGCCATTCCCCCCTCTTTTCGTCCGAAAACCCCTCTTTCGACACATCTCCACCATGGGGACACCATGCCACCAAATCCAAAAGATCAAAACCCATAGCAACCAAGGTGTCATATCACAATTTGCACAAGGGTGCCAAATCTTGCCCCAATCCATGGTGGTTTGGTCAGTTTTTGGCCATTCCCCCCTCTTTTCGTCCGAAAACCCCTCTTTCGACACATCTCCACCATGGGGACACCATGCCACCAACTCCAAAAATCAAAACCCATAGAAAACACGGTGTCATATCACAATGTGCACAAGGGTGCCAAATCTTGCCCCAATCCATGGTGGTTTGGTCAGTTTTTGGCCATTCCCCCCTCTTTTCGTCCGAAAACCCCTCTTTCGACACATCTCCACCATGGGGACACCATGACACCAACTCCGAAAAATCAAAACCCATAGAAACCAAGGTGTCATATCACAATGTGCACAAGGGTGCCAAATCTTTCCCCAATCCATGGTGGTTTGGTCAGTTTTTGGCCATTCCCCCCTCTTTTCGTCCGAAAACCCCTCTTTCGACACATCTCCACCATGGGGACACCATGACACCAACTCCGAAAAATCAAAACCCATAGCAACCAAGGTGTCATATCACAATGTGCACAAGGGTGCCAAATCTTGCCCCAATCCATGGTGGTTTGGTCAGTTTTTGGCCATTCCCCCCTCTTTTCGTCCGAAAACCCCTCTTTCGACACATCTCCACCATGGGGACACCATGACACCAACTCCGAAAAATCAAAACCCATAGCAACCAAGGTGTAATATAACAATGTGCACAAGGGTGCCAAATCTTGCCCCAATCCATGGTGGTTTGGTCAGTTTTTGGCCATTCCCCTCTTTTCGTCCGAAAACCCCTCTTTCGACACATCTCCACCATTGGGACACCATAACACCAACTCCGAAAAATCAAAACCCATAGCAACCAAGGTGTCATATCACAATGTGCACAAGGGTGCCAAATCTTGCCCCAATCCATGGTGGTTTGGTCAGTTTTTGGCCACCTCTTTTCGTCCGAAAACCCCTCTTTCGACACATCTCCACCATGGGGACACCATGACACCAACTCCGAAAAATCAAAACCCATAGGAACCAAGGTGTCATATCGCAATGTGCACAAGGGTGCCAAATCTTGCCCCAATCCATGGTGGTATGGTCAGTTTTTGGCCATTCCCCCCTCTTTTCGTCCGAAAACCCCTCTTTCGACACATCTCGAACATGGGGACACCATGAAACCAACTCCGAAAAATCAAAACCCATAGCAACCAAGGTGTCATATCAAAATGTGCACAAGGGTGCCAAATTTTGCCCCAATCAATGGTGGTTTGGTCAGTTTTTGGCCATTCCCCCCTCTTTTCGTCCGAAAACCCCTCTTTCGACACATCTCCACCATGGGGACACCATGACACCAACTCCGAAAAATCAAAACCCATAGCAACCAAGGTGTCATATCACAATGTGCACAAGGGTGCCAAATCTTGCCCCAATCCATGGTGGTTTGGTCGGTTTTTGGCCATTCCCCCTCTTTTCGTCCGAAAACCCCTCTTTCGACACATCTCCACCATGGGGACACCATGACACCAACTCCGAAAAATCAAAACCCATAGAAACCAAGGTGTCATATCACAATGTGCACAAGGGTGCCAAATCTTGCCCCAATCCATGGTGGTTTGGTCAGTTTTTGGCCATTCCCCCCTCTTTTCGTCCGAAAACCCCTCTTTCGACACATCTCCACCATGGGGACACCATGACACCAACTCCAAAAAATCAAAACCCATAGAAACCAAGGTGTCATATCACAATTTGCACAAGGATGCCAAATCTTGCCCCAATCCATGGTGGTTTGGTCAGTTTTTGGCCATTCCCCCCTCTTTTCGTCCGAAAACCCCTCTTTCGACACATCTCCACCATGGGGACACCATGCCACCAACTCCAAAAAATCAAAACCCATAGCAACCAAGGTGTCATATCACAATGTGCACAAGGGTGCCAAATCTTGCCCCAATCCATGGTGGTTTGGTCATTTTTTGGCCATTCCCCCTCTTTTCGTCCGAAAACCCCTCTTTCGACACATCTCCACCATGGGGCCACCATTTTATGTTATTGTTCACCACTTTGAGATTTTTTCGATGAAAAATTTCAGAAAATGAGTAAAAGTCATAAAGAAAATTTGAATCACAATTTTTGGTGATTTTTACGTCTGGTATGTTTTGATTTTGAAGAACTCTCCTGCTCTGAACATTTAGTTTACTAGCACTTTGAAGTACTAGGATGTACACAACATAAAATTGAAACCTCCCAGGACAATTGTTGACATATCATGGCAAAATATTTACTTATATATAGTAGAAACCAGTGTTGGGTTGCAGACCAGGCATACATATAAACAACTAGCGAATAGAAGCTACAGTTTCAAAAGAACTGAGTACTAGCCAAAAGCACCTCACGCAGGAGGGAGACCAAACCAAAAGATCAGGGGGTCATGCAGCAGAACAGATGATCATTCCACCATCAGCGGGACTGTGTCGACCACGATCTTGCGGTAGAGCTCGTAGGAGACCCAAGCATCAATGGCTGCATACTCGATGTTCATATTTGGAAGTGGGAAGTCCCCCCACAGTCTGTGCCGATGGTGGTGGAACTTCTTCTTCATATCACCGTACCATGAATCAATGAGTCTTTGTGCCATGGTAGCCATGC
This sequence comes from Lolium rigidum, assembly GCF_022539505.1. NCBI lineage: Eukaryota > Viridiplantae > Streptophyta > Magnoliopsida > Poales > Poaceae > Lolium > Lolium rigidum. The sequence goes on along the minus strand of NC_061509.1, from coordinate 95,362,681 downwards.
CAGCCCTCGCATGACCAGTGTACTTGAAGTACTCGTCCTGGAGATCGACGTAGTACTCACAAGGAATCTGCATGTGCCATGTCCTCCACAGAACTCTCTTGTCACCACGGATGTCAACACTCGCAAACGTAATTCCTTCTCGAAAGAAATCGCAGATAGCCGGAGATTCCCACCAGGCAGCACTGCATGTAAACAAAGTAATGTACTAGTCACAGATCGAGCATATGAACTAGGAAACAAATTAGGGATCAAGTAAAGTAAAAAGGAGTCACAGATCGAGCATATGAACTAGTCAATCAAATGACGAATCAAGTAAACTAAGTAGCTTCGCTATGTCCTGCAATGATAAACTACATATTTGGAAAGATCAGATGCAGAACTGGGTGTCGATCAAGCATACTTACTACTACCTATCTACGAACCAAATAAATCTCGTTGCACTGCATTTATTTCAGTTACAAATATGCAAGAACCTACAGAGGAGACGAAGATGAAACAAATTAATAAATCGGGAACAATGTCTAGCAGATTTAGATCGGGAATGTACTGATTTTCGGGAACAATGTCTAGCAGATTTAGATCGGGAATGTACTGATTTTCCGGAACAATGTCTAACGAGAGTCGAAGAGAGACACAACGGCGGCAACTAAAAAACCCCAATCGAAAGATTCAAAAAGGGGATTAGTTCTTACGCTGCGTAGTGGAACACCAGCACATGTCGACGCATGGAGAGTTGAACCACGGCGATCTTCTTCTCGTCCTCGGCTCGATGGTTGGTGTACTCGAAGTCGAGGCCCACGAACTTGTGCTCGTCCTCCTTGAGCCACTCCGTGTACATGTCGAGGACGCGGCGCACTTCCCAGGGGTCGTTGGTGTAGACCACCTCCAGGTCCTGGCCGTCGTGGATGTGGACTGCGCGCGTGCTGGACCAGTAGTACAGTTCCTGCTCATCATTGTCCATGGCGACGCGGCGGCGGGAGACGAACAGACTGAGGGAGCGGAGACGACGAGAAGTGGGGAAACCAGGATGCGGTGCGAATATTGAGACGGTAGGGGAGGGGGAAGGGGATAAATATCATCCCCATTAATTACTCCGTGCGAATATTGAGACGGTAGACGAAGAAAATATTGACGCGGGTCTTGACTTGCGACGTGCAGTCCAACTGACGCGCATTCGATCGTGTTGTCACGTCAAAACCCAGCACCGCCCATTTGCCCTCCTCTTGACCTACCGAAAATTACTCCACGATATAACTGGCCATCATATCACGACCTCCTTCGGCCGCCGCCGAGATCTCGCCACGTCTCTCGCCGCCACGGCTCGCCACGTCTCTCGCCGGCGAGACTTGTAAGACTCTCGCTCAGCGTCGAGACCAAGGATGGCGCCTACTAGTGGAGTACGTAAATAACATGTACGTCTCGCGATCGATCGTTGTTTCCGATTTGTAATCTTTCTTCATATTTTTTGCAGTGTCCAGTTTGCTTTGACAAGAAGGGGATGTGCGGCGGAGGGGGAATCGCGTTAGGTTTTTTCGTGCAAACACTACAAGAGGGTTTTGAGGAGAAGACGGTACATGCACTTATAAGTTTAAAATTCCTTCAGATGTTTTATTAATTCACCGCCACATCAAAGTTTAACACGTGATCCTAGTAGTTATTGCTAGTTTAGTACTATTATTCAGATGTGTGTAATAATTGTTGTTCACCATATGTATTAACCGCTTATTTATGGTTGAGTTTTAGGATAGTTGTGATAACTTTTACGTTCATATGAGTTTTACGATAGTTGTAGCTGTTAGAGATAGAGGTATCGGTAGTTCAGTCCTATACCGATAGAAGTTCAGATATGTGCTGATAGAAGTCCTAGATACATACGATGTATTACTTGCGCAACAATGTACCTCCCCTATATATTAATGAGATCTGAGACTCGGTGATTATCCGAGTAGACGCATAATTCTACCTGATCATTAGATTTTACAGTAGCTACATGCAATTCGTGATTCTTCAAGGTCCTAATATGACACGATGTGTAACATTCACATGTTTCTATCTTATTGAATTTTCAGAATAGTTAACTTACTTTTGTATTAACTCTACTGAATTTAGGTCATCCCTTGCTACTATAGACCGTATTTCCTTCAGAAGTATGGTGTCCAGACCTCCCACGGGACAACTTTTGAAGCTGCACTTAGAACCAAAGATGGCCATGCATTTGTTGTTAATGTTACCAACAGAGCTGGCAGAACCTATATCAACGGAAGATTTTGGAACGAATTTGCTAGAGTGTACAATTTTAAGGTTGGCATGGAGTTAATTTTCAGAATTAACTCATCTGTTGAGGATACTCTTGTAATAACTCGGAACCGAACCACTAATCCATCCAGGTAATTTTCCACCTTTGGACAGAATGATTGATCATATTAATTATTCCATCTTATGTCGATTATTTTAATTATGCAGCTTACTACCGGTTGTCCCGTACGAAGCGTGACATTGTTGACTCGCTCGGTACTACGATGGAACAATGATAAATTGGAGGATGATGCATACCGTCATTCTTCGGGTGGACAACTTGGACTACCTTGTTCGGTACCACAATGCTGGAGATTATGATCAAGGAGCACTAGTTGTCCCAATGCTGCATACTCTGAATTGGACAAACGGCGAAAATTACAACAAACACGTGGTAAGCAGTAGATCATATCATTTCATTAACTTTGCGACCTACATTACGTACAAGTGTTAACTAAACTATGTCTCTACTGGTTGGAACAGAAAATCCCTAGCCGTTTGGTTCCTAAAGATATGGAACAATATGGTGCAATCGGTATTGTGTGCCATCCCGGTACTTTGGTGCGTGCGTCCTACGCAATTTCTTCTGACGATGGTCGTCTCTGCGTCAGTGGGTGGAAGGAGTTCATGGACAAGGAAAAGCACCTTCAGATGGGTGACAAGATGCTGTTCTTGCTTTACCTGGGAAATGCAGGGGTTTACTTGTTTGCTACCCATGTGCACTGAAATCGATCTGGAGTAGCTAGTCAGTGATTCATGGTGCCCGTGTGTCCAACTATGCAGCCCCTTTAGGTTTAAATTAAGTTGTAAGACTCTTTATGCGATTGTCGATTTTGCTTGTGTTAAAACAATATTTAGTCATATCGTGCTTGCTTGGTTGTAATCGTGTCAAGTGTCGATTAATTAAAACCATTGTCAAAGTTATGTTACCGACATGTTGGCTTTTCTTATATCTGTCCATATTTTAGCTTATATTAATTTTCTCTTAAACCCTTCTGATAATTCAATGACAAGTTCGAGATCGTAAACATCTAAATAAGAACATTTCAAATGTTTGGAACAAAACATATAGTTGTATGCATTACATGTTTCTATCAATCTACATCACTATCTTCTTCTGAAGTTTGTCCCTCGTCATCATGTATGTTCTCTTCCAATATGAGACTATCTTCCTCATTCTCTAGTTCATCTTCGCTCATATCCATGTCAACATTGGGACTATCTTCCTCATTCTCTAGTTCACGAATTGTACGAGCATCATGAATATGTACAACTTCATCAGCACGATGATCATCCTCCTCTGCCTCCACCTCTGCTTCCTCGTCTAGGTCGACAACATCATGAAATGTATGGTCGACTGAACCTTCATCCTCCTGGTATGCGTCTTCATTCCGTACAAATGCATCATCGTTACCATCTTCTAATTCTGGAACGTCGTACACGTGTCTATGGCTGAACTTCTGCACCACTTTCCACGGATCACCAAACTTTGTATCCTCCAAATAGAAGCATGTTTCAGCTTGACTGGCCAATATGAATGGTGAATTCTTGAACCATAGGACAGAAGTGTTAACGCTTTTAAAATAACCATCATCTTTTATCTTGGAACCCCTGCCCGCAAGGTCGAACCGGTCGCAACGAAACAAGTACACGGACCTGTCACCGTGCTTGTTAGTCCCGTACTGCAGTTCAAGAACTTCTTGCAGAACACCATAGAACTCGGTCTCATCTGCATCACCAAAAGATCCCTTAGTCGCTACGCCCGAATTTTGAGTCTTCGGGTCTTTATCCCGAGTAAGCGTGCGAAACCTCGCACCCTTTACGTTGCAACCAGCGTATACTACTACACGCCGGTCCGGCCCGGCAGCCGGAGACTTCAAATCTTCGATGCATTGTCCAAGCTGTCTCACATGGTTTGCAAACCAACCTGCAAACTCTCTCCGAACCGTCTCCTCGATGTCACGCACACCCCTACCTCCCAATTCTTGTCGGAATTCACCGAAACATAGAAAAAACACATATGAAATACAGGACAATTATGTCCGCAACATTGAGAAGTAGTTATTAAAGTGAAGCTAACTACTTACTTGATATAACGTTCTACATCGTCACGGTTGTTCAGCACATACCAAACCATTTTGTCAAATTCCTTGTCAAAATGTTTCAAAATGGATTTCCCAAGACCTTTAGCTCCAACTGAAAATACTTCCATCTCGTCACGATCAGGTTTTCTCCGTATGTCTTGGTTCCTATCATCTTTGTTAAATCTTGTTTCTGTGCCATCCTTGAAAAATCTAGAGCAAAAAATCAAACACTCATCAACAATGTAGCCCTCTGCGATAGAACCTTCTGGCCTTGCTTTGTTACGGACCGTAGACTTTAGATAACCTAATCTTCTCTCAACTGGATACATCCAACCATAATGAACAGGACCCCTCAAAAGAGCCTCGTCAGGAAGATGAATAGCTAAGTGCACCATTACATCAAAAAAAGCTGGGGGAAGAGCTTCTCAAGTTTGCATAGGATCACAACAATTTCAACCTTCAATCGATTCAGCACATCAACTTTCAGGGTTTTGGCACACAGCTCCCTAAAAAATCTTCCTAGCTCCGCAATAGCCACATACATTTCCTTAGATGCAATTCCCTTGAGCCCAGCCGGCAACACTCGCTGCGAAGTATGTGGCAATCATGCGTCTTCATACCGGTAACCTTACAACCATCAATATTCACACATCTTCCCCGGTTTGCGCAATAACCATCCGGGAACCTAGTGTTTGCCAAATACCTACACAAATGTCTCTTCCGTTCCTTCGAAAGCGTCCACGGTGCGGGGGCTTCGCATAAGTTACTTCGCTGCATCATCATCATCCTTCACAATTTTCTTCAACCAATACTTCTCCCAGATTTTGAATTTCTTCAAATCAATTCTAGCACTAACGGTGTCCTTATTCCTGCCCTCAAGTTCAAGTAGTGTACCAACAATATTGTCACATATGTTCTTCTCAATATGCATCACATCTAAGTTGTGAGCTAACTTAAGTTACGGCCGATACGGTAGATGATGTAAGCTGACTTTCAGGTGCCATGTTGGTTCACCGGGTACAGTTGCACGCTTCCGCTTTCTACTTATTGGATTTTTCCCATGTTGAAAATCCTTAACCCTTTCTACCTTCTCAGCTACCTCTTTGGGTGTGTACTTCCTTGGTGGATCTCTAGTCTCAGCTTTACCATTGAAAAGTCTGCTTCTCCTGTATGGGTGACCTTTATCAAGAAATCGCCGATGCCCAATATATCCAATTTTGTTTTTCAAAGATTCATAGCAAGGATTCTCATCGCAATGCACACACGCATGAAATCCTCTTGTGCTTCGGCCCGACATAGTGGCATATCCAGGATAATCATGAATAGACCAAAGAAACGCAGCATGAAATGGGAAATATTCCTCTGTGCATGCATCAAATGTCTGCACACCACTCCATAGCTGCATCATATCTTTTATCAGTGGCTGCATAAATACATGAAAATCTTTCCCTGGGGAATACTTTCCGGGGATTAGCAATGCCATCATGTAATTCGATTGATCCATGCACATCCATGGTGGGAAGTTGTAAGGAATGACAAAAACAGGCCACATACTGTAAGGATTACTCATACTTCCAAAGGGACCGAAGCCGTCCGTGGCAAAACCTAGTCTTATGTTACGAGGATCTTTAGCAAACCAATGAAACTTGGCATCAAAGTGCTTCCATGCATCACCATCAGCAGGGTGCCTCGGTACATTGGGCTCAACAACCCTCTTCTCTTTGTGCCATCTAGTATGTGTCGACATTTCCTTTTTAACAAATAGTCTCTGCAACCTTTTAATTATAGGAAAGTACCTTAACACCTTGTGAGGGATTTTCTTTTTTGCGAGTAGGGTCTCTATATCTTGATAATCCACAAACATGGCAGTGCGTATCGTCCTTGTGATCTCCCCAAAATAAAGAACAATCAAACTTGCATACATGAATTGTCTCATAACCAAGCCCAACATCAGAAAGAACACTCTTAGCATCAGCATATGATTTGGGAAAGTCCACACGTGGCAAAGCTGTACGTAAAAGCTGAAGTAAGAGATCAAATCCTCTGTTTGTTATCCGGCTGTATGATTTGACATGAAGGAGCTTAATAATGAACGACAACCTAGTGAAAGTGGTGCATCCCTCATGAAGTTCTTTTTTGGCTGACTCAATTAGATTAGCATAAATATTTGGCAGGTTAGGACCTTTATTTCCAGACTTCTGCAGTTCATCGATCATACTAGACGAATCATCAACATAACAATCACCATTGTCTTCCTCTTCATCATTGTCACTATCATACGCACCATCATCGTTTCTATCCCGCCCTTCGTCATCACTAAAACCTTCCCCATGTCTAGTCCATCTTGTATACGTCATGGACATACCTGAACAATTGCAGTGATCCTCGACTGTTTTTATATCCTGACGTATCAGATTTAGGCAGTCCTTGCAAGGGCACAAGATTGGTTCATCTGTATTGTCCAAGTGTTCTCGCGCAAACTTGATGAAATCCCTAACACCTGCCATGTACTTTGTTGTGAACTTCTGGGTGCCATCAGTTATCCAACTTCGATCCATTGCCTACAATTCAGTTAAGAATATGCCAACGTTCTTCAGAACGGATCTTGACAAGCTGATTAAAAAATCTAGACCTAGCGAACAATCAGGAGAACTCACCGATGATGCGTCTCGCCGCCTCCACAATGGAGCCTTCACGGATTTCTTCTCACCTCGACGAGAACCCTAGTCGATTCGACTGTTAGCAAGATCACCTAGATAGGCCGTGTACGCTAGCGGCGCGACTTAAACGAGGCACCCGCGGCCGACATAAATATTAATAAGGAAATTATTATGTCGTAACATCTACATCACACCATTGAAATAAATATGTAGAATAGACTAGTTACGGATCCAGATCAAAACTCCATATCTACCTTAGCGGTAACACTCCGCGTCGGTCACGTCAAAGCCCTGATTCGATTCTTCCAAAACACAATTTTTACTTAATTAAATATGTTCCTGACAAGTGGGTCACGCATGATATATAAAACTAATAACATTTAATAAAGTAACTTAGTATTATTTACCTGCTATGTGGGTCCGTTGTATATGCAAATCACGGTTTACATACACCACGATCTTTGATTTCGTCACCTATTAACAGACACGATGGAAGCCCTTCCCGGTTGGGTAATGGGTGACGACTTTTTGTTAACGAAAAATCATACCGTCAAGCATTACCTTAAATGCATGACGGAAGATGAATTCGTCACCTATAAGGACACATCCATGACGGTATGCATTTTTGTCACCAGGGTTTTCGTCAACAAATATCCCTTTTCTTGTAGTGATCACCACCAATGGTAACAAGTGTTAGTTGTTGCCCGATCCAACCATCACAGTCGGATCAAAGGTTTTGCCTCGGAGAAATCTCGAGTAGTCTCCAAACAATGTTTTCAAGAAAAAAATGGCTAGAGCAATCCCATGGCGAGTCACAACAAATAAATGTTAGATTCTCCGCCCTACAAATCAAGACTCGGCATTCCAAAAGCCTCGAAATAACAAAATCAGCATGTGATGCCGCACCCGCACCTGCTGAAAAAATCACCGCTACAAAGCACTGATCGTCATGTTCACAGCCGTTGCATGCATGGTTTACACGTGAACCATAACACGGTTTTGAACTACGTTTTCCATAATCATGTAATGTTTGCGAAGCAGGTACACCCAAATATCCGTCTTATTGAATCAAAACCGCATAACACTTTTAAATGTTTTGGTGGTTGTCTTTATTTCTTAACGTCAATACCGGGTGAATTATTCCGTTTATGCACATAATATATAGTCGTAATATAACAGAATAAGAAAAATATGTGTCCATCCATTTGATGCGGAGGTTGGGATGCACCACCATTTCGAAGAAAAAAAAAAGTTTATAAGGGCCGGAGTAGTAGTATTGATCCACTATTTTGATATTTTGTATCGTAACGAATCTTCGTTTCAAAGTGTGAATGTGTGATCCTTGGACGACTGCTGAATGCCGTTGCCGATCGACCGTACGCAATGCTAACGCATGTCAAGACGTAGTACACCTCTTGTATGCACCGGCCTACCTGCTCTCGCATTCCGCAAACAGTATCCGTGTTGTGCTAGTGCCTAGTGGTACGTGCACTAAATCAAACCAGAGCATGAGATTCTCATGCATCCTACTAGTATGGTTTACTAGAAGTAGTACAAGTAGAACCGGAAATTCAATTCGGCTCCCGGGTGCGTATGCTCCCTCTACCAACAAAACATATTTCGAAGTGTGGAAAAATTTTGACAAAAAATTCTACATGTACATCTCCATAATATATGTGTATGCGTCAAGTTTCACGAAAAAATAATACTTTTTGTGGCCTATGTAAAAAACATAAAACTTATCATGTGAAAAGCATTGTTTTCAGCACTGAATTTTGTCTTTTTTACACACGTCACATGATAAGTTCATTTTTTATGAAACGACTTTGTGAGCTTGTAGCACGTGAAGATGTACGTGCGGATTTTTCGTTTCAATTTTTTTGAAATTTAAAATACATGTAACATGCATTTCAAAATATAGGGAGCATATGCTCCCATGTTCCAAAACACCACTCCCAGGTAGAACCAGTGTTTGGTGGCTTCCACACCGTTGCTTTTTGTTAACATGCCTTTCACACACTATACTTTTTTTTAACATGCCTTTCACACACTTAACTTTTACCGGTACACTAAACTATAGTAGCTCACAAGTTGGAACATACTTACTTACGCAGCAGTCATCGGTAACCCTAGTCGGTCGCCCTCTAGCTGTTCAGGAGGTCATTTGCCCCCGTTCATCACGCTCAAACGTGCGACCGGCCGAAATGCGAGGCGATTCCGACCGGTTTCGGTCTTTGGTTGGTGACTTGTTGCCGGCCCTTGGGTCGATCGGTCTTCTACTCGCGAGTGTGGTGAGCTCGATCCCTTTTTCCACTCATTGCGCATGTGGGAGTGGAGTAGTAGAACTACGAGGCTAGCTTTGATCCGGTCGTTAATTCGGTCGGTGAGTTGACCGCCATGTGACCAATTAACCGGTAATCTAGTTGTCTGTCCGGTGGACTAGCTAGCTAGCTAGGCGCAAGTTCAGGCATGATCTGCTCCCAAGGAGTCGGCCGAGATGTGTGACTTGGTCGACCTAGTATCTATGCAACCAAGTCTCTTCAACAAATTAATCCGATCGATGCATGATGACGGCTTAAGATAGCAATGATGATGGAGTCCCCACGTAATCAAAATTCCTCACAAGGGTGCCAAGGGGAGAATTTCGGCACCAGGCCACTCACCCAGTCGGTCCTAGACTAGTCCCAATACTTGGAAGATCAGTCACACAGCCATGACACGTTGCCGACAACTCCAGCACTTAAAGTCATCTGCATTTGCTTTCACAGCCTTCCGGAGAAAAAAAAAACTGAACATGGCCGTGATCGACGTGCACGGTTCGACGTAAATCGGACACGAAATGTGTTCGTTTATCTCTGTTTAGGTTGGATGGTGGATACTAAATTGATCTTGCTGATCTTGCTGATTGTTTGGGTTAGGGATAACCCAGCGGCCCAATGCATTTTTTGCCCAACATATTTTTAAAATTAGTAGAACCAGTTTACATAGTGCTAAAAATAAATTAAAAAGACTAGAAAAAACACTAGCTAAGGACGTTCGACATGGCTGGCTACTTGTCGCCATTGTAGACAAGGTCGATGAAGAATGAAGGTGCCCAAGGCCACAACAGTGCTGGCCTGCTGGGGCTGCTAAGACACACCATCATCGGTGTTGGTGCGGGAGGAGGCAGCTGCTGCGCGTGGGTCGCCCAGGAAGGTAGTGGGTGCGCCGTTGGTGGCGGTGCACGGTAGAAAGGAGGCGGCACGGGCCACGCTAACCATGGTGGCGGCGCCACCGCCAAGGCCTCCATGGCCAACCTCATGGCCTCCTAGTTTGAGAGGTTGGGAGACATGGCCGCCGAGGCATAACGCGGCGGCGCTTGTGGCGGTGACGGCGGAGGCTGGGAGACATGACCGTCGAGGCCTTCAAGGCCAGCCTCAACGCCTCGTTCTCATCCACGCCTTCTCGCATAAGGGGGAGCTCATCCACCTCGCCCTCCTCGTTAGCCTTCTCTGCGTGGTACGCTAGGTAGCTAAGGTAGTTCTCGGCGCCGTCCCACTCATCTTCCTCCTCCTTCACCTCCTTCACTGGCGTGAGCGGAGCAGCGTAGTTGCACTCGCCGTCGCCTAGGAACCCCGCTCGATGGGCCCGAGTTTGAAGGATGCGAACGCTCGGTTGGTCCGCATTATTTCCGCATGAAAGCATTCGCGGTCTAAATTTGGGTCAGGAATACGTCTCGACGAATAATTCAACCAATTTACATCGCTGAGAATAGATCTATGTTTTATCTGCGCGAACGCAAACAGTCACTTTCCGTCCATTTATACCGGCCCGCTGGAGATGCACTTTAAGCCCTATGTCCTGATTTCTAACACACTGCGTACGGCATCAACGCACACACATGCACTAACCAAGCTCATCATCTCGATCCTAGTTACAGTAGCTTTTTTTTTGACTCGCTCCGCGCTTTGTCCCCCGTGGAATATTCACTACCATCTGCTGCTAGGGAATTTCCTGCGTTTACACGGCCATTTCGCCCCCAGTTTCTAGTGATGTTGTTGTCCGAATTAATGTGATCGCGACCTCGGTGCTTTCACTTGGGAGATCTTGATGGAAGCTACCATTGCGTTGCGTCTGCTTTTCTTAATGGCGGTGGATGGTTAACCCTGCAGCCTACGTTGATGATCTTCCTTGTTCTTGGTCCTGACTTGGCCGGCAGATGCTTGTTCCATCTTCAGGCACGCGTGCTACGCAAAAGTGAACCAAGTTCAACTATGCAGACGCCGTGCATCTTCTGTACATGATCCATGTGCCTTTTACCTTTAACACTTTTTATCTACAGCATTGAAACAACAATATTGGTATGTACACGTTCACGGTAGAAAGCAAGCTGCAGTGTGTCTACTTCCTGGCCGCACGCACGTACCCTGTGATTTCAACTGCTAACTAAAGGTGAGCCGCACGCCCAACGGTATCTGTTTGTTTTTACACTGACGACTGATGAGACGTACGATGAGAGTCTGAAAACTGTAGCCGGCCGGGTTGATGCATTGTACAGAGCTACTGCATGGTCGATCTGAACTGGATGCCCACACCTGCCTACTGATCTCTCCCATCTGGCTGCAGGCACCAAGCGCATTCATTCACGCTTGCTCGGCCCCAACGTTGTTAATACTACGTATACGGTTCGATCTATGCTAGTTCAAAGCAACAATGTAGGAATATATAAACCCGTGAAACTTTGGGCCATCTGGAAACATAGAAACAAAGCTTGCTTTGAAAAAAAGCTAATTAGCTCCTCTCTTGATCTAATCAGTTACGCTGCTGTGTTTATGAACTACTGGTCAGGTCTGCATGGCGAACAAGATGCCTCCGAGCTTCGAGCTGGCGCTGATGGTCTCTTGCGCCTGGCTGCGGCGGCTGGAGCTGGAAATTCTACCTCTGGAAATGCTGGGCGTGCTGATCAACTCCGGCTGGAGGACAAGAAGCCTGAAAATGCAAACGATGGCACCACTTCCTGATGTTTGATGATCGAAGAACTGTCCTGTTTGACTAGATTTGCTTTTGCTGTTATGCTTCCTAGCTCCCCTTGGCTGTAGGCAGGGGCTTATGTCCCCTTTGTGCGATAACACTGATGTATTTTCGTTATCTCCCCTGATAATAAAAATTCGATCCCCCTGGTGGATCGTTTGGAAAAAAAATAAACCCGTGACACTTGGGTTACACGCAGTAGTTTTAGAGCACATAACATGTATTTGCAAAAGCTAATTTTGATGTTAGTTCAACAATTCTTATGCAAGACCACAGTAGTAGCCTCACATCGACTGAATATGTCCGCTGAACTTATGATCATGCACGGACAGAAGTTACGCTGAGCAGCCCCCTCTTCGTTTTTCTAGCTGAAGAAAGAAGCACGGCATATAGCCCGACGGGATCGCGTCACCGGTCAAAGTAAAAGTCGCCTTCCGCTTTTGCATGCGTCCGAACAAAACCTTTTCTCCCGACTCCACTCCACTGGCTCAAAGTGGTGGATGCTCCTCCAGCGTGCTGATCACTCTCGTATATCACATTGACGACATGGCACAGCGAGCCATCAGTCCTCACTGCGACCTGCGAACGGGCGGGCCGGCCGGGTGTGCGACATCGCGTCCATGCTGCATGCGCGTAAGGGCATCTCCAGCGGCGCGACGCAAATGGTCGCTGAGCGACCGTTTTCGTCCACCGTGACCGGAAATGCGTCTGGGCCCTGCTCCAGCGGGGCGACGCAAAGTGACCGGCCCGTTCGCGGAGACGCAAACCTGGCCTAAATATACGCCAGGTTTGCGTCTCCGCGGACGCTTGGCGGACGCGGCAAGCGTCCTCCATTTCTTACCCGGTCCCGCAAGTCAGCGAGAGCAAAATCGACCGTTTCGACCTGATTTCTTTTTTCACCCTCGTTGGTGCCCTAGTGCGACGCCCCCGCCCCAATCCCCGCCGTCCGCCGCAACGCCGCAGTACTCGCCGCCGGCACCGTTGTCGCCGCGCGGGAGAGCAGGATCGTACTCGGGGTTGGGGCTCCGGCGCGAACCTCGCCGATCGTTTTACGGCGAAACGTTGCCGGTTGCGCCGCCCTTCCGCGCCGCCCACGACATGTTCGACCTATTGCACCGGTAGGTTCCTTCTCGTTTTTCGGCGCGATTTGTGCGCGGCCATTGATCAACGGTTCGTATCGACGCGGATGGACGCGTGGCATATGGTGGAGAAGTTCCGCGCGGAGATCGTTGACTCCTCTTCGGACGACGAGTCCGATCATTCGGCGCACACATTGGCAACTACTGCGGCCTCCATGATCCACGAGTTCACCTCAAACCCGGGGCCGCAGCACCGGGGCTCTGTGAAGGGGCGCTCGAAAAACCGCCGCGCAACGAGTGGCGAGGGCAGGCCCGCCTCCACAAGGACTACTTCCACCTCACCAATCCGATCTTTCCGGAAAAATTGTTCCGGCGCCGATACGAGGATGTCAAGGGACCTGTTCTTGGTCATTCTAAGGGGCGTCGGGAACTACGACCCCTACTTCCAATGCAGGCCCGATGCAACAGGTGCGCTAGGCTTCACCTCCTACCAAAAATGCTCGCGGCTATTCGCATGCTCTCATATGGAATGGCTGCCGATATATTCGATGAGTATCTTCGAATGGGTGAGAGCACCTGCCTTGAGTCCATGTACAGGTTTTGCCGAGCCGTGGCTCGCCGTGTTCGGAGAGTATTACTCGTAGGGATCCAAGCTGTTGAGGATACAAGACGCCTCCTATCTATCAACGAGTCTAGAGGCTTCCCAGGAATGATTGGCAGCATAGATTGCATGCATCGGGAGTGGAAAAACTGTCCATTTGGATGGCAGAGGTCGATACGATGGGCATGAGGAGGGACGGATCTGTCATTCTTGAAGGCTGTCATATCTCAAGATTTATGGATTTGGCATTCATTCTTTGGCATGGCCGGTTCCAACAATGATATCAATGTGTTGCACCGATCACCGGTTTTCGAAAGGCTCATGCAAGGCAAAGCTCCCCGGGTGAGCTATGAGATCAATGAAAATGCATATGACAAGCCATATTATCTTGCCGATGGCATCTACCCTGATCGGGCCACATTGGTGAATACTCGTCCGTAATCCAAACTCCGAGAAGACGAGGAGGTTTGCCAAGATGCAAGAGGCTTGCGGGAAAGATGTGGAGCGTGGATTTGGTGTGCTCCAAGCTCGGTGGGCAATTGTCCGTCACCCGGCAAGAACATGGTCCCCGAAGACCATGCATGAGGTGATGACATCGCTGCGTGATCATGCACAACATGATCGTTGAGAACGAGCGTCCCGATGGCCGCAATGAGAACCAGTGGGAATTCCAAGGTGAGTTGGTTGCGCCACTTCCTGGAGCTTCATCTTGGCAGGACTATCTACATATGAATGTAGAAGTCACAAACGATACCGTCTCCAAACAGCTGCAGATGGATCTGATTGAGCATCAATGGACCATGTATGGCCATGAAGATCATGCCTAGAGTACTAGTATCTTATTTTCATGTAGACTTTTAAAAATTTAAATGTTATAACTATGACTTCGTTGAAATCCTATTTGTTGTTTCAAAACTTCATATTTGATGCAAACGCGGAAATGCGTCGCGCCGCTGGAGCCACCCCAGGGTGCAAACGGACGCGCGGACAAAAACGGTCTGTCTCGCGTTCGCCGCGCGACGCAAACGGACATTTCGGACGTCCGAAATGCGTCGCGCCGCTGGAGATGCCCTAAGGGCATGTACAGTATTGATATTTTAGCAATATCACGTACAATAAATGCCGAGGTAGAGCAAAGAGGAAGATGAAAAAAAGTTTTGTTTTCTCTTAGTTGAGAGATGATCTCTTAGCACAATCTCTCTCACAACATATTTAGGATGTCTCATTACTAAAAATAAAACTAAAAATTAATCTATAGTACATCATATTTTATTATTATATCTAGATTATGTGGTGATGGCGTGTAACTCACACGTTCGTTGGGAACCCCAAGAGGAAGGTATGATGCGCATAGCAGCAAGTTTTCCCTCAGAAAGAAACCAAGGTTTATCGAACCAGGAGGAGCCAAGAAGCACGTTGAAGGTTGATGGCGGCGGGATGTAGTGCGGCGCAACACCAGGGATTCCGGCGCCAACGTGGAACCTGCACAACACAACCAAAGTACTTTGCCCCAACGAAACAGTGAGGTTGTCAATCTCACCGGCTTGCTGTAACAAAGGATTAACCGTATTGTGTGGAAGATGATTGTTTGCAAGAAAACAGTAAAGAACAATTATTGCAGCAGATTTGTATTTCAGTATAAAAGAATGGACCGGGGTCCACAGTTCACTAGAGGTGTCTCTCCCATAAGATAAAAGCATGTTAGGTGAACAAATTACAGTCGGGCAATTGACAAATAGAGAGGGCATAACAATGCACATACATGTCATGATAAATATAGTGAGATTTAATTGGGCATTACGACAAAGTACATAGACCGCCATCCAAGCTGCATCTATGCCTAAAAAGTCCACCTTCGAGGTTATCATCCGAACCCCTCCAGTATTAAGTTGCTAACAACAGACAATTGCATTAAGTATTGCGCGTAATGTAATCAATAACTACATCCTCGGACATAGCATCAATGTTTTATCCCTAGTGGCAACAACACATCCATAACCTTAGGGGTTTCTGTCACTCCCCCAGATTCACGGAGACATGAACCCACTATCGAGCATAAATACTCCCTCTTGGAGTTACTAGCATCAACTTGGCCAGAGCCTCTACTAATAACGGAGAGCATGCAAGATCATAAACAACACATAGGTAATAACTTGATAATTAACATAACATGGTATTCTCTATCCATCGGATCCCGACAAACACAACATATAGTATTACGGATAGATGATCTTGATCATGTTAGGCAGCTCACAAGATCCAACAATGAAGCACAATGAGGAGAAGACAACCATCTAGCTACCGCTATGGATCCATAGTCCAGGGGTGAACTACTCACTCATCACTCCGGAGGCGACCATGGCGGTGAAGAGTCCTCCGGGAGATGAATCCCCTCTCCGGCAGGGTGCCGGAGGAGATCTCCAGAATCCCCCGAGATGGGATTGGCGCGGCGGCGTCTCAGTAAGGTTTTCCGTATCGTGGCTCTCGGTACTGGGGTTTTCGCGACGGAGGCTTTAAGTAGGCGAAAGGGCAACGTGGGGGACCACACGAGGGCCCCACACCACAGGTCGGCGCGGCCAGGGCCTGGGCCGCGCCGCCCTATGGTGGCGGCGCCTCGTGGCCCCACTTCGACTCCTCTTCGGTCTTCTGGAAGCTTCGTGGCAAAATAGGACCCTGGGCGTTGATTTCGTCCAATTCCGAGTATATTTCGTTACTAGGATTTCTGAAACCAAAAACAGCGAGAACAACAGAATCGGCTCTTCGGCATCTTGTTAATAGGTTAGTTCCAGAAAATGCACGAATATGACATAAAGTGTGCATAAAACATGTAGATATCATCAATAATGTGGCATGGAACATAAGAATTATCGATACGTCGGAGACGTATCAGCATCCCCAAGCTTAGTTCTGCTCGTCCCGAGCAGGTAAAACGATAACAAAGATAATTTCTGAAGTGACATGCCATCATAACCTTGATCATACTATTTGTAAACATATGTAATGAATGCAGCGATCAAAACAATGGTAATGACATGAGTAAACAAGTGAATCATAAAGCAAAGACTTTTCATGAATAGTACTTCAAGACAAGCATCAATAAGTCTTGCATAAGAGTTAACTCATAAAGCAATAAATCAAAGTAAAGGTATTGAAGCAACACAAAGGAAGATTAAGTTTCAGCGGTTGCTTTCAACTTGTAACATGTATATCTCATGGATAATTGTCAATATAGAGTAATATAACAAGTGCAATATGCAAGTATGTAGGAATCAATGCACAGTTCACACAAGTGTTTGCTTCTTGGGGTGGAGAGAGATAGGTGAACTGACTCAACATAAAAGTAAAAAAGAATGGTCCTTCAAAGAGGAAAGCATCGATTGCTATATTTGTGCTAGAGCTTTTATTTTGAAAACATGAAACAATTTTGTCAACGGTAGTAATAAAGCATATGAGTTATGAAAATTATATCTTACAAGTTGCAAGTCTCATGCATAGTATACTAATAGTGCCCGCACCTTGTCCTAATTAGCTTGGACTACCGGATCATTGCAATACACATGTTTTAACCAAGTGTCACAATGGGGTACCTTGATGTCTACGGAAGCTTCTATTCTTGTAGACAGTGTTGGGCCTCCAAGAGCAGAGGTTTGTAGAACAGCAGCAAGTTTCCCTTAAGTGGATCACCCAAGGTTTATCGATCTCAGGGAGGAAGAGGTCAAAGATATCCCTCTCATGCAACCCCGCAACCACAAAGCAAGAAGTCTCTTGTGTCCCCAACACACCTAATAGGTGCACTAGTTCGGCGAAGAGATAGTGAAATACAGGTGGTATGAATAAGTAGTAGCAACGGCACCGGAAAAGTGCTTTGCCCGAGACGAGTAAACAAGCGATGAGTAACGCAGCAGTAGTAACGCAGCAGTAGTAACGCAATAGAAACAAGTAAACAAGCAGCGATAGCGATATTTAGGAACAAGGCCTAGGGATTAGACTTTCACTAGTGGACACTCTCAACATTGATCACATAACAGAATAGATAAATGCATACTCTACACTCTTGTTGGATGATGAACATATTGCGTAGGATTACACGAACCCTCAATGCCGGAGTTAACAAGCTGCACAATAATGCTCATATTTTAGTAACCTTTAGTGTAAGATAGATCAAAAGACTAAACCAAGTACTAGCATAGCATGCACACTGTCACCTTCATGCATATGTAGGAGGAATAGATCACATCAATATTATCATAGCAATAGTTAACTTCGCAATCTACAAGAGATCATGATCATAGCATAAACCAAGTACTAACACGGTGCACACACTCGTCACCTTTGCACACGTGCGGGAGGAATAAAACTACTTTAATAACATTGCTAGAGTAGCACATAGATAAATTGTGATACAAACACATTGCAATCATAAAGAGATATAAATAAGCACCTCACTATGCCATTCAACGAGTGAATAAGTATTCTGTGAAATATAGCCTAAGAGACCCACACGGTGCACACACTCGTCACCTTTACACACGTGGGACAAGGAGTCTCCGGAGATCACATAAGTAAAACTCACTTGACTAGCATAATGACATCTAGATTACAAGCATCATCATATGAATCTCAATCATGTAAGGCAGTTCATGAGATTATTGTATTGAAGCACATAGGAGAGAGATGAACCACATAGCTACCGGTACAACCCCGAGCCTCGATGGAGAACTACTCCCTCCTCATGGGAGCAGCAGCGGTGATGAAGATGGCGGTGGAGATGGCAGCGGTGTCGATGGAGAAGCCTTCCGGGGCACTTCCCCGCTCCGGCAGGGTGCCGGAACGGAGACTCCTGTCCCCCGGATCTTGGCTTCGCGATGGCGGCGGCTCCGGAAGGTTTTCCGTATCGTGGTTCTTCGCATCGGGGGTTTCGCGACGGAGGCTTTATATAGGCGAAGAGGCGGCGCAGGAGGGTCGAAGGGGTGGCCACACCATATGGCGGCGCGGCCGGGGCCCGGGCCGCGCCGGCCTATGGTCCGGGGGCCCAGTGCCCCCCTCGGGTCCTTCCCGGGTGTTCCGGATGCTTCCGGTGAAAATAGGAACCTGGGTCTTCGTTTCGTCCAATTCCGAGAATATTTTGTTACTAGGATTTCGAAACCAAAAACAGCGAGAAAACGAGGAACTGGCACTTCGGCATCTTGTTAATAGGTTAGTTCCAGAAAATGCACGAATATGACATAAAGTGTGCATAAAACATGTAGGTATCATCAATAATATGGCATAGAACATAAGAAATTATCGATACGTCGGAGACGTATCATACCTCCATGCCGCCTGTACAAAGGTCTAAGGAGAAAGCTCGCATTTTGGATTTCTCGCTTTTGATTATTCTCAACTTAGACATCCATACCGGGACAACATGGACAACAGATAATGGACTCCTCTTTAATGCATAAGCATGTGGCAACAATTATTATTCTCATATGAGATTGAGGATATATGTCCAAAACCGAAACTTCCACCATGAATCATGGCTTTAGTTAGCGGCCCAATGTTCTTCTCTAACAATATGCATGCTCCAACCATAAAGGTGGTAGATCTCTCTTACTTCGGACAAGACGGACATGCATAGCAACTCACATGATATTCAACAAAGAATAGTTGATGGCGTCCCCGAAACATGGTTATCGCACAACAAGCAACTTAATAAGAGATAAAGTGCATAAGTACATATTCAATACCACAATAGTTTTTAAGCTATTTGTCCCATGAGCTATATATTGCAAAGGTGAATGATGGAATTTTAAAGGTAGCACTCAAGCAATTTACTTTGGAATGGCGGATAAATACCATGTAGTAGGTAGGTATGGTGGACACAAATGGCATAGTAGTTGGCTTAAGGATTTTGGATGCATGAGAAGTATTCCCTCTCGATACAAGGTTTAGGCTAGCAAGGTTATTTGAAACAAACACAAGGATGAAGGGTGCAGCAAAACTCACATAAAAGACATATTGTAAACATTATAAGACTCTACACCGTCTTCCTTGTTGTTCAAAACTCAATACTAGATATTATCTAGACTCTAGAGAAACCAAATATGCAAACCAAATTAGCAAGCTCTAAGTGTTTCTTCATTAATAGGTGCAAAGTATATGATGCAAGAGCTTAAACATGAGCACAACAATTGCCAAGTATCAAATTATCCAAGACATTTTAGAGTTACTACATGTAGCATTTTCCAATTCCAACCATATAACAATTTAACGAAGAAGAAACTTCGCCATGAATACTATGAGTAGAGCCTAGGGACATACTTGTCCATATGCTACAGCGGAGCGTGTCTCTCTCCCATACAGTGAATGCTAGGATCCATTTTATTCAAACAAAACAAAAACAAAAACAAACCGACGCTCCAAGCAAAGTACATAAAATGTGACGGAATAAAAATATAGTTTCAGGGGAGGAACCTGATAAGGCATCCCCAAGCTTAGACGCTTGAGTCTTCTTAGAATATGCAGGGGTGAACCACCGGGGCATCCCCAAGCTTAGAGGTTTCACTCTCCTTGATCATATTGTATCATACTCCTCTCTTGATCCTTGAAAACTTCCTCCACACCAAACTCGAAACAACTCATTAGAGGGTTAGTGCACAATAAAAATTAACATGTTCAGAGGTGACACAATCATTCTTAACACTTCTGGACATTGCATAAAGCTACTTGGACATTAATGGATCAAAGAAATTCATCCAACATAGCAAAAGAGGCAATGCGAAATAAAAGGCAGAATCTGTCAAAACAGAACAGTCCGTAAAGATGGATTTAATTGAGGCACCAGACTTGCTCAAATGAAAATTCCCAAATTTAATGAAAGTTGCGTACATATCTGAGGATCACTCACGTAAATTGGCTTAATTTTCTGAGTTACCTACAGAGAATTAGACCCAGATTCGTGACAGCAAAGAAATCTGTTTCTACGCAGTAATCCAAATCTAGTATTTACTTTACTATCAAAGACTTTACTTGGCACAACAAAACATAAAACTAAGATAAGGAGAGGTTGCTACAGTAGTAAACAACTTCCAAGACTCAAATATAAAGTAAAATACTGTAGCAAAATAACACATGGGTTATCTCCCAAGAAGTTCTTTCTTTATAGCCATTAAGATGGGCTCAGCAATTTTAATGATGCACCCGCAAGAAATAGTATTTGAAGCTAAAGAGAGCATCAAGAGGCAAATTCAAAACACATTTAAGTCTAAAATGCTTCCTATGCATAGGAATCTTGTAAATAAACAAGTTCATGAAGAGCAAAGTAACAAGCATAGGAAGATAAAACAAGTGTAGCTTCAAAAATTTCAGCACATAGAGAGGTGTTTTAGTAACATGAAAATTTCTACAACCATATTTTCCTCTCTCATAATAATTTTCAGTAGCATCATGAGCAAACTCAACAATGTAACTATCACATAAAGCATTCTTATCATGAGTCTCATGCATAAAATTATTACTCTCCACGTAAGCATAATCAATTTTATTAGTTGTAGTGGGAGCAAATTCAACAAAGTGGCTATCATCATATATAGGAGGCATATTGTAATCATAAAAGAAAATTTTCTCTCAATGCTTGGGGGACTAAAATGATCATGCTCATCGAGCCAGCTTCCCCAAGCTTAGAATTTTCCATAGCATTAGCAACAATGGTGTTCAAAGCATCCATAGTAATAACATTCCCATTAGCATGCATATAAAGTTCCATGGGTTTTTTAATTCTCTCTTCAAACACATCATGTCCTAATTCAAGATAAAGTTCATAAAGATCTCTCATATTTTTGTTGTTTTCCATTATGCTTAACTAGTGAAATAAAAACATGCATGATATTAAGTAAAGTAAAACAAGTAACTAATTTTTTTGTGTTTTTAATATAGAGTGCAAGACAGTAAATAAAGTAAAGCTAGCAACTAATTTTTTTGTGTTTTGATATAATGCAGCAAACAAAGTAGTAAATAAAATAAAGCAAGACAAAAACAAAGTAAAGAGATTGGATTGTGGAGACTCCCTTGCAGCGTGTCTTGATCTCCCCGGCAACGGCGCCAGAAAAAGAGCTTGATGGCGTGTAACTCACACGTTCATTGGGAACCCCAAGAGGAAGGTGCAGCAAGTTTTCCCTCAGAAAGAAACCAAGGTTTATCGAACCAGGAGGAGCCAAGAAGCACGTTGAAGGTTGATGGCGGCGGGATGTAGTGCGGCGCAACACCAGGGATTCCGGCGCCAACGTGGAACCTGCACAACACAACCAAAGTACTTTGCCCCAACGAAACAGATGAGGTTGTCAATCTCACCGGCTTGCTGTAACAAAGGATTAACCGTATTGTGTGGAAGATGATTGTTTGCAAGAAAACAAGTAAAGAACAAGTATTGCAGCAGATTTGTATTTCAGTATAAAAGAATGGACCGGGGTCCACAGTTCACTAGAGGTGTCTCTCCCATAAGATAAAAGCATGTTGGGTGAACAAATTACAGTCGGGCAATTGACAAATAGAGAGGGCATAATAATGCACATACATGTCATGATAAATATAGTGAGATTTAATTGGGCATTACGACAAAGTACATAGACCGCCATCCAACTGCATCTATGCCTAAAAAGTCCACCTTCAGAGTTATCATCCGAACCCCTCCAGTATTAAGTTGCTAACAACAGACAATTGCATTAAGTATTGCGCGTAATGTAATCAATAACTACATCCTCGGACATAGCATCAATGTTTTATCCCTAGTGGCAACAAGCACATCCATAACCTTAGGGGTTTTTGTCACTCCCCGCATTCACGGAGACATGAACCCACTATCGAGCATAAATACTCCCTCTTGGAGTTACTAGCATCAACTTGGCCAGAGCCTCTACTAATAACGGAGAGCATGCAAGATCATAAACAACACATAGGTAATAACTTGATAATTAACATAACATGGTATTCTCTATCCATCGGATCCCGACAAACACAACATATAGTATTACGGATAGATGATCTTGATCATGTTAGGCAGCTCACAAGATCCAACAATGAAGCACAATGAGGAGAAGACAACCATCTAGCTACTGCTATGGACCCATAGTCCAGGGGTGAACTACTCACTCATCACTCCGGAGGCGACCATAGCGGTGAAGAGTCCTCCGGGAGATGAATCCCCTCTCCGGCAGGGTGCCGGAGGAGATCTCCAGAATCCATCGAGATGGGATTGGCGGCGGCGGCGTCTCAGTAAGGTTTTCCGTATCGTGGCTCTCGGTACTGGGGTTTTCGCGACGGAGGCTTTAAGTAGGCGGAAGGGCAACGTGGGGGGCCACACGAGGGCCCCACACCACAGGTCGGCGCGGCCAGGGCTTGGGCCGCACCGCCCTATGGTGGCGGCGCCTCGTGGCCCCACTTCGACTCCTCTTCGGTCTTCTGGAAGCTTCGTGGCAAAATAGGACCCTGGGCGTTGATTTCGTCCAATTCCGAGAATATTTCGTTACTAGGATTTCTGAAACCAAAAACAGCAGAAAACAGCAACTGGCTCTTCGGCACCTTGTTAATAGGTTAGTTCCAGAAAATGCACGAATATGACATAAAGTGTGCATAAAACATGTAGATATCATCAATAATGTGGCATGGAACATAAGAAATTATCGATACGTCGGAGACGTATCATGTGGCAAAGCTAAGATAAGATGGTCTTATCAACCATTGCTTATGCCCTAAGCGGATCAACCCTGATGCTGACTCGGGCTATGCGAGTCCAAAAAAAACATACAATTAGGGATAAAATAGAGCCAAAAAAAATTCTATTTTTTCACGTAAAAACGAAAACAGAACGAAACTATGGAAACAGAAACGAAAAAATTAGCAAAAAATAAAATGGAAACGGAACGGCCTTTTCGGCGGAACAAAAGCAAAAAAGGGGCCGGATTTTAGTTCCGACTAATATAAAATTTCAATATTAGGGTTATTGTAGCCGGCCCAATTCAGAAGGCCCGGTCTGAGATAGTCAAAATGCACAAAGTAGCCTATCCAACGACTACATAATCTCTTTCAAAGTTCGCGTGGGCATCAACATTTCTACCTTTCCCCAATTCCAAGTTGATATATGATAATTTACAATCATAGTATATAATCATGATAGATCATTATATTTGATTTTATGTTAGGAACTAACACAATTCCAGTTGTTTGCATGGGTTTTTTATGCATGATCCATGGGGTTTGTTGGTTCTGATAAATGCCCCTTCCCGTTCCGTGTTCATGCCCTAATTGCCATATGTTTTCGTTAATATATGTTTTCATATTTGTTTTCGCTGTTTCTATATTTGTTTTTGGTTTTGCAAAAAAAAAAGTGGTAGGAATTAGTTCCTTCCATATCTACTCCATTTCCATCCCTGCACACTAGAAACTAGATGGCCATTCGTATACATGCTCCGATCCATCGATCCTACATAAAGGAACCGATAAATATAGAGTACAACGACTCTTGGCTTCTCTATTTTATCAAAGTCCATAATAAAATCATATGTATACAGTGACATATCTAAGTGACTGAATGGCAAAGTTTTAGAGGTGGGAACTATCAAGGGGGCTCTAAATGGGAGATGGTTGACGGATTTCAGCCATAACAGAAAACATTGGCCCTAATAGAAAAAGATAGCTACTTCCTCTGTTCACGGATATAAGATATTATACACCTTAAAAGATGTCTAGATGACTGCATCCTATATAACTAAATAGTTCATCCCCACTAACCTATTTCTCTAAACATGCAACTATGCCACATCAGCGGTCCCACCATATTACTCAACTCAAGTCCATGTCATCTGGTACATGCAGACGAATCACAATTGCTATGATGCCTGTATTTTTTTTGTTCACCACTTATTATCTCTATGGAACGTCACCTGAAAAAATTTAGTCTATCTCCTCTCCACTATTGGATCAGTCAATTTGGCCATTCCTTTTCTCAAATCGTCACAGCATTGAAGACATCATTACTTTGGCCTGCACCTTCACGGCTTCACCCCTTCCTCTCCTCACAGCACTAGGGGAAAACGGATCCACCAACGAGGCGAGCGATCGAGCAACAAGTCCACCTATTTATTCTAACATGCCACTGAAGCGTGAGGCCTATCGCTCTTCAAGTCCACCGGCTGCAGCTCCTCCCCAGTCAATTATGCCGCTCCATCTACGATAAACACAAATGGTGACTCTATATCACATAGATGAGGGTCAAATTTTATCTGATCGCTTCTCAAGCTCTTATAGGTGGTTATCCTTACCTGTTCATCTCTGATGGCTTCTTTCACCGGTGGCGAGCAAAATTCTAATGCTTGCAGTTTGATTAGATGTCCAGAAGAATGAAGATGGCCGTAGTGTCCAAGAGGTAATAAATGATTCGGCCAGCATCTATCTACCTTCCCATCGTTGCCTATATCTTTGCCTATTTAATCCAAATCTATTCATGTAGGTGATTGATTTGCGGGATGTGTGAGCAGAATTTTATTCATCGCACTTTTTATAGTCCTGTATAATTTCTCCAAGGATTATGTCATCATTTATAATTGTTCTCCCTCTGTCTATGTACGTGTTCATTTCTGGCGGATGCTTTGTTTGCAGCTGAAATTGGCAACTAGCCATCCAATAAGACAAAAGGCACGTGAAGTGCTCAAAACTGCATGATTCTATTTTAGAGGTTTGCAAAAATTAAAATAAAGAGAAGGTATGCAATTCCATGTCATTATTTTTGCCTTTGATTCCCTTTCTTTTCCATTTTTTTTGAAAGCCCCTTTCTTTTCTATGCTTTAGGTTCTCCATGTATTCATAGATTGTATTTTTTATGGTGGTGCATACATATTATTCTGTGTTGCATAATATTGCCTATAATTCTAAATCATTTTCTCAGTATAGTACTTTCACCACTATGTTATGTTTGCACATTTGTTATTTACACTGATGCTTGCTTCTATATGAAGGCGATTCCCATCTTCGAGGAATTTCAATTGGGGTTGATATATTGTGTGACACACACGTGCACGAGCAATGCCGTGTGGCCCGACATAATGCGATTTTTTTATGGAAGACTGAGAAGAAGATTACACATAGCTCAGTAGGATTCAACTTATTTATCCTTCGTTAAAAACTAGAGAGCAGTATCAAACAAGTAGATAATTTTCATGAGCACTTAATTTCTGTAATGGGGTAATTGTGTATATACGACCATCCATTTGTATTTAGCATTTGTGGGTGGTGGAATATATGAAATACCACAATTTGAGCCTCAAATTTTTTGGCAGAGTTTCTCATATGTTATATTCGCATGATCCGCAGCAATGCGCGGGGCATTATCTAGTTTATAAAACATTAGTGAACGGAGAGAGTACATGATTTGCGGCCTACCGAGATGGTTAGGGACATGTGCTTTCAGATTAGGAGTGCCACACATCTTTGTTTGGGTAGGGGCCATGATCATTAGTTTGTGGACCAAGTCCCGTAATTTTTTGGCAAACTTTGCGCGTTAGCTGATTTGAGTTTTCATGCAAGTGTGGATCCCTCATCATTGTTGCAAAATATGTGTTCATTGCAGTAAAAAAAAATCTTGAATGTAGCTTTTTTTTTCATGTGTGTGTAACTTATTTAAAAATGAACATCGTTTTGCAACATTTTCTCCATAATCTATTAAAAAAAAAGTGAAGTCGTAGCCAAAAAAAAAGAATTGTAACACTCCAAACACTCCAAAAATCGTAGCTACACCTTCTTTTTCTCCCGGCCAAGGCCCAAGAACAAGACACGAGCGCACATAGAATTTCTCAGCCAGATAGGCCTAGAAGCAGCGCCTGCTGCTGCGGCCCAACCAAGCACAACCAAGCAGCGCGCCGACGCAGGCCGTGGGCCTCAGCGACGACAACCGGTGACGCACCCAGCAGAAGGAAACGGATCAAGGTAGGAGAGAGGAAAGGACACAGGGCCACACAAAAATTCCGGGCTTCACGTCACCTCCTTTCCTTCTTCTAAATCTACTCCTCCTCAGGGCGGCCGCCGGCCGTGGTAACCGGCGGCTGCGCGCCCTACATCATCAAGTCCGTGCGCCCGCGCGAAAAACTCAACGTGACTCACTCCGTACCGGTACTGCGTCCGCACGCGACACGCTGTCCGCCGACCCGGCGGCCGCATTCGCCAGAGACGCGCGTGGGCTCGCCGTCGCGGCGGCAGCCTCACCGCCGCCAACGTGACCTCATGGACAGCCTTGAAATGTGCATGGTGATGTACAAGGCGATGAACCGATCGGGCGTTGGCGCGCTGGACGACCTCCGTGTTGGTGGAGAGAAACCGATCCTCTTTGGGGGCTCGGGTTACATGTTTATATAGCATAGGAAGAGTCCCTATGGTGGCGAATACAAAGGGATACATGCAAGTGGTGTACTAGGTTAGATGTATACTAGATGGACCTTGCGCGCCCTGCTGCGCCGTCCTCCGATACCAACGTTTAGTTTTTGCTCCGTGTTTGTTCTTTTGTCGGTGCGTACATTGTTTTGTTCCTGCTTCGCAGAGTTTTGTTCCTGGGTGCAGCTTGGTGGGTCCCGATGCATTTTGTTGTGCGATTTATGGCCGTCTTTGCACGTGCGTGGGACATGTCTTTTGTTAGCGGGCGTTTGTTTGTTGATCATGTACGTGTCGGGTATGTAGGCGTTGAGGTGGCAGGTGGTATGCGTCTATGTAGGTTCTATGAGGTGGCAACAAAGTGGATTGGATTTATCATCAAATGACCCAGTTGAGTTTCCAGCTGTAGGCGCAGACCAGGCAGAGCGGCAGGACAACTCGTTGGTACGATTATGGAAGTTGGATGAAAATATATGTAAAGGTAGTTTTTCCGGTTAACTTAGGCTGCTTTAACTTAGGTTTGCTAACTTGTGATCGATGTTGTACGTTTTGCAGCTTGTATTGTTCTTATTGGTGTTGTTCTTATTTGTCTCTCTCGCCGTCCGCATGTGCTTGAGATGCAAACAGGATTGCGTGTAGACAAATTAGTGAGGAGTGAATCGGGAACATCATCGTAATACCGTGAACCGAGTTTTCAGGAAAATTATGATTGTGAAGTATAAGGCGTCTCCTCATAGGGCACACTCGGTGGAGAAGGGTGGGGCATTGCTTTAGACGACTTGCAAGATGTCTTGTGTTTTTGTACGAAGATGCATACTACTTTATTTGGCGATTCCACTCATGTTCCTGCTACAAAGATGCTGAAGTATCTTCTTGAGAGAGTACATATGAGATATCTTAGTGGCGAGGAGTGAGCGTGCCAAGAGTGTGCCTTTTTTGGCTGGTACGTGTATGCACATGTAGCTTTTGTGTTGTTCCCGCAATGTTGTGAAAGAGGCATTGTACAATTGTTTGTAACGTGTTTATGATGTATTCTGTATGTGTGGATCTTGTCGTGGGTGTGCATACCTTTGGTTTTTGTATTTTGCGTACGATGTCTGAGTTAATTTCTGAATGCAGGCGTTGAGATTGCACGTCCGAGAATTGATTTGCGCCTTTTTAAAATGTGATTATCTAATGCTTTATCATCTTCTTCATTTACAGAGGTGATCACATAGTATATACAGAAGTGATTACATATCGAGTTCTCTGTGTGCCGTCCCATTGACTTGGACTGGCAGATTTGATCGTTATTAAGTATATGAAAATACATTGTTAAGTGCACTAAAATCTAATATGGACGGCATGGAATGCTCTTCAATCAACTCATCATAGTATATGAATACCATTTAACCCAAGAAGAATTCGATTTGCATCCAAAACATTTCCAACATGCTGATTGCATGGTAAAGAAAATGCAGGCATCAAACATTTTTTGGTAATTAGGCACAGAACATTTAACTGCCTACAAACTGTAACAAGTAACTGCGCTTAAACAAGTGTACCAGTGAAGCAATACATTGTTGGAAATATAATGCCAACTAACTTTAGTATGATACCGGCGGTTTGAGCTCCTCATGATAGAAGAGATAAATCACTCATATTTACCAATTTGCATATCCCTTAAGTGATGTTTTGTGAAAGAGAAGTGATAATCCAACAAGAACATGCATAGGTGACATATATAAGTTCATAAAACAAATTGTTGCTATTATGAAACAAGTACCAAATTGCTGCTGGGGGGGGGGGTAAAAAAATCTGATAATTGGATTCAGTCAGAGGAGCTTCCAAAGGCTACAATGGTCTAGCTTAAAATTGAACACACTAATTTAATAGGCAACAAACCATTTCAGGTGTGTTATCAGGAAAAATAACCAATGACATAAGTTGAAGTGAAAATAAAAATCTGGAGTGTGATATCTTGCTTCAAAGGTGCACAACACATTTAAATAGAACTTCACTTGCAAGTAACAGTATTGGGAACTTGGATCAAGCACCCTGAACTTTGACAACAGATCTTAGTGCTCATATTTATGGACCTGTAAATCCTGAGGAACACATCAACAGTAAGATTAACCAGGAATATATGCACCTGATAATTCAGTAATCCACATTCCTTGGTTGGAATTGAAGAGATACTTTTTCATTTGTTCATTCTTCAATTAACAAACTGAAAATAGTTTCAACTTAAATATGCTACTGAGTAAAAGGCTCCTTAACAAATAATCTAGAAAGTATTAAATAGTTGCAATGGTTAGGTCGTCATATATAGCCAAGAACAAGGGATCAATGCTTACAGCATAGTAGGGCACACAATTTACCATTCTTCTTACAAATAAAAAAATACTACTGTATGTTGATTTCTACATTGTCGTGGTTAAGCAAAGACTTGTGTAATGCCATCAGTTCAACTTTTCCTACCATGTGGAGCTGAAAGTTACCCTTTCAAACAACAAACCTTGAGTATATTTGAAACTTGCACCCTCTACAACTTCACAATACAACTCATCAATGAGTACCATATGAGCAAGAGCTTTTCATATATCCAGCCGGTCAAAGGTAGATAGCGTGCACATTCCATATAATCACAACGTTGTCATAAGTTTTAACTTTGCTTGTGTTCTATTACCCTCACCCTTGATGGTAATTTTAATTTTCTTATCAAATAAAGGGTTCATTTCCTTTTGCACATTAAAAATAAAAATATTGAAGAATAACTTGGTCGTCTTCCTGTTAATATTCTTAGAGACATCTGTCACTGGCTCTGAACCTAGGCGTGTTTTCGTTTGTAGGAACAGTATTTGCTGGTGTAGCTGCAGTACCTCACATTCTCTAGCGAGAAGCTACATTTTTATTCACTGAGGTAGCACACATCACATGTGGAGACATTTGAAAATCATACATAATCATGCAGAAGAACATATATAACTCATTTTAGTTCAATCAAACAAGCATACAGATTGATATTGCACAGTTGCACTCACATCCATGTCGTCTGAACTTCTAGGAATGAGTGCAAAAGAGATAAGAGGTTACCTTTCATATGCTAGACTTCTTAATTGCTGGCATGTATTCTGAATCTAACATGGATTAATGCATTTTAAGTTTAGTGAAAAACAAAAAAAAACATCACTATGCCTGTTGTCGGCAAGTAAAAAAGGCTGGTACATACAGATATGGCATATCATAATCTGTCTAAACTTGGCTAATAAGATTTATGGAGTAAACTTATGAAGGTATCGGAAAGTAGCTATATGTCTTGAAGCTTATTTACTTTTTTTTCGTGAGACAAAAACTTGCTAACATAAACAGACAGATTACAAATCTCATACGCAGAAATGAAGCTTCTAATCTTAATAAACGAAATGATGATGTACATATTGCCAAATTATTCCGATGATGCACATGAAGACATGCATAGTTAAATTCAGAATTCAGTTAATTTGTAAGTTTCTACTAAAGGTTCAAAACTTTGGTGATTCAAACATTAGAAAAAACTTGGAAGAAAGTATAGAGAGCTTACTTTGGCACAAACCAAAACGAACTGCAGAATGTTCTTTGAGATATCGCGAGCATAGGAATACGAAGTTTACCACATCTATGCTTGCACAAGTAGCACATATTCATATATAAAAGCCTGTATCAGCAAGGAAGTCCTTCCACAAAGCTACGAACCGCAACATATAGTGCAGCTCTAATTTTCATTTGGTATCTAAGTGTAAGGCACTTCCCTTTAGTATCTTGAACACCACTAGACGTTTGGCGAAATGGACAGAGAATCGGCATATAAGAGTCAGAAAACTGAATATAATTTCCAACCAAAGAATGTCCTTTCGCAAAAAAGTAAAGCATTACGAAGGTGATATGATGTCTACATGAGCAAAAGTATATTTGCTTTCACATTATGATCAGTACAATTCAATAGGTTTGAAGCTAGTCAGATTCTATGATCCCAAATTCATCTTGAGGATAAGCAATCGAGTGTATATACGCACAAAAGTACCTCCCTGCTCCGAGAAGGTTGTGAGAAAATTGTCTGGCTACCCTTGATATAATGTGAACACAGGTACTTAATTTGTTAAATAATTTCTCTGATGCCATACACAAGAAATTTTCTCTAATGTTTGCTGACGTTTTCTTAGAACACCACGGTAGTACTTTAGAAATACAAAATCGAGACAGTGAAAGAACAATTCTGGAAGTTGCTTCAGTAATACTGACGCAATGAATACATAGGCAAGCATAGCCAAAGGAAGAGAAAACAATAAAAACCTGAACACCAACAACCATGCAGCTTCACCAATCACCAGGCTATGATACAAATGAGAGCAGCAGCAGAAACGGAGCAAAAATACATTTCAGACATCCACGGAGCAGCAACAGGAATGGTGCACAAATATATTTCAGACATCCATGATGCACACGAGAGACAGAGCAGATCGGTAGTTGTCAATAAAAAATACGAACAGGAACAACCATCATACCTTACCTTGGATCCCACCGCCCGTCGTGCAACGAACAATACCAGGTCCCTCAGTCCGACAGCTCTCACCACGGTGCAGATGCTACCCGTAGCGCCGCCTCGACCACCAGTCGCTGGATTACCTGACACCGAAATACATGCGGTGAAATTCACCGATGTTGTCGTCGATTCAGCCCGCCGAGACCACCCACCTCTAACCTCTCGCCTAGCCACCGGGGCCGCCCGCCGCAAATCATGCCTCAATCGGCCAAATCCGCGGCTACCGCCGCTCGCCGGAGACCGCCAGCCGCTGGCGGCAACCAGTTGGGGATGAAGACGGCGGGATTGGGTGCCTGCGGCTATGGGGATAAGAGGAGGACTATGACGGTGGAGCGACGAATCACGACTTACATTGGCTGATTGGCCCGATTGACCCAGGAACCGCCTTAGCGCCAATCCCACACGAACTGTAGCGCCAACCAGGCCCGATGAAAGCGACATGCTGATCAACCAGGAGCGCGCCCGACCCTGGGAGCTTAGAGCTCTTTAGGATATATCTATATATTGTAGTTTCCTCATATGTTAGGGGGCTTCCTGCATATTTGCACCTGTACATGTACTATATATTGTGGCCTTTGGCCCCTGATAATACAACAAGCATATTGCCCTAATATGGTATCAGAGCCAAAATTGGTCCTCCTTCTCTTCTAGTCCGTACGGATGTTTTTTGACGCTTGTTCCGGCTGCCGGCTCCTTCCCGGCCGCTGCTCCGGCCGCTGCACCTCCGGCCGCCTCTCTCCGGACGGACCTCCCCGTCGGTCAGCTGCTCCCCTGCCGGCTAGCCTCTCCCCCGCCGGCCAGCCTCTCCCCCGCCGGCCAGCTGCTCCCCCGCCGCCCCTCTCCTTCCCGGCCGCCGCCTCTCCCCGGCCGCCGCCTCTCCCCGGCCGGACCTCCCCGCCGGCTCGTCGCTCCCCGTCGGTCCCTCTCCATCCCCGGTCTGCTTTCCGCTCGTCCCCACTCTGTTTTCCGTCGGGTTGACTTCGATCTGTTTCGTTTGATCTGATCCAAAAAAAAAGAGAGAGAGAGTTATGTCTTCCTCATCGGGCTATGTTGCGATCCCTCGCTGCCCGGTGATCTTTGATGGCGCGAATTACCCTGATTTCGCTGCCTTCATGCGCATCCACATGCGCGGTCTTCGTCTTTGGGGTGTGCTTTCTGGCGAGGTCTCCTGTCCGTCGCACCCCGTTGCTCCTATGGTGCCTGTTGCACCGCCACCTGTTGCCCTTGCCCCTGATGCTACTCATGCGGATAAGGATGCAGCCAAGAGTGCTGATGACACCGCTTCCGGCCGATTATGACCGGAAGGTCCGGGACCACTCTACCGCCGTTGTGACTTACCGGCTGGATCCGATCGAGTACACTCGGTGGATAGATGAGGATGCTCGTGCTCGTCGCTGTTCTCACCTCCGGTGTTCCGCCTCGGTATGCTGCTCGAGTTTATGGGTCTTCCCACCGCTCGTCGCTTGATGGCGTGCGATCGACACGTCCGTTGGGAACCCCAAGAGGAAGGTGTGATGCGCACAGCGATAAGTTTCCCTCGATAAGAAACCAAGGTTATCGAACCAGTAGGAGTCAAGGAACACGTGAAGGTTGTTGGTGGCGGAGTGTAGTGCGGCGCAACACCAGGGATTCCGGCGCCAACGTGGAACTCGCACAACACAATCAAAGTACTTTGCCCCAACGTAACGAGTGAGGTTGTCAATCTCATCGGCTTGCTGTAAACAAAGGATTAGATGTATAGTGTGGATGATGATGTTTGTTTGCGAAGAACAAGTAACGAACAATTGCGATAGATTGTATTTCGGATGTAAAGAATGGACCAGGGTCCACAGTTCATTAGTGGTGTCTCTCCCATAAGATAAATAGCATGTTGGGTGAACAAATTACGGTTGGGCAATTGACAAATAAAGAAGGCATAACAATGCACATACATATATCATGATGAGTACTATGAGATTTAATCGGGGCATTACGACAAAGTACATAGACCGCTATCCGACGATGCATCTATGCCTAAAAAGTCCACCTTCGAGGTTATCATCTGAACCCCTTCCGGTATTAAGTTGCAAACAACGGACGATTGCATTAAGTATGGTGCGTAATGTAATCAACACAAATATCCTTAGACAAAGCATTGATGTTTTATCCCTAGTGGCAACAAGACATCCACAACCTTAGAACTTTCTCGTCATCGTCCACGATTCAATGGAGGCATGAACCCACTATCGAGCATAAATACTCCCTCTTGGAGTTACAAGTATCAACTTGGCCGAGCCTCTACTAGCAACGGGGAGCATGCAAGAACATAAACAACATATATGATAGATTGATAATCAACTTTACATAGTATTCAATATTCATCGGATCCCAACAAACACAATATGTAGCATTACAAATAGATGATCTTGATCATGATAGGCAGCTCACAAGATCTAACATGATAGCACAATGAGGAGAAGACAACCATCTAGCTACTGCTATGGACCCATAGTCCAGGGGTGAACTACTCACACATCGATCCGGAGGCGATTGATACGTCTCCAACGTATCTATAATTTCCGATGTTCCATGCTTGTTTTATGACAATACCAACATGTTTTGTTCACACTTTATATCATTTTTATGCGTTTTCCGGAACTAACCTATTGACGAGATGCCGAAAGGCCAGTTGTTGTTTTCTGCTGTTTTTGGTTTCAGAAATCCTAGTAAGGAAATATTTTCGGAATCGGACGAAATCAATTCCGGGGATCTTATAATTTCGCGAAGCTTCCAGAGCACCGGAGAAGGGCCAGAGAGGTGCCAGTGGGGGGCCACACCACACCCCGGCGCGGCCAGGGGCGCGCCCCCTATGGTCCGGGCAGCCCGTGGCCCCTCCGACTCCGATTCTTCGCCTATAAAAGCCGTCGTGACCTAAAAACATCGACAGAAAGAACCACGAGACGGAAACCCATCCAGAGCCGCCGCCATCGCGAAAGTCAAATTCGGGGGACAAACCTCTCTGTTCCGGCACCCTGCCGGGACGGGGAATTGCCCCCGGAGCCATCTCCTCCGCCATCTTCACCGCCATCTTCACCGCCATCGCTGCCTCCATGATGAGGAGGGAGTAATCCATCCCCGAGGCTGAGGGCTTCGCTGTAGCTATGTGGTTCATCTCTCTCCCATGTACCTCAATACAATAATCTCATGAGCTGCTTTACATGATTGAGATTCATATGAGTTTGTATCACTACTATCTATGTGCTACTCTAGCAAAGTTATTAAAGTAGTTCTATTCCTCCTGCACGTGTGTAAAGGCGACGATGTGTGCACCGTGTTAGTACTTGGTTTATGCTATGATCATGATCTCTTGTAGATTGCGAAGTTAACTATTGCTATGATAATATTGATGTGATCTATTCCTCCTACATATGCATGAAGGTTACGGTGTGCATGCTATGCTAGTACTTGGTTTAGTCTCGTTGATCTATCTTACACTAAAGGTTACTAAAACATGAGCATTATTGTGGAGCTTGTTAACTCCGGCATTGAGGGTTCGTGTAATCCTACGCAATGTGTTCATCATCCAACAAAAGTGTAGAGTATGCATTTATCTATTCTCGTTATGTGATCGATGTTGAGAGTGTCCACTAGTGAAAGTGTAATCCCTAGGCCTTGTTCCTAAATATCGCTATCGCTACTTGCTTACTGTTTTATCATAGCATTACTACGCTACCCTATTACCACCATCAACTACACGCCGTTACTACTCGCTCATATTTATTCATACCACCTCGTATTTCACTATCTCTTCGCCGAACTAGTGCACCTATTAGGTGTGTTGGGGACACAAGAGACTTCTTGCTTTGTGGTTGCAGGGTTGCATGAGAGGGATATCTTTGACCTCTTCCTCCCCGAGTTCGATAAACCTTGGGTGATCCACTTAAGGGAAAACTTGCTGCTGTTCTACAAACCTCTGCTCTTGGGGGCCCAACACTGTCTACAGGAAAGGAGGGGGAACGTAGACATCAGCGATCATGGCGATGAAGAGACCTCCGGGAGATGATTCCCCTCTCCGGCAGGGTGCCGGAGGCGATCTCCTGAATCCCCCGAGATGGGATTGGCGGCGGCGGCGTCTCTGTAAGGTTTTCCGTATCGTGGCTCTCGGTACTGGGGTATTCTCGACGAAGGCTTCTTATAGGCGGAAGGGTAGGTTTAGGGGCGACGCGAGGGCCCCACACAACAGGGCGGCGCGGGCCCAGCCCTGGTCGCGCGGCCCTGTCGTGGCGGCGCCTCGTCGCCCCACTTCGTAATCCTTTCGGTCTTCTGGAAGCTTCGTGGAAAAATAAGACCCTGGGCGTTGATTTCGTCCAATTCCGAGAATATTTCCTTTGTAGGATTTCTGAAACCAAAAACAGCGTAGAAAACAAGCAACTAGCTCTTCGGCATCTCGTCAATAGGTTAGTGCCGGAAAATGCATAATAATGACATAAAATGTATATAAAACATGTGATTATCATCATAAAAGTAGCATGGAACATAAGAAATTATAGATACGTTTGGGACGTATCAAGCATCCCAAGCTTAGTTCCTACTCGCCCTTGAGTAGGTAAACGATAACAAAGATAATTTCTGAAGTGACATGCTATCATAATCTTGATCAATACTATTGTAAAGCATATGAGATGAATGCAGCGATTCGAAGCAATGGTGAAGATAATGAGTAAACAAATGAATCATATAGCAAAGACTTTTCATGAATAATACTTTCAAGACAAGCATCAATAAGACTTGCATAAGAGTTACTCATAAAGCAATAAATTCAAAGTAAAGGCATTGAACCAACACAAAGGAAGATATAAGTTTCAGCAGTTGCTTTCAACTTCAACATATATATCTCATGGATAATTGTCAACACAAAGTAATATAACAAGTGCAATAGGTAAACATGTAAGAATCAATGCACACAGTTGATACAAGTGTTTGCTTCTAAGATAGAAGGAATAGGTAAACCGATTCAACAATAAAGTAAAAGATAGGCCCTTCAGCAGAGGGAAGCATGGATTACTATATTTGTGCTAGAGCTTTTCATTTTGAAAACAAGAAACAATTTTGTCAACGGTAGTAATAAAGCATATGTGTTATGTATAAGACATCCTATAAGTTGCAAGCCTCATGCATAGTATATCGATACGTCTCCAACGTATCCATAATTTCTGTTGTTCCATGCTTGTTTTATGACAATACTTACATGTTTTGCTTGCACTTTATGATGATTTCATGCATTTTCCGGAACTAACCTATTAACAAGATGCCACGAGTGCTGCTTCCGTTTTCTGCTGTTTTTGGTTCCGGAAAGGCTGTTCGGGCAATATTCTCGAATTCGACGAAACGAAGACCAAACCTCCTATTTTTCCCGAAGCGTCCGAACACCGAAGAAGAGTCGGAGAGGGGCCGGAGGGCCACCACACCATAGGGCGGCGCGGCCTGGCTCGGGCCCGCGCCGGCCCGTGGTGTGGCGCCCCGAGTGCCCCCCGCGCCGCCTCTTCGCCTATAAAATCCCTTTCGACCTAAAAACACCGAAACTCCGGATGAAACTCCGGAAAGACTCCGAGGGCGCCGCCACCATCGCGAAACTCCAATTCGGGGGACGAAGTCTCTGTCCCGGCACCCCGCCGGGACGGGGAAGTGCTCCCGAAGCCATCTCCATCAACGCCACCGCCTCCATCATGCTCCGTGAGTAGTTCCCCCATGGACTACGGGTTCTAGCTGTAGCTAGTTGGTATTCTCTCCCCATGTACTTCAATACAATGATCTCATGAGCTGCCTTACATGATTGAGATTCATCTGATGTAATCGGTGTTGTGTTTGTCGGGATCCGATGGATTGTTACATTATGATTGTCTATCTACAAAGTTTATGAAGTTATTGTTGCTGCAATCTTGTTATGTTTAATGCTTGTCACTAGGGCCCGAGTTGCATGATCTTAGATTTGAGCTTTATATTATTGCTTAGATTGTATCTACAAGTTGTATGCACATGTCACTGTCCGGAACCAAAGGCCCCGAAGTGACAGAAATCGGGACAACCGAGAGGATGGCGGTGATGTGAGGGACACATGTTTTCACGGAGTGTTAATGCTTTGCTCCGGTGCTCTATTAAAAGGAGTACCTTAATAGCCAGTAGTTTCCCTTGAGGCACGGCTGCCACCGGCTGGTAGGACAAAAGATGTTGTGCAAGTTTCTCATTGCGAGCACGTACGACTATTATTGGAAAACATGCCTACATGATTAATGATCTTGATATTCCGTCTTAATGCTATTTCAATCCTATCAATTGCCCGACTGTAATTTGTTCACCCAACACTTGTTATTGGAGAGTTACCACTAGTGTAGATAGCTGGGAACCCCGGTCCATCTTTCATCATCATATACTCGTTCTACATGTCAATTGTTTTCTGGTGCCATTGCTCTCATATTACTACTACTCGTCGCTGTGTTACTGTTACTACTGCTCTCATATCACTCGCTACTTTCACATCACCCCTGTTACTAGTGTTTTTCCAGGTGTAACTGAATTGACAACTCGGTTGTTAAGGCTTATAAGTATTCTTTACCTCCCTTGTGTCGAATCAATAAATTTGGGTTTTACTTCCCTCGAAGACTGTTGCGATCCCCTATACTTGTGGGTCATCAAGACTATTTTCTCGGCGCCGTTGCCGGGAGGCATAGCTCTACTCATAAGTTCACCCGGGGAGTACACTCTACCTTTCTCTCTCGTTTTATTTTGTTTTGTTTTGCTTAGTTTACTTTTGTCTAGTTTATTTGTGCTTAGTTTATTTCTGTCTAGTATTAGTTTGCTTAGTTTACTTTTGCTTAGTTTATTTTTGTCTTGTTTTATTTGTCTCATATACCCAAAAATCCATAAAAATTTGAAAAACCAAAAAATTAAAAACTGCTGTTATGGGAGAACCAACAACCTACTTGGAGCTTATAGAATGTTATAATTGTTATAGAGAATCAAGAACTGGTAAAATAATGAGTGCTATGATAGAAAAATTGAATACAATTGCTAAAATCTTGCTTGAACGCCATGATATAAACTGTTGCTCTCAACAGGACACTAAACATCTTAAATTTCAATGTGGCTTTAGTGAGGAATTTTTAATTAAGAACTATAATCGGAATTGCTATATTCATTATGGGTTCGAAGAGGTAGAACAATTTGTCTTATTTATGGGAGCCTCCGAGATAGAATCCTTCATGGTTGAAAATTATGAAACTTGTGTTGTTTGTAAGGGCCTTAAAGATTATGTCTCTACTATCCTTAATTCATGCATAGAATGCTACAGTAGGAATCCTTATATCCTTGATTATAAAGAGAGACACATTAATGCACAAGAATGCACTCACAATTTGCAGGAACTGTGGAAGAGCAATGCAGCGAAAAGAAAC